>NC_089314.1:30599591-30962310 GCF_036669915.1 Pocillopora verrucosa | reverse complement strand
GTTAGCCCTTCGTCTAATCGCTCTTACGAAGGGCTACGCTCGAAACGTCAGCTTTCTTTTACCCTTTACGGGTGGCTAACTTTTACGTTTTCACCCCAGTTGTTAACTACTTATTCCCCTGTTATACATACTCTCCCACGCGACGCAGCAACCACAGTTTTCTTTAGAAACTTACACCCTTTAGTTTTTAAAAGTCGCTACGTGTCACCTTCCATGTCCCGTATTCGTTTCTTCTAGCCTTCTTTTGGTTGATTTTTTTACTAGTAACTAAGCTAATGTTCCGAGGCCCGGTTGCATGAAAGGTGGACAAACGCTATCCAACGGATAAAACGCTATCCGGCCGATAAGAGATAGCAAAACGGAACCGCGTTATCCACCGGATAGAATTTATCCAGTGGATAACGTTATCTAACCTTCGCAACACACCCGGGGCCAGCTGTTCAGTGACGTCACCTTAGACCAAAGTGGTTAGACTGTTCCACAAGTTGAAAAGCGAATGGAACTTCTCCCTTCGAGTCAATCATGATAAACTGATCAACTAATTCCTGTTTGAAGAGACCGAACCAAAGATCAGTCAAACATATTTCCTGACTCTAGGATTTTTCTACTCACAATTAAATATGGCTAAGATTCGACCACAAAATTCCTCTCATCCACTTTGCTTATACAACGGATCACCAGTAAAAACCTTATCCGATCTCCTCTCAGAAAGAGCTTAGCTTCTGAAAACGAAAATTTCATGACGGAATTTACTGCAGCCCTGCACGGAATACCGTTTTACTTATAGCATGCCTCTTTTGATCCTTAGTTAAGACGGTATATTGGTAAACGTATCGAAGGAAACAGTCTCCAAGCTATTTCTGTGATTTCGCAACGATACTAAGACTTTTTTTCTCAGTTCTTTCATTCTCATGCTACTATCATCAGCAACCCTGGGAGCATTTTGTTTTAACTGCCTTCATCGACATTGTACGCTACCAGCAATACTTTTTGGTTGCCATTACTACTAAAGAGTGATTGTTTGCCTAATGAAAGCCACTAATTCCCTGCTATGTTTCCCGAAAGAGAGCTTCACCGGTTACTAAAGATAAGGTCCTACACACCTATCACTCACCGCCCTGTATTCAACTGTAAAGTGCTCTACTCACCATAATACTGACAGGAGCAGAGAAAGCTTCTCTATTTGTCAACGGCTTTCCTCGATGCCTCTGAACCAGAGGTGGATGGGCGGTAAGCGTCTGCGAGAACCTCGTATACGCAGGAAACGCTGATAAAAGCGCTCAAAAGATTGTTCATGGACTACATTACGAAGGCAAAAACACAAACCTTTTTAGACCAACAAAACAATGGCCGGATCCATGACGTAATCGATGGAATCATGTTTGTGACAGTCCAAACCTTATTGTAGGTTCTGCTATCGCTGCTATCCAACAATGTTTAATCCTAGGTGGAGGCAGGTTTTCTGTCCTGAGCTCCTTCCAATAACTGTCCCACTGTCATTACCATTCGCCTTCAGGAAACCTGATGAGATCACGAGTGCAACAACACATCCTTGCTGTGGTCACAATAATTGGGAATGCGAACAACGATAAGGTGGGCAAAGGTTTAAGCTTTTTTCTGTTAAGGCGTTTTCCTTGAGAGACTCCCAAAATTTCCAATGCTACAAAAAGTTGGCAAAAGTAGTTTTGAGATGATGTTACCAAGACAAGAGAATAACTGTTCACCACCGTGTGATGCAACATAATGTAACCCCGACTCACCACCCTCTGCAATGTTGATATAGCTAAGCAGTATCACGTACAAAACCGATGAACGAGATTAAATTGGGGATTGGGGGGATGACTTTTGGTTTTTTTGCACTAAATTCTTTTCTTGTCGACTTTCCTAATGAAAGTCGGTCCAATGTACTTTTTGCTCAAGGTGTCACAACATTTTTGCGCAACTGGTTATAGTTACGGGACGCAAAACATGAAAGAACGTTTCGAGAGGAAAAACATGTCTCTTCACGAAGACTACAAACTTTTGAGGTTGAAAGACGAGTTGAATATCATGTCAAACAAACAAAAAAAAATCAGTTGGCTAAGAGCATGACGTGACCCTTCCCTCTGATATGCGACAGATTCATAAGACTAACTTCTGCTTACAAGCGCTGGTCTTATGCAACTTCGTCTGGGGTTTAAGCTTGGCTTGTAAACGGAGGTGGTTACATCGGAGGGCGCTTATGACCGGATTAAAAAAATTTAGAAATGAACTACAACAAATGAAGATTTATCCATCTTTGTTTCGATCACTGACGCATCTTTACAATCCAAAGAAATTAGTCTTGAAACGAAGAAAAGAGTGCCAATTAAAATGGAGAAAAAGGACTGATATATTCTCCGCCACTTTATGGTGATTCTGAAAAGAGTGGAGCTGTTGCATCGACGTAACTGCAACTTTTCTTTCTACTTACCCCTATTTTCCAGTGCAACCATGCCAGGCGCAGTAGCAGCTATCTGTGTCACCATCAGCCCATAACCAAACTTTTCGCACTTACTAACCTAAACAATTAAAACAGTCGAACTTGTATTAAGCGATCACCTGTGGGGAATAACGGGGTGGCCGCTTATTACAGGTGCTAAAGAATAGGAGTATCATAAAAAAAGTCATGTTTTGCCACAATTGCCCACTAATTTACAAAAATTCGCTCAAAAATACCAATCACATTGATTTTGGGTGATAAGCATGGATTAAGTTTTACTTGAAAGATTATTTGTAGTTTCATTTGACTGATTTCGGTGGAGAACAATACAAACAGTACTTAGTAAAGGGTGACCGCGACCGATTAATAGACGTGACCTCTTAATACAGTCATTAAGTGGAAAAAATTGGGGAGTTTGAAAACCGACCGCTTAATACAGGGTCACCGCTTAATACAGGTTCGACTGTACAAGAGTTTTGAAAGACGCCGCGTAAGTAGAGCATATGGTTTCATAGCTTTAACAAGCGGATATAAGGGTCTTTTAACATAGTATTTATCTACTATAAATGCGAACTGAAAAAGCTTCTTGATGAAAAACATTATAAAAAGCTGAAATAGCTGAATTAAAAGGTCGATGACTTTTCCATGGTACCTTAACGTTATCATCAAGTCAAAAAAAGATGACAACTGGTAACCATGGAACACAGAAAAGAGCTGATAAATTTTTACATTACAGGCGTAAAAAATGTACGTAACTCTACCATATAACATGTGACGTGCACGCGTAATACGCATGTAACTTACCTTTAATAAAACTTGATTAAATTGGTGCGAACTGGGAATTATTCACAAGTATAAGCATATGTAAATTATTTCATGCAAATGTCTTCACTTCAGACTGTAGAGTTCGTTAGCATAAGCTTATCAAGACCTTGTAAAGTAAGTGTATCCTTACTTTTGCTTCAAAAGCACAGGCAACGACAAAGTCTTTAAAGACGTAGACTACACTGTTATCACTGGCCTCAGTGGTAACAGGAGATTTAAGATTGAGAACATGTTTGTTGACATATTTCAGTTTGTTGACTTTGTAACATATTTGACGGTCACAGTTGGGGAAAAGACCTTTTTTTTCTTTAAGAACCTTTTTTATACCTGCAGTTTCTTGTTGTATCGCTCATTCATAAACGCCACACATTCATTCATTTTTCCAGTTTGTTGAAGAAGTAGCAATCCTTTCGGTGTACCGGCAAAATTTAACAGATTGTCAATCAGCGAACTTTCCCAAACAAGTCTGAAATGAAATTATCTGGTTAGGATGACGCTTTTTATGCAACCAAAAATTGAACCTCTCAACGCCAAGAAAAACGAGCTGGGCAACGAAAAGAAATACAAAAATCGTGTGAGTTCTTACATTTCCTCGTCTTGAATGAAATCCTGCTGTGTTTCGTCAGAAGCTAATTCTGCCTCAGTTGGGGATTCTGGTTCGTGTACCTGAAAAAAATCAGAACGAAGCGTTTTAGCACAAGCCTACCAAGGTTCATGTAAAAATTGTTATAGGGTTATGTCCTTCCCGACAGTTCGCTAGTAATAATTTCAGTGCTAGCGGAATAGGCACCGTGAACATTTCCAAGGAACACTCGAGACAAAGTTGTAGCGTTTTCCACACTTCAGCGACGTCTTAAGTATACGCTGACCCACAAAAGACACAAAACTAGAATGAATATGTCCTAGGAAAACATTCAGTTACGGTCCCAGAGAAACTTAAGGAAAACTCTTTCAAAACACACGGCATTGACTTGCATCTGATGCTCCAGAAAACATCTGACTATCTGAGCCAACCGACTTTCTGACAAGACACATTCACCTTAATCCAGGCGTTCGCTACACACTGATGAAGTTCATAAGGATTGAGCACCATAAGTCCATCACACGTGCTGTAAAGTTGACGACAGAACGAATACGAAGCCAGAAATCGCCGTTTTGGGCGGTGTTCCGCCAGGAAGTCTTTGTAACAAGGCTTTTTTGGCAAACTTCGCTATGGTGTGAGCTGGAGAAAACCTGGACGCGGTGTAAGTGGAAAAGTAAAATCTTAATAAGAAAATTTTCTTTTGAGTCAGGTTGTACCACAAGGTTTCAGTTCCTTGAGGACAAAAATATTACTGCTAAAGGTCAAGTTCCGCTATCTTGTGACTCAATAGTTTTTAGAACTGTTTAATTTTACATGACACTACATTGCAATGCACTTGGAATAAGATGTCATAAAATGTTAAAAGCACAAAAGCTTTTCGAAGGATCATCCTACAACAAATTAAATATACCGAACTTTTAAAAGGACCCGAGTAATAAAATTTATCATGTAAAAGACAACTATCAGAGGTTTTTTACTTTTAACAAGTTCAATATGGAAAAAAGACCTTGTTGTAATAAGTTTGACTCAAGATGAAGTCAGTTTCTAATGTATATCATCAAATATAGTTAGTGCAAGACCCTCTAGAGCATGTCGCTCCTCTGTAAGCACAGCTCAACAAGACAGCAAGGACCAAAATGCACCAGCTGTTGCTGGTGATTATTGCTGTTGAAAATCAGCCAATCACAGCGCAACATTTTTCCTCGCTCATATGATGCCGCCTACCCAGCCAACCTGATTGGCGGAACAAGATCAGCGGTGCAAAGGCGAATTGTCGCGCTCATCATCGCTTCAGCGCTCTCCATCGTCGGAATTAATTCCTTGTTTCATCAGTTAAATCTCTTGCAACAATCCGCTTTGAAAAGGGCAATAAATATTACCTGCTTCTCTGCCATCTGTCTTGTGCCTCTCCATACAGCAGCTGTCTTTGACCAGTTTCTGATGCAGCTAAAGTGGCTAAAACATCAGCTACAAACAGCAGAGTGTTCTCAGCACCGGCACTATCACAACTGTCTATGCCCTGATATACAAAACAACACAAATGCACTTTGCTTTTCAGAAATCAAGAAATCTGTTTTATGGAAAGTAATGTCTTCAACTAGCTTCTTTTTTTCACTTACGTCAAGCCAGGCCTGTACAGGCGACAAAAGACTGGTTGTTATTACATCCTGTAAAACAAACAAACAAACAAAAAACTTAAATTACAGATTACAAGACATTTTAATTTTTTTAATTGATTGCCACTTTATTGGACAAGTTGATCCAAGAGAGAAGGACGCAAAATATTTTCTTTTTCTTATTTTCAATGAAGTAACAGCCTCTTTCCAAACTCATTACCCCTTGACATAGTGCTTCAGCAAAAATCATTGCAAAGAAATTCACAAAATGATTACAATTGACACTGTCACCCTCAAATTAAGCTAGAAACACTATATGGTGTAAAACAAATTCGAAATATACTGACTTTACAGAGACACTCTTTACTGGCATTAGTACAACTGGCAAGCTTCTTCAGCACATCACAAACCAGGTAACCAGGATGAAACTGAACTGTAGTGGGGATTTAAAGAAGAGCAAAATCTAATGTTGACACATAAAATAAGAGCTCATTCAAGAAGAACAATTCACCCAGATAAAGTAAATTGGTCTTACCATCTAATACAGTCTTTTCATTAGAGTTTGGCAGAGCTGTACACATGATTCTTATCAATGCCACTAATAAACTTGAGATTGTTACTGTTTCTGAAATACAAAGAAAAATAAAGTTAAAAAAAGAAGTTCAGTTTTAGTTTCAGTTCTCCCTGACAAGAGGTCAATAAGAAATTTAGCAAACATTAAAATATTTTATCAGATTAATTACAACTAAAAAAGCTTTTTGTTGAAGGAAACAAAAGCGTGGCTCCACATGTCAAAGGTACAAGTCCTGGTTTTGAACAAATGGGAAAAGCCCTTCCTTCAAATCAACTGGAAATATTTTGGCAAAAATATTGTGAAAAAACAAATTTCCTTGGTGGAAATGCCATGGTTTGGTCTATATTGGCCTATTGGCCTTTTGTGGAGAAATATTGAACGAATACTAATTTAGAACTCTTTGTTGAGCAAATTTACCAATAAATAATAAGAGTATATAGTGTATCCTACCATCTGTATCTGGCAGTATGACAGGAAACAATGCTCTGCCACCACTGTAGAGAAGAACTCTTCCCAAAAGACAAAGAGAGTGAACAAAGTATATATACTCCAGGTCTTGTGAAGTATAAAACAACCCATCACTGTCATCATCTGTGTAAAAATCACCAGAGTATCCATCATTATCATGTTAGTAATTGTGCCATTGAGCCCCTTTCCACTGCATCTTATCCTTGTTTTATTGGCACATTTCTCTACAGCTGCTGACCATCATCATTCAGAACTGACAACCCACAGGTAAGTTGATTGTAAGACTAATTGAGACCTTTGTTTGAGATTTTGACCTTGAGCTTTGTACAAGTGAACAACATTCAGCAATAGACTGATTTGGTGGGAAAGCTCTGATAAATAGTACAATTTTCTGAATGAATGGACTGATCTGGTGGATCAGTTCAGTAGGAAACCAATATGGAAGAATTTGGCAGTTGCTGTACAGAATTCTTCTCCCAAATTTGACAGCCTGTGCTGTTTACTATTCTGACTTAAAGGTACCATGTAACATATTCTCTTGTTAATGGGCAGTCATCTTCTGATATGTTTCTGACTGAGAAACCTGTAGCCGTGACTGAAGGTACTGTCTGTAGTCCTTTAAAAAACAGAAGCAGGTTCCCAGATTGATACAGGTCTAACCCATCCCACTGCCTATCACTTTCAAAAGTAAACACCATGTTCAGGGTTTTTAAAAGAAAGTAGAAGTTGCTTTAAAGTTAAAAAACATTGCTTGGGTACACCAGCTTGAACCAACACTCTAATAAACAAAATATGCCACAAAAGGGGGAAACTTTGATGAAAATAACCTATTCACCTCTTTGCTGTTCATTAAGCTCCATCATTTCCAAGGATTGAAGGGTTTTACATGTCCTAGAGAAGTCAATACAGTGGCTTATGGCATCTACTAACTAAAAAACAAGTAACAAAAATTAGTCACTGTCTTGGTTAGTTGGTATTACACTACATATATAAAAAAATATAGTCACAAAATGAAACAAAAACAAAGACCTCCATAACATAAGAATTAGGAAATCGATAACACCTAAATTACCTTCACTGTTTTCTCACTTACCAAAGAGGGGTGCTTCTTCACTTCCCTGATGGCGACTGTTCTACTGTAATTACCATGCTAAGAAATAAGCAGTTGTAATCAGTGATCAATTAGACACTCATGGTGATGTACAAGACTGATTGCATGTTGTAGTATGTCTACAGGTTTTCCTTTTTTCTGTGGTTAGGCAAGAATATTCCAATAGGGTGCACAATTGCAGTCAAGACTGTATTCTCCCTTAAGGCTCTAAAAAACTGAATTACAATATTTCTAATAGCAGACATTTAAAATACTAAAATAACAAGATACTAAGGATATTATAAGATCACATAGAACTTAAAATCACATTAATAAAAACTAGAACATTCTGTCAGTTTTAAAACTATCAGGTGTGAATTTACACATAATGTAGTCAAAGTAGTTTCTTCTAAATTTCTTTAAAACGGTGGAATAAACTAAGTCATAATCACTAATAATCTTCTACAACAACAAGCAAGTTGGCACACAGGGTTGGTCTCTCCCTCTCCCTACCCCCTCAAGCTCCTCATCATTATTAGCCTGCTCTACAGGTGTCTTGTTAGGGTGAGCTAATGTTACAAGCTTGCAATTATTTATCCAACCTGCCATGTTTAATTTGGAGTTAGTGTGGACACTGTGGGGGGTAGGGGACAGGGGAAGGGCATCATCTTCACTCCCCCACTCCTGCCCCTCTCCTTATTTTTTACCTCCCAAGCCTGCCACTGCCATTAAAATCAAAGATGGCAGCTATAATTTTTAATTAAGAAAATACTGAGCACTTGCTTGCCAAAATTATGCCTGCTCTGCAGGCTGCATCATTATATCTCCCTCAAACCCTGTCATAATCTCAAACCCTATCTTGTATACATATCACCATGATTCAAACTACAGTCAGTTTGATTCCAAGCAGCATTTTAACTCACCATCCATTTTTTAAACCAGGTAGCCTTTGGATCAACTAGGGCGAGACAATGCAAAGGTGTCATGTACTGCAGCACAGAAGCACCAAACTCTGGATCAGAACTAGCGGCGAATAGATTAAAAGTACTACCAAGGACTGACTCAAGAAACCTGCAATAAATTAACAGAGGATCAGAGAAATCTTGGTAAAGATAAGTGTCCAACCTATGCTAACAAGGAGCACTTGAAGTCCAACATGTGCTTGGACATTGACATACTGATGTTTTCAGGACTAGTGGGTTTGTTTTCCTACTGAGTATGTATCAATACTTTTGTTTTTGTTACTCTCAGGTTTCCCCACCAACTTTACAAGGCTATTTCCTCTTCATACCCTCCCATGTGGTACAGATCATTGGGGGGGGGGGGGTTAGTAAGTATCCTTGATCTGTTGGGACAGTATCCAAGAAGGGACAGTTGGGACAGTATCCAAGAAGAATATGGGGCTATCTCCTGGGCACCACTCTTAGGCACCTAGCCAGAGTAATTTATCACTTACAAGTTAGCACTGCATACAATTAGGTAATTAACATACCATTCAGGATATCTGATCCAAAAAGAGGCAACTTCATGCTGAAATTCATTCAGCAGCCTAAACTGTAACCAAAAGGAAAAAACAAAGTTAGTAAGCCACGCACGGTAATCTCAGAGGAACACATACATTTTAATTTCTTTTATGATGTAAGAGGTGTAAAATATTGCTGTGTAGTCTCATATATTATCAGCTGTTAAACCATAATCAAAAAAGGAAAACAAACCCTTTTAAGCAATCGCTGGTTGTTTCTTGTTGACACATCTAGACCATTTTCAATGTTTAGACGATGACGATGAGTATCGCTAAAGTAAGACTCCAGGTGCTCAGCTGAAAGAAGAGTGAAAAAAATCATTGCTTTACGAGCATCATCATTGTTTAAGAGACCATAAACAGTTCAGTTCTTATGGAGAATTATTCACAGCAACTCTATTCAAAGCATTAAGCAAAAGAGTGCAAACAAAAATCATGACACTATTTTCAGTAACAATTCTGACCTAAGCAAGTGTAGATCTCCTTTGTGACATGAGCAGATGAGGCCATGAACATCCTGGCATGAAACTTAAGGCTTTTTTCCTGTAGGAAAATTAAATCAATTTATTTTAAAGAAAGAAAAGTTATTAATGGTTCAGAACGCAAGGTAGTACGATTAAATGAGGAATTCACATACTGCTAGCTGTTCATCCTCATCAGCTAATGCAGCCAATAGACCTTTTCTGATTCCTTCTGAGTTTTTACTAGTGAGTTCATCTGACAATGGAAACTGGTAGAGTGTGCTTAATGCATTTATCCGTACCTGTAAATAGATTTGGAAGCAAATTACAAATGTCAAACAAAAATTCTCATGTTAAAAAGCACTTGTGTAATTTTCTAGGTTGTAAGCAAAAATTTTCAGCTGAGTGCCTTAGATTCTAGGCTCAGCCAAAACAACTCATCGACTAAAATTGAAGGAGAGAGTGTAATAATGGCTGCTTGCAACCTGAGCAGAATGCTTGAATGCAACATAATCAATATATTTTGTTTCCATATATATATATATATTTAATGTTTTTGATTTGCTTTCCCAGTGTTAGATTCGTATACACTATTGTTTACTTCAACTAATTTAACAGTACTAGTTTCGAAATAATATTATGACTCAATTTAAAATTACAATATAATTGCATGTAACATGTAAAAACAAAAGCAACAGTTCAATACATAAATCTGATGATGGTGTAAGTGACTCTGTAACATGTCTTTCTAAAGTTTCCTTGTGAAACTGAAATTTCTCTTAATCATGTGTTAACATAAAGCTTTGGAAGTATTCTAAATTCCAGACAAGTGTTTAATTTATCAGGTAAGAACACAAAAGGATTATAAACACACAAAATTCTACTCACATGAAGAGGTTTATCTGGATCTAAATTCTCTGCAATTTCAGTGAATTTCTCAGGTGACATGTTAAACATGTACCCAGTCTAAAGTAAAACAAGAGATACACCAAAATTATCACATTCAAATGCAGAATCCCAAAGAGTAAGTCAAGTGGAATATTTTACAATATTCACCTACTTAACCCTTTAACTCCCAGAGTTGATAAACATGTTATTTCTCCCTATAATATCCATTCATTATCCAGCCAAAAGGAAATGAGATCAATGAAACTTAACAGGTAGAATTTGTGATCTTCCACCAAATTCTCGTTACTAGTTTACAAGGAAATGTGGAGCAGCTTGAAGAGAGAATTAATGATCTGATTTTAGGATTCAAAGGATTAAGTCTGGAAAACATACCTGTCCAAAAGAGGAAGACATAGATGAATCTTCATCACTAGAATCCAGTGATAATCTAAAAGGTTGGAGTCTACCTCTGTTTTCTGTGAGTTCATAGTCAGACGGACGAAGGCCAGGATTTTGAGAGAAACTTTGAATCTAAAAAGTAGCATTAAGATCTAATTTAAGAAAATGAACAAAATACTTATCATAAACTATTAAATGTTTATACTTTTTCTAAACAATTAAATGGCTATCAAGAACACTGAAGTTTTTCTCACCAAAGCATTAACTGCATCTTTTGTATCAGCTAAAATTGACTGCTGAAGGTTAACAAACCTGTAACACATAAGTTGTATAACAATTAAAACATATCGCCATCTCAAGGGATATAAATTGGTCAATTAATCAAAGAAAACTCTTCATATGATTAGTACTTCATGTCCCCATGTATACAACACTTGTTTGTATATTTTAGGCAAATTCTCAACTGATAGTCAAATTTTATTGGGTATAACAGTGGGTTTGCAGAGCTGCCTTGTGTAAAGATTGGTCCAGTAACACTCTCTCTTCATAATTTGCATTTTCATGCTCCAACAGCTGTTTACTTGGTTTACTATGTGTAACCACTTATTCATCATAAAATTCTTCTTTGCACTGGTCGGATGTTGTGCTAATTTGGTTTTACTGATTGACACACTGGAAATTTTAAATATCTTGGTTTAGCTTTGGAAATTTATATGTTGATTCTTTTCCATATTCAATACACTAGTTTAAACAGTTGTTTTTCTTCTTTCTGTCTACATTTCTTTGTGTAACTTACTCAGGTGAGGCTATAATCTCCTCAGTTATGGTTGGCACTGAATTGTTCCTGTCCCCCTCCCTGCCAGTCAGTTGTTCCAATTTCTTGTCAATGAGTGGTGTTAGAGTTGTGTCAATACGACTCCTTAGTTGACGCACAAAGTCATATCTAATAACAACAACATACAAGTCAGAAAAGGTTCTAGCATTAAATATTCAACCAACCTTTCAATCATTAAATCAAAATGATATCAATCAATAAAATTTAAACATTCATTTTAATAATTCAGTCAGTCTAATAGTTTTTAAATAAGTCAGTCGGTCGATTGGTCAGTCAGTCAGCTAATCAGCCATGTATCAATTTTTAGACTAAAATTCTCACACTTTTCCACCACGCACAAGGCGATTTGTCTATCAATATTCAAAATCTGGCAGACAGCTTTATTCTTTCGTTTGCATAAAAAAAAATTCAGGTCTGTTAACATCCTACCAAACAGAAAACTCAAAATTTAGTTTTATTTTAAGAGATATTTTCACAATTTCGTTTTTTAAACTGACAAGATACAGCAGTGTTTTCCCGCAATTTGGTCAAAACCATAATTTTTAATGGATGTGTTTAAAAAAGGAAGATAGACTCAAAATTTATCAAACGCTATCGGTTAAGACTGCATAAGTTCTACTTCATTCTTGTTAGTAAAATCCATTCTACGATACAAAATAGGATGAACTGAGAACGAACACAGCAGCTTGATTAGAGTATTTGGGTTCAAACCTGTGGAAATTTTCGTCTGTTGCCTCCAAGTGCGCTAAAATGTCTTCAGCTGCGGAGACCGATCCTGCTTCCTTTATGGCAGGCTCTAAGCTTAGTATGAGTTGGTTCAAACTCGCAAAGAAATTATCATGATAATCTGAATCCTTCTTTTCCATGTTTCCACCTCGCTGATTGTTATTCCACCGCCATTTTGGTTGATAAGGAGGACAGTTGTGCCCAGGGTACACTCGGTCCACTATTAACAAGCGCGGTTATATAATTCTAAGGAACCAAATTTAACAACAAATTTTGTTTCTTGCACTTGAACTGAAACGAGACACCGATCTGGTATGAAATTATAGAAGTTTTTCGCTCAATTTACGAAAATCGTGGATTTAAATAGTCAAAATATCTTTTTCCTTCTTACAGTTGGTGCATCATGGCCCTCGGCACAGCTCATGTAGGAGGGCGTTAGTGCGCTGGTATCTCTAATGGTTGACGGTTAAGTGTTCAGGATGATCTTTCACGGTTGACGGTTAATTTTTAAGAATTAAAGTTTTTTATTAAACGATACAATATCTTTCCAATATCTGAATGAATCAGTTTTCAGCCAAAATTTGTTATCAGCAAAATTCCTGAGGAAGAGTGTGTTACCTTACTCCCGCCGACAAATCAGAAGAAAATGCAACGAGATAACGGCTCAGAAGAACATTTGAGTTGAGTCCGACCTCGACTTCTCCGGGGTTCTCATTTTGCTACATTCAAGTGCGTGTTTGTCGGACAAAGCTTTCTGAGCTAACTTGAACACCTTTTTTCAGAAGTATAAGTTTGCGGATTGGATGACGGTAAAAATTTTGCATTCGACGGTTTACACATTAAGACCGGAATGAGGCGGGGATGAAAGTTGCGTTATTTCAGACGAGTAAGCATTTACTTTTTAAACAAGAAGAATTAACGAGCAGGTAACCAGTAAGAGTGGTTCAGTTGTTATTCGGAAAATACAAGGATGCTCTGCAGTTTTGAAAATGCCCAGTGTCGGGTCAGAAATGCATGGTTTCACTTCCCCACGAGAGTCTTCTTTCATTTCTTCACAAAGTCACAGTTTACAGGTGAAAAAGTGAAAACATGTGATATTGCAAACTCTTTGAGAAAGTCCAGCGACAGAGACCAAGTCATGTTGGAAAGTTCTTATAATCAGTAAAAATCCCTGGCTTTAGGCGAAGGAAAAGGAGAGTTTCAGTGACACTTAGTTTACAAGTTCTTTTGAGGTGGCGCTTCTATGCGCGCTAGTTACCTTAGAAAGCGAAATAATTTCTCGCCATACTTGTAGATGTTCCTTCGGCGCCTCCTTCAAATAAATTTCATAGAATATCGCGCATTAAAAATAGGGAATATTTGACCCAAGTAACACACATCTGTCCATTTCATTTCCTGTTTCTGATTCAGTCTAATATAAGTTTCTTGCGTAGTCGAGAAAACGATGGCGTGCGAAAACAGATCAATGACAGCTGTAAGTTTGCCAAGTGTTGAAACTGCAGTTTTGCCATAAATAAACTTAAAATCTGAAACTATAAATAACCCGAAGTCCACATCCAAAGCTATGAAGCAATTTTCATCTCATCGAAAACAGCGAGAATGCAAACAGTGCTGAAACGATAACGCCTCGTTCAAATAAATTTCATAGAATCTCATGCATTGAAAATAAGGAAAATTTGGCCCAAGTAGCACACATCTGTCCATTTCATTCTCCTGTTTCTGTTTCCGATATCAGTTTCTTGTGTAGTCGAGAAAATGATGGCGTGCGAGAACAAACCACTGACAGCCGTAAGTTTGCCAAGCGTTGAGATTGCAGTTTTGCCACAAATAAACATAAAATCTGAAACAATGAATAACCGGAAGTCCACGACAAAAGCTGTATAGCGATTTTCATCTCATCGAAAATAGCAAAAAATGCAAACAGTACTGAAACGATGGATCATCTCAAGGAATCACTTGCACCAAAAACCTTCAACAAAATTAGCTATGCCGCAGTTTTAATTTGGTTCGTGATCAGTGTAATCTTCTTTGGCACTTTTGCCGAAGTGGAAAACACCGAATCCAGGTATGATTTCCGTTGTGGTGGAGCGAATAGTGAAAACATTGACCTTGTCCGTGGAGAATGTTTCGAAAAATACGAGAAGCAGTACAACAAATTTGGTGTTCCTGTCTATGGCTTCGTGATCATCAATTTCCTCCTTATTGGAATTGTATGTGTTGTGTACTCCCAAATAGTGAGAAATACAGTCGATCATTTGTCGTCGAGCAGTCCTAACAGTGATCCAGAGAGCGGACAGTCGTGCGAAAAGCCAACAAGTCAAACAACAAATTGCGGGCACAAGCTTTTCATCGCTTACTGTTGTCAACTATCTACGAGACTTGTTCTTGGAGTTCTCTTCATATTGCTGCAAACTCAGTTGCTTTATCCTTTAAACTTTTCCTCCGCGTTCGACTGTTATTTAACCTCTAGAACCAATCAACCAAGGAATTCATCAGACACTGCCCCAAACAGTACTTTATACAAATGTCACAATCAACGAGCGATAAAGAAAACCTTTTGGATGTACGCTGTCCTTGTAGTAAATGGAACTTTCGTCATGTGCATTTTGATTGAAACCGTCTACATTTTGTTACGGGCATGCATAGACAGGAATTTTATGCGAGACTTCTTAAAAAACTATCTGAATGCCAACTATGACAAGTCGCAAAGAGAGCGCGAAAACTGTCAAAAGCAGGATGATGTTCCATCCCAGCCACGAGAACGTGAACACCCTCCGACCCAATCCGAGTCACACCGAGAACCTCCAAAACAAAATGCAGTTGCCCCACTACAGCCTCAAGAGCAAGTGTCGCATCAAGTTCTTCAGCAACCAGAAGGAACGAGTGGACATGACAAGTCGCATCAAGGAGAAAGAAGAGACCATGAAACTGTTCCACTACAGCAAAGAGAGCACAAAAACTGTCCGATCCAGGTCGAGGTGCACAAGGAACATCAAAAGCAGGCTGATGTTCCATCACAGCCACGAGAACGTGAACACCCTCCGACCCAATCCGAGTCACACCGAGAACCTCCAAAACAAGATGCAGCTGCCCCACTACAGCCACAAGAGCAAGTCGTGTCGCACCAAGTTCTTCAACAGCCAGAAGCAACGAGCGGACCTGATAAGCCTGAAGAGCTTCAATTATTCATCGCACGAAAGAAGAAAATAATTAAAGAAACTAAATGTCTCCCTGAACTCCAATCACTGTTTCCACGTAATCCAGGCGAAGAAACAACAACCAAAGATTTGACTTTGGATCAGATTTACACCAACCTTGTGATCATCCGCAACAGGGCCAAGTACAACTTTACTACAGACAGACAAGAGCAACTAAAAATTTATCCAAGGTCACACGACGAAGAATCACAACCGAAAAGCCTGGAAGACCTCCTAAATAATGAAAATAAGAAAGTTTTGATTGTCGGTCGTCCCGGAATCGGCAAAACATTATGTTGCATCAAACTTCTCAGAGACTGGGCATGTGAGAATTTTAAAGCGACATCTAATGCCCAAATCCAATTTGATGCTGCTTTCTTCGTAAGATTCAGAAGATTCAACTCGGCAAACGACCTTAGCCTCAGGGAATTACTCACTTGGTCAGAACATTCCCTCTCAGATCACCTGGATGATGAGGTCTGGAAGTACATCCTGCAGCACCCTGAAGGTGTCCTCATACTTTTTGACGGATTCGACGAATTCAAAGATAACGCAAACATGGCCGTAGCGCCTCCCTGTTCCACAAGCATTGAAGAGGAGATGCCGCTACAAATCTTGTATCAGTGGCTTGTGACCGGGGAAATTCTTGAAGGTGCTTCAATTGTAACGACTACGAGACCTACAGCTTTGTCAGGCATCGCACATCTTAAGTTCGACAGAACCTTTGAAATCCTAGGTTTCTCAACCGAGCAAATTCGAGAATATATCCACAAATTCGCCGGAGTTGACAAGCAAGCAGGCGAAAAACTATGGCGACACATCAGCAGCAACATGAACTTACTTTCGCTCTGTTATATCCCTGTGAACAGCTTCATCATGTGCTCAAGTCTGTCAGAAATAATACAGTTCGAAAATTGCGCTAGTGTTACCCTCCCTTCCAAATTAACCACGATATACAAGATTGCGGTGAAAGTATTCTATTTGAAACACACGAAAGGATTCCGCGAGAAACATTTCACCCGCAAAAACTTTCTTTCAGATTATTTGCCCTTGAATGTGGAGGAGAAATTCGAGACACTAGGAAAAGTGGCATTTGAAGGAATCAAAGAAGGAAAACTAATCCTTGGAGGAAACGAAGTACGCGGAATGGAAGACAGCGCTCTTTTTCACCGCTTACCCGACCGTAAAAATGCCGCGTTAAAAGATGAGGAACAATTCTGTTTCATTCACCTTACAATGCAAGAGTTTTTCGCAGCGCGGCACCTAGCAAACAACATGAGTAGAGAAGAATTAAGAAACTTTGTTTCCGAGAACATCAAGAACGGAAAATGGCAGCTGGTTTTTCAGTTTCTGGCGGGACTTATGGAGGATAAAAGTCACCTACCAAGCGAAATTATCACTGACCTTCTTCCTGTGCAAACTGACGAGAGAGAATGCGAAGAGGACAACGAACAGTGGACAGAGAATGAAGAGCCAAGGAAAGTGACTCTCTGGCCGACTGGAGACGAACGAGATTTAGCAGTAACATTGTTTAAATGTTTTAACGAAAGTGATGAGATGAAATCGAAAGTTCAGACAAAACTTCAACAACTAAACTTTAATTTTGTAAATTTTAATCATTGTCGCCTCACAGCTGTTGATTGCTCTTCGTTAGTAAATGTAATTAATGTTCAACAAATTTCACATCTAGATTTGAGAAACAATAACATCGGTCCATTAGGTAGTTTTGAGATTTGTAAATTGTTAAAGTGTAAGGAATCTCAACTGAGCTGGTTAAACCTCACACACAATCAATTGACAAATGAAGCAGCAAACTACTTAGCTGAAGCCATCAATAACAACAACTGTCAGCTACGCACATTAGACCTCTCAGAAAATAACATCTCAGACATTGGAGCAAAGGACTTGGCTAAAGCCATCAACGACAACAACTGTCAGCTACGCATGTTAGACCTCTCAGCAAATGGCATCTCAGACACTGGAGCACAGGACTTGGCTGAAGCCATCAACAACAACACTGGTCAGCTACGCACGGTAGACCTCTCATACAATCAACATATAACAGAAGCAGGTAAGCAAGAGACACATAATTTACTAAGCAATAGTCAGTCTAAGCGCAAGCTTATTCTTTAGGGCCTCAGCAATTCTAAATAAAAACTCAAAAGAAATTATTTGAACCATTATTAAAAAAAAAACTGTGAGGTAACCAGCTTAGTGACAATTACAATCCAACATTCTGAAACGGGAATGAAAGCAAAATTTATTTGGGAAATATTAAAGGTAGCGAGACTATTTGAACCGGATCGAAATGAAGAAAAATGAACGAATGCAGATGTTTATTGATAACAAACAATGTCAAAGTTTTTTTTTTAATAAACAATAACAATGAAGTAAAAACACAAAGCTTCTTGCAGAGAAAACAAACGAACCTCAGACCTCTCAGGAAACTTTGTCATTTTAAGATTGATTAGTTTCGATCCTAAATTCTCCCCATGCTTCTCTATGTTTTTACCGCTTGTGTCTCTCACAAGGAATAGTTTTCTGTAGTATTTATTGAATTTCTTTTAGAAATTATAATCGTATCAGATGAGTAAACGTAGTACAGATTGTAGGATACAACACATTTGTTTTTATGCTCGTTTTTTCTTCTGATTGAAGCGATCCAGTTCGAGTAGTTTCAAATTTACTGCCATTGAAATCCTAACGAAACTGTATATAAACTCGTGGTGCTCCGAAGGAAAGTTCTTTTGATAGGCTAATGATTTAAGATTTATGTCATACTAATTTGAAAACTTTTGGGGGGGTTTCTGCAGTTGATGTAAATATTAGTATATTTTTGTATATATTTAGGGCCTGTTTCTTGAATGATGTAATATGTCAATAAGTTGCTCTGCAAAATCAGAGGATGAAGCATCAGACTTAAACAGTTAAGATTTTTACTTACAATTAATTGTAAATAAAGCCAGAACTCCCAAATTTATTAGTGTGGAATAAATATTGTAAATGGATTTAAACTTTGTGTTGTGATCTATTTATCCTCTATGATTAGACACCACTTGATAGCAATGGGGGGAAAGGTGTAGCCTTTTGAAAATCAAACATAGACGAATACATTAATTTACTGGAGAAACACGCCTCAGGTTCCTTATAGAACCTACTTCAC
The DNA here is from genome assembly GCF_036669915.1 of Pocillopora verrucosa. Lineage (NCBI taxonomy): Eukaryota > Metazoa > Cnidaria > Anthozoa > Scleractinia > Pocilloporidae > Pocillopora > Pocillopora verrucosa. The sequence goes on along the minus strand of NC_089314.1, from coordinate 30,943,502 downwards.
TGCTGCATAATCTTGACAGCATTCTAAAAAATATGGAAGGCATGCAACACCCCTTTTGAAACCCTTACCATGTCTCGGATAAAATGATTTCCCTCCCAATACTGAGACAAAATTCTTCTTCACCTCTCAAACCACTGTTAAAATACCTAAGAAAGTTTGAAATGTGAATGACATAAAATGAATGTCACACATTTGCTTAAATAAGTTCCAGCCTGGCCACTTATTCAAACTTTCAGCCAAATAGGAGGAGACCTGTTCAGCTTTGCTATGTTCACAAAATCAGTGGAACTTGGGAGCCAAATAAAATACTAATTAGACATCAGAAAACAAATCAGAGAACAGAGATGAATTCCACATGTAAAAGAAATGGAGAGAGAAGGCAAGGAAACCCCACATAGAATTCCAGCTGCAATTAAGTACTTGTTCCAGCTTAGAAATAACCTAGCACTTGAGACTTGTTCCCAATTTTTTCAACACTTTTAGTCTAAATTTTGACACAAACAACAGTTATCTATTTCCTAAAAAAAAGCTGTGATATCCATCCTATCCATTTCATTTCATTGATTCAGTTTCTAATGTCAGTTTCTCCTGTAGTCTAAAAAATGACAGCACACAAAAAACAAATTACTGACAGCAGTAACTTTGCCAAGAGTTTACATATAAGTTTGGAAATGAATAAATTTAAATCTCAGACTTACTAACCAGAAGTAAACAACCTAAGATATAGAGCTATATTTTTATCTGAAAGAAAACAGCAAAAATGCAAACAGTATTGAAATGAAAGATAATCCCAAGGAATTACCTGCACCAAAAACCTCCGACAAAATTAGTCATTTGATCATAATTCACAGTTTTAAGTTGTATCACAATCAGTGAAATCTTCCATGGAATTTTTGCAGAATTGGAAAACACCAAATCCAGGTTTCACATCTGTAGTTGTTGCAGCTTAGAAAAACACCACTTGAGACTGCTTCTCATTTTTTTCAACACTTTTGATTGCATTCTTTTTTAAATGAATTTTTTTCAGGACTGCATGTCAAAGAATGAAGATGAATGTGGATATTATAGATTATGCTTCAGCACATCATCTTCCCTCAACAATATGTTAACTCCCACGAGTGATCGAGAGAGAATTTTCTCCTTACAATATCAATACAATATCAAGCATAGAAGTAATGAGAATAAAGTAAAATATCAAATAGGTGATTATTAGCTGATCCAATACCAAATTCTCCAAATTGATTACACTCCCAGAAGTGATCAATGAGTAATTTGTCCTTACAATACAATATAGTAACAAGCATGGAGGTGATGAAAAGAAAATTTATCAATTAGAGTATACTGCCCAGGACTTGTCTGATTAAATACCAAATGCTTCATGTTAAAATTATTAGTAATGTATGGGAGACAATGAGGAGATTTGATAATTACATCAGAGATAAAAGAATTCCCTGAAATCAATCTGAATGACTTCTTACTAACAGTATGAAAGTGACACTAGGGTGAAAACAGATAAAATTTTTATAACTAAGCTAAATTTAAATCACAAAAAGTGTGATGTATGAGACAATCTGATAGACAACAAATAATGTTATCAAATGAAATGATAAAGGATCAGTATATAAGTATATTGTATGATCAAAATCTGTTTATGCACTAACTGGCATGCCATTTAAAACCTATAATTTCAAAACCCTTCAAACTATGTTAATTAAAATCATCATCATAGATTTTGGTGTATTCATGATCATACAACAAAAAGAAATCCTGCCAACTTAAAAGCAAAATGAACTGGTTTCTAACTATTTTTCTTAATTTATTAAGAAGGTAACAGATACTTCAAAACTGTTTATATATTTATAAAAACTCCAAGCTTTGTGTAACCTGGCACAAAAGCAGTAAACAATGAAAACAAAGAAATAACTCTTCACTACATAATAAAAACAACTTTAGTTAAATCCAAATATAATATCTGTGTAAACTGTCTATAAGATATGGAGATCAACTGGAGGTTAATTATTGACTCAAAAGTACATGTAATTGCTCATTATTTATTTCCAAGGCCATTTAGAAGTAATGTATGTTCTTCACTTTCAGAACCTCAAAGTGTTTCCTAGTGATTTCCATCCTAAATGAGTTTTCATAAACAGAAATATTAATCCGCCAAACCCAGCTTCAATGGTTTTGCTGGTACCAAGTTCCCTATAGTGAGTGATTTTAAGCTGTTGGTGGTAAATAGTTTGCAAAAAAGTAAGTCTTGAGCCTGGCCTGTTCACATTGGGAGAAACCTCCCCCCACCTTAACTTCCTCCTGTGATCAGTATGCAACTTCATGTTATTATCTTAATACACAGCTAATTAGACAGATGATGAGAATTTTCATTAAAACAGTTTGGAGAGTCGATTCCTGCATGGCTAGTGGTAAACAGAGCAGAATATGACTGCTTTAGTAAGCAAAGAGCCATGCTGGTTGTCAAATTCATCACTTGTGAAGCCCAAAACTTAGGGACTGGTGGCTCTGTTGATGTATGTCAGCTCCTACTAGTGATATGTATGTAGGGTAATCTGCCCAAAACACTTGATACTTTCTATAACCAATGTTCATGACAAATTTTTAACTCTTTGACCCTCACAGTGACTAGTATCTAATTTCTCCTCACAAAATCACCCCTGAGTCACACAATAAGGTCACGAGAATAAAAGTAATGATTTCCACCTAAAGAAACTCTTGATTGCTTAACAAAATCTCTTTGTCAGTACTTTAGGAAATGAATAGAGAACAGTATGGAGAATATACATCTTCAAGTTAGGGTGTGAAGGGTTAAGACCTCATTATTCAATGACCAAATTCACAATTTACAATTATACTTTGACTTTCTTTGCACATAACTATTTTCCATTTCCATTCATTTCATGAAGTATGAGTGTCTGCATTATATACATGAAGCTCAACATACATGTTCTGGTCAAACTATTCTTTCATCACTGTCACCAAGAATTCTTTGCTCCTTTAAGAATGTGTTCAAAGGTTTATCCAGTGAGTATCCCCAGCAGAAGTGTTTTGGCTTCTTTAGAAGATATTTCCAACAATTCATTGAGATTTGATCTTTTTCTTTCTTGGTCATGTCCTCTTCCATACTTTCTAAAGCTTTCTTGTCTTATCTTTCCATTTCATCCACTCTTTTCTTGTTTACAACACTATTGTTAGCTTTCTTGTTTCAAAATGACCATAGATGACCTTTGTTGACCCTTTAACTCCTAGGATCTCATGAGTAATTCTCCTTACTGTCTGACATACAATTCTTGTAATGTCAATTAGGAGAATTTGGTATTGAATCAACCAACAATCACCTATTTGATATTTTACCTTATCCTCATTACTTCTATACTTGATATTGTATTGACATTGTAAGGAGTAATTCTCTCTTGGTCACTCATGGGAGCTAAAGGGTTAACTATTCTATCTCAGGCTGGTTAATGTTCAAATGACTGACATAATTAACATTTATACTTAAAAAAAGAACATTTTGATATAAAATACACCCTTACCAAATTTTATTGAAAACTCTCAGTCTATAACTTGATTCCAAAGAAAATAATTTTTAAACAGTTAGAGCTCAATTAATTGATAAAAAATATAAATTAAGTGAACTGAGAGATTGACTTGACCCCTGTTATTAAAAAGATTGGATGATGCTATCCACTGGATCAATATTATCCAGTTGGTAAGTACATCTACACTAATTATCTAATTCTGTGGACTCCTACATAATAGAAGGGGAGTTGGCAGGTGAAAGGAGAATGGTCCATAAAAACTTTACTTTTCACTGAAGCAAATATGCAGCTCACCAAAGGTTACTGATTAGCTTTTGTTATCAACAATCTGAGAATACCTTCTTCACTGTCAGTGAGTGTCACGCATTTCTTGGAATTTTTGTTCAGGAAATTCATATAAAGATTTTTCTCAGGTTTTTCTCTGAGTTCTGCTAATACACATTTATTTCATACTTATGGGTAAAGACAGACACGTTCTACTTCAAATAAGTAGTTCGGCCAATTTACCACAGATCGACATTTGAACGCCTGAAAGAGATAAGTCCAGCCTAAGAATTCATCTTACCAGACCAACTTGATATCATCTCACTGCAATCTCGTTTCCAACACGTGATCACCAGTTTTAACGCTAGTTGTTGACCTAGTGGCTATGTTTTTTAAAATTTACAGTCCGCACAAATAAATTTAGCTCAACTGAAGCACATCAGTCATTTTAAGCTGCTATTCACCTTCACGATATATTTCTATATAGTTCTTTCCTCATTTCATTAACGACGATGATATATGATGTCGTTACTGTCCTGTCGACGATTTGCAGCTTCAATTACTATCAGCGGCTTCTCCTCCAGGGAAGCACTGTCATGTAATCATGTAATCATGTAATCTAGTAAGATGGCGCGCTTGTTTCTTCGTCTAAGTTTCACATTTCGGATATTTTCATTCGGTTTCTTGGCATGGAGACCTGTTATTATAGGAAGGACATATCATGGATATTAAAATAATTGGTTAAGGCTGCTAGTGAAAGAATATAGATCAAAACGTCGAAATCCAGACCTAGAGAAAGACAATGTAGAATCGGAAGTTGTAGGCCTTGCTGTCCAAACAGGTAAGCTTTCCGACTTTTTTTCTCGCTACTAACTTTATGGTACTGTCAATGGTTATATAAAGCATGATGACAACGGTCAATGAAGCACCAAGTCGCGTTTATCCATAAAATTCTTCCAGGTTCCTTGTGATCTAAATGAACCTCTTGTACCTATATTAAGCATACATGACATATGTATCTCACATTTAGAACTTGCGTTATCGAAGTTGGAAACCTATTTCTCTTGATTCTATCCGATGTACAGTTCTGCCGATCGTTGCGTATTTTATAAAGGAGAAGTTTAAATTTATTTGTTTCTGTGTTCCACAAAGCTATCTACAGTAGAAAGTTGTCAATTAGCAGTGACGCCTTTTTCTCAGTTTTGTCACTATTTTCAAACACATACTGATACTTCTTAGATTATGTGCTTGAAGCTTCTTATATTTTGTCTGATGTTCATAAACTGTCTTGTACTATGGTGAATGAACGTTGATGGGTTTTCCCCACGTGTTAACTTAAAATTTTCTGTAGTGCCAAAATATGAACATGTACTTACCCCACCTCAGAAGGGATATACCCTGGAACCCCACTTTCCTTGATAAATCTACAGAAGATGCCAGACAAACATTCACACAATGGAGAAAAACATTTCTCCCTTTTATTAAAATTACAAAAAGAAACTACTGAGTTGTCAATGAGGGTAATTTTTGCAACTTCCAAGTATATTGCAGGAAAATGATCTGATGTACTGCAAGACATTAACCTTTAACTCCCAAGATCTCCTTACTGTCTGCTATACAGTTCTTGTGATGTTAGTTTAGAGAATTTGGTATTGAATCCACTTATAATCCCCTAATTGATGTTTTTCTTTTTTCTCATCACTTGTGTGCTTGATATTGTATTGATATTGTAAGGAGAAATTCTGTCTTGGTCACTCATGCATGGGAGTTAAGGGGAACTACTTTATAAAAGACCTTTTTTTCAATGAACTCCCACTGCAGTTTTTTCAAATCATTATTCAAATAAAATGGTTGATTAATAGAATTTGATTCTAGTAGGATAACCATTTTTTTTCCAATACTGCTGAGAGAAAGAAATGCATTTAACTTGTGGTCTGTACAAATTATTTCTTAGGTAGATGCTATGAAAAAAAAAAGGCTGGGATGCAACTTGTTAACAATCTTTTACCCTCACTGCCTTAAGATCATCAGTAGTCATTTTACATTGTATGATTTGTTAATTGTGTTCAGAAACCTTAGTCAATAGGGCCATAATTGCTCATGAGCTATTTTGTATTGTCAAGTGTTACCCATGTTTATTAAAGTTCTTCTTCACATCAGTTGAGTTGGTTGAAATTCTCTGTATTGAAATTCTCTGTAAATTTATGTTTCTCTTGGAAAAGGACACAAAATATATCTAACTCCCACAGTTACAATTGGTGATTTCTCCTATTATGTATTATTTTCCATTTTCAAAAAGAAACTGACCTGTTGCCTTCTCTTTTTGCTTTGCAGTTTCTTCAATTGTTCTGCTATCCAACCAGTTAATATGTGAACATTCATGGTCTGTTGCATGAGGCCAATGAAAAGTAGTGTGTACCTCTGGAAATATATTAGCTTTTGGTGGAGTGTGTGCAAAATAAATGAATTATGGAAATTGAAAATTGTCTGCTTCTTAACAACTTGTTTACTCATAAAGTCATATGAAGCACTTAAAACTCTACATCCCACACAGTAAAGTTTTTTGTAGAGCTGTTGGCTGGTATGTAATACAGAAGCCAAATATCTGAAAAACACATCCAATAATTACTATTTCATAGCACACATAATACATGAAAGAACAGGCTAAAATCTTTATTTTGAAGCCTTCATGTATCCCACAGTGCCAGGCACTGCTTCAGTGGGCAGGATTTTCTCAATGGTTAAGATCTAAAATTCTAAAAGGCTTAAACTTGAATCTAATGGAAGCTTTTGGCTGTCTACCTAAAAATCATTTCACACTAAGGCAAAATCTAAGTACAACATTTTCTCTGGTCCTTGTCTTGCCAAGAGAATATAACAGTGCAATTATAATCTGAACATCAAATGTGCTAAAATAGTATTTCAAGATTAACAGGATATGGGAGAAGTCTTAAGTTGTATGGGCTAGAAATTATCCTACCTATATCATAATTGCATGTTGTGAAGGTTGTCAAGATAATTACAATGAATTAAAAGTGATTAAACTATTTTTCAACACTTTGTGCTACAAATCCAAGGTGCAAAATATGTCAAGATGTTTAACACCAGCACTGAACCAAAAAATGCACTTGGAATATGTTGCAGATGAAGTGCCAGAAACGAGTAGACTAGGTACATTAACTTCATTTCTCTAAGAGATCTGTGCAACTTCCACTATTCAATAACTTAATATTTTCATCAGATTACTTGTCTCTAAGTATTATTTAAATCTCAAAAAAATTGTATGTGGAATACATGACCAATAAAGTTCCAAAAAGCTTCTTAATACAGGTAAAAGCGTGACAAATTGAGAAGTTAATTGTGACATTTTCATTGAGATCTCAAGACAAAAAATTTGTTTTGATCCCATAATACGTAATTATGAATGTTACAGTCTTGAATGTTCCTACAGATTGGCATTCTCTACTTACCCAAGTTGAAAATGCCAAATTGAAAATTACTTACAAGAGAGAAAAAGTAATTGGTATGAAAAAGAGGCATTCTAAGGTTTTAAAATGATGGTATCACAAACCAGGAACTGATCAGATGACCCAAATTGCAGTCATATTTTCCACAAAGGCTTGAGAGTCAAATCAAAACTTCCCTACACATTCTGCACCCACAAAGAAACATGGAACATGTCCACTGATTGGCAAGTTCTCTAAGCTCTTCATGCAACCAATCATAAAGGCAAAAGTACTACCCTGGCTTGTTCCCAAACTTCTCTCCCTTTCCAAGAGTAAGGCTCTGGTAACAAGGTTATAGAACCTAACTTTCAAAGCAGAGATAACTTTCATTGGATTTAAGCTTTGAGAAAAAGATGCAGTTGTATTTCTGTTGTTATTTCGAAAATTACACACATTTTTAGGAAAAACGACAGCCCTGAAATAGCATTTTTAATGAATGCAAAACTTCATCACTGCAGGACATTCAAAAACACATTCTAGTGTTTCCTACTGTAAAATAGAATTTCCTTTAAAAATAAATAATTGTTAATTAATTAACTAATACTAATATACAAATGGAACTTAGATATTGTCCCAGACTTTAAGTTTCTGTTCCCATTCGATGCATTTTTCTTGTATTTCTCTCATCCACCGCTAAAATCTCAAAAATCATTTCCAGAATATTGTATGTATAGTAACAATAATAATATAATCAAATTAAATTGTAATGAGTACCGTGACAAATGTAAGCGTGTGTGGGCTAAAATTGAATGATTACTATGCCAGCTGTGTTCACTGACAAGCCTGGATCAAAAAACAAAGTCTTTTTCTGCCATGTCGAGGGCCCAAGCAAACTTCTCACGTTGGGTCTTGTTGTAAACTTTCTCTACTGGCACCTCATGTTTCTTGCACCTTAAAATGCAAAAAAAGCAAAAAAATATTAACAACAAGGTGTACAAAAACTCAGTAGTCACACTTTTGTCTGCCATTGTGTATTTCACAACAGGAAATACAGCAAACTTCAGTGCAAATCAACTGTTTAGGCAAGGCCACCTCTACAAGCCCCTTATTATCTTTGGTATTGGATATAGAGCTTTCACCTACCATGCCACTGAAATTCGTGGGTCCAAATAATTTAGTTTTGAGGTACCAAGTGCAATCTCTTTATTTTCTTCTTTGTCTGTTGCAGTCACCTCTAATTTAAACAGCTGATCCTCAAATCTTTGAACCTGAGTTTTTTTCTTCTCTAGTTGCCTACAAACAAAAGAAAAAAATTCATCAAAGATAATCATAAGTAGTCTATAGTCTCTCCAAGAAGGATCATTAGCTTAGGTCATTCGTACTTGTAAAATTTTTACAAGCAAGACATTTAAATGACTTGATCCAAACTTCCTTTGCATGGAAGAAAAATATAATTTTTGACCAACTCTAGAATAAAGAGTTGAGGAATAATTTTGGAAGATTACTCCAAAGGAGCTCTTGTGATGTAAACTTCCTCAGTAAAGATGAAATATTGTATAACCATTAGTAGAAAAATTAATTTCCCTAGTTAACATACTTCATCACTTTTGCATCTTTGCTTTCTTTTGCGTGATTTTTCAAAACCTTGAGTTCTTTTTTTGCATCCTTGATTGCTTTTTTCTTTGTAGCAATCTAAAACAGAACAGCAAAATCAACAAAATCAGTAAATGGAATATGTAAATGCATGAATACCCAGATAAATAACTCTTGGGAAGAAAGTCACAAGTTCACACCTTCTCTTGTAGATTGGACATTGATTTTTCAAAGGTCTTGGGGACTGTGCGCTAAAATAGATAAAAAAAAAAAATAGTGAGCTACATGTATGAACTTAAGCCTTTTCATATGATTACATCTACACCTGTAATACTGGTTTAGTCTAACTGAGTGCACATGCAATAAAATACAATAAAACACTTCATAATGCCCGGCCACATGGAATATGCTTGCTTTATTTAATAAAAATGCATCTGTGTTATCAATGGTGATGTCATCTGTGTCTATCCTTCAACAGATCACAAGTAAGAACCAATCAAAATGTGTGTATAGTCGGCTTATAACATAACACCAAGCAAATGCACAGCAAAATGTTATCAGAGTGGACATTACCTGATGGTTACATAGGATGGCCACAGCACGGTTTGCTCTGTTGTATGTCAACACTTTTGAATTGACATTGTCCTCAGCTTCTGTTAACTTGTTTAGTTGATCTTGGAGTGTCATGGAGGCATTGAATGTTCTGAATACCTTTGCTGTAAGTCCATCCATCAGCTCTGACAAGTACTTGTTCAAAGAAGTTGTCTAGAAAATGAAAATTTTCAACATTTATTTTGTTTCTGGATGCTTTACAGCAAATTGTTTTCAGGTAATTACTATTACTAACTCGTTACTAACCAAGGGTTGCACTGGGGAATATTGGCCCAAGTAACGTGGCAGTACAGACTGAGCACTGCGAGATTAGTGAGTAGCTTATTATATGGCACTCAGGCCAAATTTGTTTGTCTAGAATTTGCCAGCTTTTGCAAAAGAAAATTCACAGCATATAATCATCATGACAGTCTTTGTCAAAGCAGTCCATGGGGCAAAATCCTGACTAGCAAGTAACAACCAATCAATTTGATTTAATTTACCTCAGGACCAGCTTGCCATATAATCAATAAAACTGCTCCAATTTGCAAAACCTGGTGCAGAAATATTACCACGTCACTTTAAAAAAGAAGGGAAAATACACTTACAGATAATCTGTCAAAAAGATCATCACCATTCTGTTTTCCTTTCATAAAAATGGCAAGATTCTTGAAAACCTGTAAAGGGAAAAGGAATAGAAATAAAAGTTGTTAGAAAATGGACAAAAAGGCAGTTTGCAGAGTGAATCTTGAAAAAAAAAATTGCAAATATTTTCAACTTTGTTATTTGCCATTACACCTTTTCCATCCTTAGCCCTTTGACCTGCTCCAGAAATGATAATTAACATGTACTGGCAACTTGTTGCTATGATCTATGATATTCATAAATCAAGCAGTAAACAGGTAAGGAGAATACTCAGATTTATCTGGTTAAAATGGTTATCATGATGTGAAAACAAATTCTCCTTACTAATTTACAAGGAAATTGTGCAGCGGCTAGAGGGGAGAATTAACAATCAGATCTTGGAGTTAAATGGTTAAGTAAACAAAATTGGTCCTTTTTGGTCTGTTCTTGCCTCCTTAGTTCTTTACCTTTAAGTTTCCTCTGTGTTTTACTTTAGAAATATTACAGAGGTGAGACCATGAAGAGACCATGAAAACCATGCATATTTCTGAACGCAGCAGTAAAGTGGACTCTTCCTCTCAAAGATCACAAACATGGGCCCCCAACTGATAAGTACCTATGTTCATTGTACCTGTTACCTTCACTAAAGGGACAACTCTGTCAAGGGGGACACTCTGTCTGGTTCCAAGGGTGTCCCCTTAACTGAGAGTCCAGTGGCTAGGTGACAGTTGTTCAATAGCTACCTTCTTTTCCACTGGCACAAAGTTCCAGTATCGAACAGAGTCTTTACCAAGGAAATCAAACTCTACGACATTCTCCTTGTCTTCCCACTCATCATGCAATTCTAGAAGGATAAAAAGCATATTATGAGGCTACTTAATGAAACAATAAAGTGAAAAATTTAAATCCTGGGTTCAAATATGAAAATATGGTGCCTTTAAGCAAAGACAATACTATCAAATGTCAGATGGCAATTTTGTGTAGGCGGATTATAACAGCAAAAGGGTGAAAACAGCCCACTGAAGACAAAACAACTACATTAATCATATTGTCTGGGTCATGTAAACAATAAATCTGTAAACAGTAAAACACAATACAAAAGCTTTTGTTGTTTTAAAACCATGCAACTTTATATTCATGCCACAACCACACAATTTCCAAATGATGGAAGACACATTTGAAGGTTCTGTACTGGAAAACAGCATCTGAACAGCCAACCAACAAAAATCACATGCGACAATCTTAAGTAGAAATCGTTTTGAAAAGGGAAAATATATTATGCTGGAAAGTGGTAAAAAAAAAAACAAAACAAACAAAGAAACAAACACTCAAAAACAACATTTGGACAAGCTTTTCTTGTGTTCTCCCAACATCTTATGTGGGTTATAATGCCACAAAACCAATGAGAAGAGTGATCTGTTGGTATATTTAGAGTACCTTTACATCATATACATCAATTATTTTTTTTCTAGTGAGCAACTGCTGCATACTTCAACATATACATAATGGACAGATCTTTGAAAACTCTCATTGTTCAAGAAGAGAATAAAAAAAACAAGAAATAGAGCCTTGATCAGTATGAAATACTTACTAATATGTTCAAATCTCAGTGAGCAACAGCCAACAGTATCAGCAGTTTCTTCATCTTTTTCATGACCAGCACGAAGAGCCAACTGAAAAAAGTTACACAGATTACAATCAGTTCTTGAGGACCATTTGCTCTGTAAAAATCTAAAATAGCCTTAGCCACCTCATGAGTACATCAAAAAGGTACCCAAAGTAGATAAGTGGGCAATTAAACTGCAAAGCCTAGTAAAATATGGCATGGAATGCTAAGTTTGTCACATGTTTTGACCATACTTGCTTGACAAAGGAGAGGACAAGAAAAAGAGTTGACAGGTACAAATAAGATAGCTTCTGCCAACTTTGAGTGGAACAAATGGAGAGAAAGATTATCGAGTAAACCATTATTTGAAAAAGAAGCTTCAAAGCTTTACCTTGTCGATAAAGTAGAGAGCAACACCTCTGTGGAAAAAAAAGACAGATTATTGACGGACAAGCTACAATACACACCTAGAGGAAAATTATGTCAATTAACATGCTCCAGTATGGGACCAGGTTAGGTTTATTGAAAACCATTCATATAAACAAAGCAACATGGCCTGTTCCTTTCTGAGCTGATCAGCAGTACCAAGGCCTGGACAGTGGTAAACTCTTCATAAACAAACCTTTGTCGTAGTCTCATTTCTTTGGCCTTCCAATCCCGTTGATAGTCTTCTCTGATTTTTTCGACGCAGTCCTGCATAAACAAATAAATACACATCAACACATTACACCCTAACATCAGTATGCATATTCTCCACACTGTTCTCTATACCTTTGCAAGGAGCTTATCAGGGGAGAATTTGTTTAACAATCAAGAGCTTCTTTAGATGGTGATTATTTGCTTTATTACTTCCATTTTGAAATCACTTGTGATCCTTAAAACCTGACTGGCTCTAACTGCTTTGATTTCTTCACAGATTGCACTATTCTACACGCCAAATTGCATCTTTTTCCCAGCTAATGAGACAGCTTTATTAAACACAACAACCAATCAAATTTCAATGCCAGCTTAAAGAAATCAATCAAATTGCAATAAAATGAAAGACAACTTTTGCAACTTTTCATGATGCAGCTCAATGTATATACAGGATAAATTAATATTTGTCCCGACTAAAAATAACTTGTACTGAGCAACTGAATTTTGTGATTTTAAATGGATGTAATAAAGTAGTAATTGAATTTTGTGTCCTGTCTGTCTGAATCATACTTGTGATTTCAAATTTCACTCCACTAAGTTCACTTACTGTTATTCATTCTTGTGACCTTAATGAGTGATTCAGGGGTCATATGGTTAAACTTGTATTGGTTTCATACAGTCAAGAATCACAGATATTGCATCACACTAATTACCTTTAATTTTCTTGCTGTTTCGTATTTTTGCCAGTCCTTCTCACCCTGCAATAGAATTCAAGGAAGCAAGTTAGCTGTGCATTACATAGCAATGAATTAATTTGCTTCAGCTATTGTACAATCCTAGCCAAATTTCTGGGACACCTGCTGTTTTCCCTGCCCACCTCATTGTTTCTTAGATAGAAATTTATCAAAATAGAGTTCAACTTTAAGCTTACAGTCAGTGTTGTTATACAACTGAACAGACCACCTATTGAAATAAAACATTTATTCTTACTGTACCTTTAACCTTGATGTGGAATTCAGCATGACATACTTGTAACTTCCTTGGATGTTCTCAACCCAGCAAGCCAACCATGAAACCTGCAGGAAAAAAGGTAGAAATCACTTCTTAGCATTACATTTTTAAGCATGCAGTTTACTGGTTAACAGGCTAATTTAGTATTATCAACTAAGTAGATAATGTAAATTGGCCACCATAAGGATTTCCAAAGCTGACAGATTGAGCATTAGCCCTTTGTCAGAGCTTTGCCACCAACGCAGCACCAGAGTTTCTTTTATTAGAAAATTACCCCTTTTATTCATTAGTATATTTGTCACCCCAGTGGTTGTCTTATCCTTCCATACAACTTCCTGATACCAAGGTATCCTTGACAAAGATTACTAACATTATCATGAAACAATTTGGCAAATGAAAACAGGAATAGTCCATACCTTGTTGTCATGAATAACTTTTTGCCACTTGTGCCCTTGTGGTGGTTCAGGAACTTTGGCCCCTCTGTTAAAAGAAGGAAAACTTGCATTTTCCTCTAAAAAAACATTCCTATTAAATTCTGCTATTAGTTAACTCTTGCAATTAATTGAGTATTTAATGTAGGTAAAAGAAAATCAGAAATACAAAATAATATGTGCCTGCAAGAAGCAGGAACAGGAACCAGCCAAGGGTTTGCATGATTATGAGCACAAAAATGAAACCTTTTTCTAGACTTTTACCAAATCACTAGTTTAACTTTCTCAACTCCTGGAATTTTCATCAAATGGCCTAACCACAGTAGATTTTTTAAGGTTGGCCAAACAACTAAAAGTTCCCCAATTTGCCAAGAAAAGATTTTGGCAAAAGTGATTCAAGTGAATTAAGATTAACTTAAAAGACTACAGCCAGCTTATCAATGCTTCAACCAACAGTGAAAATAAAATCTCTCGACTTCTACCCGTTTTTTGAGATCTTTATTTTCCAGACTTCTAGGACTAAAGAATATGCTTCCAAATTTTCATACTTTTTACAAATATTCAGAAATCTTTGAAAGCCCTGAGAGCCCCAATTTCTGACAGTCTTTCCAAATAAATTATCTTATCTTCTCTTTCATATATTTTTAATAGAGAACATGCTTTTGCAGACAACATCATTACCAATTGACACATACTTGCCAATGTTTATGATCACATCCTCAGGCATAGTTCTCTTCTTAAATTTCCCTTGCTTAGGATGGTCACCACGCCCTCGGAACAAACCAGGAGGTTCAATCTTGAAGTTGCCAACCCTCTGCCTGTGTCCATCCATGAGACAATAACCATATTCATCCAGAATGGCCTCATTTTGTTCTTTTAGTACCTGCTTCTGTTCCTTTGTCCAGTTTTTCCTCTCCTCATTTTTCTACAAGGAAATGTGCATACATGTACTAAATTGATGTGGTGTGACCATTCCTTTGACATTCCCAGAGTCTAAAAAGTTCTCAGTTTATAACCTACATGTAATCTTGAAAATGAATAGATAGACAGAAGGTTGTCATTGGAAGCTGGTAGATGGCAGAAATCTGCTGGCTGTACAACCATTCTGCACCGGCTAATTGGTGAAAATGTGATCAAGGCCGAAAAAAAAAAAGTATTTCTAAACTGATTTTAACATCAATTTATGGCTAACAAAAGTAATTCATTTACGTCCCAGAATACCAGAGAGAAAATCGACTTTTTCTGTGACATGAGGGGACGCAAATCGTCTGTACTGTAAGTATCCCGGAGAGTCCCCTACATTTTCTTAGACTTTTAGTCTAAGAAAATGTATGGGACTTTTTGAATGCTCCAGGCAGCTTTCCTGTAAGGTGTCATAATCCTGTTGCTGCTGACATCGATGTGACAGATAATTGCTTTTGCACTGTTTTCTTTGCTGGCTTATACTTGTCATCAAGTTTCAATAAGATGGCTATCATTTTTCACAAGAATTAAAATCACCGAGCTTGATATGTACTTACAGTGCAGACGATTTGCGTCCCCTCATGAGAGCCCCACATTCCACCAAAAAAGGCATGCTCTTTTGTAACATGCAATGCTTGCTATGCAAGCATAACTCAATTCAGCTGCTTAATCAGTTCAGATTATACAGCTATAATGATTACATTTTCCTACAACAACCCTGTATACATGCAAATTAATTTTCCAACTCTTCAATTGTTGTAACACCTGAATATAAATCCCCATTACAGGGTGTAATAAAATGGACCTCGCAATCTTTTTTTTAAATTTATAATCAAACAAATTCTCGCATCAACTATCAGCACTAAATATAACTCAAATACTCTTACTCCTAATTTGAGTCAAAGGTATCTAACAAATACAAAAAAGAAGAAGTCCAATACATATTCACTGCATTTACCTGAACAAAGTATGCATGCATTTCTTTGAAGTCACACTTTTTGAGATCTTTGATAATCTTTCTCTCATCATTTGTCATTTCTTTCCTCCAGTCTTCAAAAAAATTCTTGTTGAAGATCTCTTTGCTGGTGTAATCATGATCAAGCATCTTGGCATAATATGATGCCACCTGAAAAAGAATCAGATCAATAAAAAGGTACAGAGTTAATTCACATTTCGTGTGCTGTACCACTCCTTACATCTTTCAAAATAGAGAATTCTACAAAAAACAAATCAAAATACTGCCCTAAAACAAACTTTTGTCCACTTACATGTTCAATTACTTAATACTAAAACCATACACTATAGCTGTCTTTCCATGGGATGACAGCTGAGGTACTCACTGTCTAGCATAACCTTTTACAGCCAGTGACAAACTATGCTGTTAATCATTGGAGAAATCCCCTGTGTTGTTTCATATTTTTGGTAAAAAGTCCATCAAAATTTTAAATTATTTTCTCATACCTCTTCTGCTGCCAAACTAAGTTCCATGTGATTTCCTGACAATAAAATTCAATAAATAATGACTTACAAAGTATTCTTCCTGTATTTAAAAGAAATGTAACATTTCAAATGACTTATAACATGCATCTGTATAGTTAAGCTAAGCTACACTGACTGACAGTTTGCAGAAGAGCAGAGCTCACCGTCATAATAAAACTTGATATCAGAAGGCAGCTGCTCATACAGAGGTGGGAAATAAGGACCCTAGAAGACCATAATCATTTATTTAGTAAGATAGAGGGGGATTACATATAAAGAAAGGAGGGAAATATATCCTAGGCAACTTCAGTAAATAAAATAGTTCTTATTTGTACTGGTGTATCCCTATAAATAGAAATGTTCACATTGTAATCCAACCAATGTGACATCATAGCATTGTAAGTAAGATTATCATGTTTTAATTAAGATTTGCATCAGTAGTATTACTAGTATTGAACATGATGTGTCTTGGAAACAGAAGAAAAACAGGATCACAATGTTCACATAAACAAAACTTGTAATGGAAAAAAAATATGAGGTGTGCATTGTGTTTCTGTTTTAATAAAACACACCCTAACAAAGATGAATCTACCTTATGTTCCAAATGAAGCCACTTGACACCATCAGGAAGTTGCTCTTCTTCCCACCTTTAGAACAAACAGAAAACTGATTTTAACTTGAAGAGCCATGAAAGATATTTTATTCTGTAAGGATAAACAATCAAAAGATTTATCAACCCTCTTTTAAAAAATTATGACATTGATTGGCATTAACAAGGTACAAACCATTTCCACACTTCCTTCTCCTCTTCTTTCTTCTTTGTTCCCTTTTCCTTTCCCTAAAGAATAAGAAAAGAGATCAACTGTGCATCAAAGCTGGGGGGGGGGGGGGAGGGAAAGGTGATTTAGGCTTTTTTTTTAATAAAGACTACTTTTGCAAACCCAGCTGTATGCCAATGGGATCATGAGTGTTAAAGTGTATGTTTTAGTTGGGTTTCTCCAAATTCCAATTCCAAATTGTACAATGCTTAAATAGCATTCAATTTAAATATTTACCAAAATTTTCAAACAAATGGTGCTTAATGAAGTTAGAGTCTTCAATACATTCAAGAGCCATTGGAAAGTGTTCAAAAGTGTAGGGAAGTTGTCAGAACAACTTCAGATATGTTCGCCAGCATTCAGAAGTCTTCGGAAAATTGTTGGAAGTTGCCAGAACATTTTCGGAAATTCCAGTCACAAGGAGACAAAAATCCTACACATTTGACTCAGTTAATACTGGCAGGTATATCACTTTAACACACTGCATGTGCCTTGTAAAATAATGCAGAAGAGTAAAGATAAACATTTTAGGGCTTCATTGTACCTTTTTTTCTTCTTTCACACCCTTTCCTTCTTTTTTAACCTTCTTTTTCACAGAGCCTCCCTTGTCCTCCTTCTTTGCTGACTTTGGAGTACTTTTCTTAGCAGTCTTGGCCTTTCAGACAAAAAGGTGACAACAAAAATTAATATATATTGGTTGTATGATGGGAGAGCTTAATGAAAAAATATTCAGCACAAGGTGAAGTTCTACAGTAATGAAGTCCTTTTATGGAGAATCTCTCTGTTTAAAATAAAAATACAATATTTACGATTCATTCTACAACAAGGGGAACTTGTAACCATCACATACCAAAGGTTTATAATCATCTTCACTGTCACTTCCAGAGCCAGCGCTCTTCTTTCTTTTGCGCTGTTAAAAGAATGAATAAGTGAGTCTGTAACCAAAATGAAAAATTTCCATTTTCTCCCATGGAACTAAAAAGCATTTTTTGTGATTCAAGAAATATCAAATTCCAAAAACTAGATTTACACTAACTTGCACATGTTATGATCATGACATTAAGAGAAAAATCACAGGGATATAATGAAGTGACAGTTTTCCATCTACAAAATGGCAAATTGTTTGCCATTTTGTAGATGGAAAACAAATAAGTCACACAAATTCAAAGAGGTTTAAATTTATACACTTTGTTGCCAGGACAAAATTCTGACCAAAAACATGAGTTATGATAACTGGTTTAGGAAGAAAAACACATGAAACAGTTAGCTACAGACACTTATCATGGTTACATGGCATGCAGAGCAACCTCATCTCAACATGCCAAAATAAATTGAACTGTAAATCATGTTTGATTACACTATGAGCAAAAGAATTACCAAGAAGAACTTACAGAGGCAGAGTCCTTTGGCTTTGTAGCAGATGATACAGAGGACTTTGCAGGTTTCTTGTCTTTAGGGGTACTTAATCTAGGAATTATTAGACAATTATTCTTTAACAGCTACAGAATGTTTGCAACAGGACATCAGCTTACCACATATATGGTAGTCAATAAGATAACCAACATAAACTACAAGTGATTTAAACCATTTAACTCCCAAAAGTGATTAACATGTACTTTCTCCCATTAATATCCATACATTATCTAACAAACAGGCCATGAGGATACTTCAACTTATCAGGTAGAAGTTAAGATCTTGATCTCATACCAAATTATCACAACTAAGTTACAAGGAAATTTTTAGGAGTTAGAAGGGAGAATTAACAATCCGGTCTTGGGAGTTAAAGGGTTAACTAGTTGTTTTTACACATGAACTCATCACCAAACTATAGTTTTTTTGACAGTTTTTCAGACAAGGAAGAAGAACCAATGTACTAGTATCATAGACCTAGCTGCCCACTACACTGGGGTGGGTTCTACTCTCACACCCAAATGGGCTGAGTTTCTCTTTGGGTCTTATCTTTGGCACAAGGGTTACTTTAGTTTGCACTTCCACTAGTTCCCTTCAAATTGCCAAAAATCAATTTTAAATAGGAGGAACTTTCAGAGGGGCATCAAAAACCTCTACTGAGAGAAGCAGAGCTTTTTCAAGCAGTAGCCTTTGGGGGTCACAAAGGTAAACTCAGCTTAAGAGTCTTTCATCTACTCACTTTGCAGGCTGGATCAGATAACCACAATGAAACCATGAAAAGAAAAAAAGAAGAAAAATAATTAAAAAATTGTCACTTTTTACTAAACTCAAATTTAAAACTGTACTCTGCATGATACAGTGCTTTAATCAGAGAGAGCACAACTTTTAAGCTACAATGTCTAATGAAAGCTTCCTTTTTTCTTTTGAATAGCAATGTAAAGAACATTAACTTGTGTTATGATACAGAAGAGTGTTACATCAGTGTTAACAGACCCTGGCAATGGATTCTTCTCAAACTTGTACTTATCATTTACATGACCATAAATATTAACAATTCAGCACCAAGGATGGTATTCATGAGGTAAAATACACAACCTGTATAAACTGTATATATCTGTGTACATACAACTGACATAGGAAACAAAAAGCTAATTTGCTACAAGTGCCTATTACCTATACTTTGGTGGACTACATTACACATCTTAACCTACATGCAAAAAGCTGAATAAAACCTCTACAGTGCTCAAAACTGTAATTAAAGACTTCCCTTAACCCTCTACAACCTGATATCAATATGCATATTCTCCATACTGTTCTCTATACATTTCCTAAGGGGCTGACAAGGAGAATTTGTTTAACATTCAATAGCTGCTTTCAATGGTGATCATTTCCTATATCTTTGTGACCTTAATACTTGATTTGGGAGTGACATTTGAAGGAAAAATTGGATGCTAGTTACTCTCAGGAGATTAGAGGTTTAATGTGCAAACAAAAATTTTAACATGTGAACATCTGAGTCTCACCAAAGGCTCCTCATAATCATTATCAACTTGTTTCTTTCCAACTTTTTCACCATCTACTTTCTTTACTTTCTTCACATCATTCTTTTTCACCCCATCCACTTTTTTGTCTACTTTCTTATCGTTTTTCAATGACTTCCCATCTTTCATCTTTTCACTTTTTTTAGGTTTGACAACTTTGCTCTTCTCTGCCACAACACTGTTTAAAGCAGATTTCACAGGTTTTGCAGATGAACCTTTTGCATTTGCTGCTGAAGGTCTGCAAAAAATGGTTAAGGATAAATTTCATCATTCAAAGCTTTTTCTTTTAATGGCAATGAAAACTGTGGCATGATTGCTTTTTTTCTTTGAAGGTGATTAAAAGCTTAAAAATATATACCTGCATTATGGTTTAAATAATGTAAATACAAAAACTACAAAATATATGAACTTACTTGTTCTGGGCTCTTGCAATCTAAATGACAAAAAAAAGGAAACATAATAACTTCACAAATAAACCTCATCAAAGTGATTAATAATTGAATTTATATTAATTAATTCTATTGCACTAGGTAAGTGCAATCTATATAATGAGGGTACCTAGAGAGTCTGTAGATAAATCAAATCTTATAAGAACTGGTTTCTAAAATTTTCAGACAGCAGCAGAAGAATAAGACATTATCATAAATGATATCAGCAAGTGAACAACCACTGGCTGAGATACTGAAAGGTTTGTTTCTTTAGATATTTAAAGAACCCAGTTTACAATATTCCTTGTACCCCTAAGATCTAAATTATAGTGGTTCTCCTGATTGCAATTCCCTCTGACTACAAACTAACAGTCAAAATGTTGGCTCAAGAATTTTTTTAAGGTACCCAATTTATAATGGTAATTGAACTGAGTGGAGTGCAATTTGGGCTGAAATCATATGCCTGATTTGAAATCAAAAGTATGATTTCAGACCAAAATTGCACAACATGAGGTTCAATTACCACTTTATTACATCCATTTTGAAATTGCCCAATTACAAGACTTGGTCAGTTCAAATATTTTATTGATGCAGTATTAAGCTGGTTTGAAATTAAATTCATGGGGGGGGGGGAAATAAGAGTTTTGGAAACAAAAGTTGCAAAATTTGCCACATGATACTCTGTCTTTCATTTTCCTGCAATTTGATTGGTTACTTTACAAAAGTCTTGAAATCTGATTGGTTATTTGTTTTTAGAGTAGCCTCCTCATTGGCCGCAAAAAAGGTGCAATTTAAAGCAAAAAATGGTGCGATTTGTGAATAAATCGCACCAATTAGAGCCAATCAGATTACAGAGACCACCAGTGATTTCAAAATGGGTGTAATAAACATTATTAACTCAGCTGATAAAACCAAATCATCTTGTACTTCCTGTGATGTTTCCTTGAGAATTTGGTTTTACATCAAATCATATCCACTGGCTGAGTCTGCTTCTTTCTCCTCCTTACTTGTCTACTTGACATTGCATCAATATTTGTAAGGAGAAATTACTTCTTAAACAGAAGAGAATAGACTCACCAATGGTACATCATCATCATCATCATCACTTTCTACTTGACTTAATGCAGACTGCGCTTGTTTTATCTTTAACGAAAAAAAAAAAATATTTACAACCCCAATGATATCAAATTGTTAACAACTTACAGTAATAATTGTAATGAAACCTAAGCATCACAAAAAAGATAATCCTTGTGGAGTACTTGGGATTTTTCTTTTTCTTAACAGTCAAACACAGAGCTGAAATCTACCATCTCTCATGACTTTTTACTAATTATACTCCTGAGCAGTTCCACATCTTCATGATAAGAATGAGATGAAATGTAGCATCCAAAGAACCACTCAACATTTTGGTAGAGGAAATATTCTTATATTTCACAATTTGCAACAAAACTTGATATTCGATCAAAACTGATTGATCATCAAGTAAAACTCACTGGTGTGACAGGTTCCTTTTTAAGAGCAACATTTTCCACATTCTGACTTCTGTTTAAGGGTGATTGCTTTATAGGAGTTTGATGTGGTTCCTTCTTCATAGCAGAGTTGACATGAGATCTATAAGGAGACAAATCTCCAGAAGCATTTGGCATGCCTTGCTTGGGTGGACTGTGCAAGAACCTTAACATAAAAGAATGTGGGAAAGTAATGCATGAGAAACAGAAGTTTTGTTAGGATAAGAAAAACAGGAAATGAAAGGGGCAGAGTAGCCTTTCTATAGGATCATATAGGATCATGTTCTTATTGTTCAAACCTGACGGCAGTCTTTAATCACCAATATTATCAAGGTAATGTTAATCCCTATTGTCACACCCACTATAATCTGTTAAGTAGAATTTAAATGTTAAGAGCTTCTTTAGGATGTGTTATGTTATCTAGAAACAAGTCTACCCTAAGGTCTGAATGAGTGTGGTACTAACAATACACATTCCATGTGGCTTTTTATGAAAAAAAAAATCAGAAACAGCAGAGTAACAGCACATCAAGATTCTCCTCTCAAGATGAAAAAAGAAGGAGGAGAGGCTCTTAAAATAAAACAATAATTTAATAACCAATGCTTCTTACCCCACTGCATCAGTCAATTACACAAAAAAAGAACTGAAAAACCTCAATTAAAAAAAAAAGACAAAAAAAAAAGTAGATTTGACGAATCAACGTCAATCTTCACCAGTAAGATGTTTCAGCGAGAATTTTCTCTCAAAAGTACAACCCGCCCTACCCCTCCCCTACAAGCACCAAGATTCTACCCGATAACTTCAAAGGAAACAAAATGTCGGAAAGGGTGAACATTTTGTGGATCTCACCTTCCATCATTCTAGACGACAGGAAATCAGCGAAGCCCATGATTAAAATGTTGCAAGCATAGAGGAAAACAGAATACTCGTTAATATACATGACAATTTTTTTTCGTTGTAAAAATTGAACGCAAACAACGCAAGGAATGAATCGAATACAATACGCCGGCATCGAAGACTTCGAGTGCGGATCCATGAGAGAAAACAAGAAAAATTTTCGGTGAGTCTGTATCCATGAAGAGATGATTCGTACCTGGGTCGATCCAAACTTGATCTTTTTCCTATCGGGGCCTGCAAAAGTTAGAGAAATAAGCATTTCTTTTAATCGTTTTTATTACTCATGGTGCAAGTAGGATCGGAGAAGGCGAATCTGCTCACTTTCTCGAAGGGATAAAACTTTCGGAAAGCTAACTACTCCAAATAATTACCCGAAGGACGAATTGACAAGGGTACAAAATAAGCACGCTGTTAAAAAAAAAAATTACAACTCTAGGGAAAAGCGTTCAAGGTGTTATAGAACGCTGCAAATATTCTCGATCGATAGGCAAAGCAAAATGGACACGAAATCGACGACAACGGCGATCCTAAAGCTCTTCGTAAAAATAATGCAAGCACTGTGTTTTCGGACCAGATTATCATTTCCCTTCGCAGTTCCCTAGTTTGAAACTCTAAGCTCAATTGTCGACGGCAGACGGAACTTCCCCGACATTTGGAAAGGAATGAATGATTCATCTACCCAACTACGATCTATCAACAATAGCTTAAGATTAGGCAAATTTGTATCTACATGTGCTTCGGTGTTAAAGAAAAATCAACTCCGTTTGCGAAACGATATATCACAGAAGAGAAACGGTTAAAAATTGGCTTTGGTTACCATAACAGAGTCAAAAATTACACCATACATTAAGAGGAAACGGGAGAGACAATAAATCACAGTAAAGTACCGTAGTTTACCAAAGAAATAAGCGTGAAATTACACGAATAGATGTGCGGTCAATCTTACCTTCGCTCCCGACCGGCTTTAGTTTCGCCTGGGCCTAAACCGGGTAAAATCACGAAAACAAAAACTTCATCACGAAATGTGAAACATAAACTTGTTTAGATTTCTCAAGCAATCCATTTTGTTAGCCCGTGTATGATTTCCGAAAGATTAGTGAAACTACCCTTACCAGAACTGGGTCATCATCTCCAGATGCCACTTCTCTCATCGGCTGCATTGAAGAAATATTGCTTTAGACACAAAGCTACTTACGAAGTGCGGTGAAAAATCGTCAGACAACAGAGGAATAATCTCAAAATAAATCAAAATCAACGTCTTTCAAGAATCATTCTTACTTTTTGTAATGGAGCGGTGTGTTGAATGGCTTCCCCGTTCATTCCGGCTAAAAAATTGAACGAAAATTTTCTAAGTGTCGTTCTCCAACGAAAGGCAAAGGACAAAGAAATAGCTAAGTCTCTACTAACGGTTAGTACGCAGGCGTGGAGGTCACGTGATAACTTGGTGCTTCCTATCTCATAGGTTACCCAGGAAGGGATTTTTTTCTGACACACTTTTTCAAAACTTTAAAATATCCTCTCTCTCGGCTAACTCCTGAAAAAGAAATTGTACAATTAAATAAATGAGCCGCTCCAGCCATCAATCCAAAATTCCTTCTCTAAAATGTCAGCTTTTTCCTGATTCCTTCTCCCTTCCGGCACAAGAGTATGTGCAGTTCATCTTTCGTTAATTATTATTAGATTCACTTTTTGCTGATAACTCACCTACTCAATTTACTAGTATTTTAGTCGCTTCGGTGAAAGAAGGGCGCATCATGGGACCTTTTGAAAAGGAGCTAAAATGAGCAAGGGGGGAGTATGCGGAGGAGTGTCAATTGATTTAGCCGCTGGCTCTTTGTACCCTAGACTCAAATTATTCAGAGAGTTTACGGCGAGAGCCCGTGCTGGCCGTTGGCCAAAGCGATGTTGTTCTTTACGGTGTTAGTTTTCCTTCTCGGAGATTTTGCCTTGATTGAAGCAAAGGTACCAATAGTTATTGGTAAGTAGTGTACTAATCAACTTTGTGGGTGGTCTTATTTATTTACAACGATGCTCTCTTTGAAGGCGGTAATCGACTCTGATAAATTACTGTACTCGCGACTCGCCGTGTATTTCTTTGCTCGCGATCCAAGATCATTTCCTCAATAACTCCCATATAATTTATAACTAACAGTCTAACTGCTTTATATTTCGGCAACGGAAATAGCGAGTAGGGTAATGAGTAAAATCTGATTGCTTAGCTTGAAATCTGGTGAAACTCGAATTCATTAAAGATGTTGCGTAAGCAGTATTTACAAATTATGCAGACAATCTACAAGTAAGCGAATAGCCCTCAATGAAATGTCGCGTTCACCGCAGGAAGATCGATTAACAGTGTTGTTTATTTTTGCCTTGCGAGTCTTCGTCTATTGCGCGATTTGTTGGTAAGGATACCTTTCTTGGTAAGATTTCTGAAGATTTTCGCATAACATGCATCATTCTTCATAGCGAAACTCATATATTACACTGGGGACTTGAGTCTAATATGGAGTTATTCAAAAGTGTTCCCTAGTAATTCATAATTGCTTTGTGAATAACATTCTCGTGTGTTTTACAATACATTTGGATATAATTTTCTATTTTGCCATTTTATGCTGTAGAAATTGTAACAGGTGAAGTGTTAACAGCATTATCACCATCATCTTGTTTTGTAAAATTATCGAATTTTGTTGGTTTGGTCTCACACGTAGTGTGTTTACATCGCACCTGTTTATTGGTTTTATAACTATTAAATTTTTCTAAAATCATACCAGTCTGCACTGCACATCTGTATGTCAATCACATTGAATTGATCATGAATTGACTTTTAATTTACTTAATTACATATTGCTGTATAATTCTTTTTCTGGCCATGCTATCTGTTGCAAAGTAAACCTTGAATTGAACAACCCACTCCAACAATTTCATTCAAGTGTATTTTTTCATCAGTCACCAATGACTATTGATGATTTCTCATGAGGTGAGGAGCTAGCACTGCTAACGGCATCTCGGTTTTACAAGTATAATCATCCTGGACTTCTTGTTTATTATGCAGTTCCAGGAGATGGAGGTAGTCAACTCCAGGCCCGTATTAACAAGTCAACAGTACCACACTTGTGGTGTGAAAAAACTTCAAGTTCCTGGTTTGACTTGTGGCTTAGCATAGAGTCAATGTTGCCAGGAGCTATTGGATGTTGGGCAGACAACATAAGGTAAGCTTTATTCACTTCTTTCACGTGCTGGGCTAACATGTGAGATTTCACCAAATATATTTCAACATCTGTCACGAAAAACCAAGATAAATTTTTTAATCCAGTGCTGAGTTCAAAATGTACCACTTTTGTAATGCTATTTATTCATATGACACTTGTGACATAGATGATCCCTGCTGTTTGTAACACACATCTCATGTGTACCTGGTGGTTGCCTTGCTCACCGCTGAGTTCCCTTCTCTTAATGATATAGTATAAGAGCATGGAATCCAAAAAAATTGGTTTTATTCCTTAAAGGCACTCAGTTTTTTTTGTCCCAAACTTCTGATAGGTTGACTATTTAGATTTAATTGTAGGTACAACAGCAACTCTTGATCATCTGTTAAAGTTACACAATGAAACCTGTACTAAGCTTACACCAAACTCTTGCTATTTTCAACTTAATACCAACGATATGCTTGATCCAGATTTAGTTATTTAACAGTGGCAATTCACTGTTAGACCCCACTTAGCATGGTGCAAGTAATAAACAATCAGGTTGTTATGGGTGGTAAGAATAACATTACAGCAATGGATCTATTGAAAATATAGAATATTTATCTTTAACTGTAAAAAGATAATAAATGAAACTTTAAGCTGTTCTAGCCTTATACAGGCAACAGAAGTGCTCCTTTTGGGTAACAATATGATTCAAGTGCAATGTGGTGTTTATAAGCACAAGCAAATTTTTCGAAGACAACAAAACTGCATGAGCCTATAGGGCAAGTGCAATGTGTAGTCAACATGATTTTTGTGTGCAATTTGGTGTTTTTAAGCACAAGCAAATTTTTCAAAGACAACAAAAGTACATGAGCCCATAGGGTAAGTGCAGTTTGTAGTCTTTAAAATATTTATAAGTGCTTACTCATACCAAATCGCAATCATGTTATTACTTGTTAATAATGTACATGAAAAAACATAGCAGAAATTCAAGACAGTGACCCAAAAGTTTTTTAATTTATGCCTGTATCTATACTTGTGCTGACTT
The DNA here is from genome assembly GCF_036669915.1 of Pocillopora verrucosa. Taxonomy (NCBI): domain Eukaryota; kingdom Metazoa; phylum Cnidaria; class Anthozoa; order Scleractinia; family Pocilloporidae; genus Pocillopora; species Pocillopora verrucosa. Next base: position 30,916,466 of record NC_089314.1, on the reverse strand, counting down.
TCCAAGAGTCACACAATTATGTTGAATTTATTTTCCTTAAGGCTTGCCTTTAATGAAACATCTCAAAGGATGGGCAATGCACCTGGAGTTGAGGTAAAAGTTCCATATTTTGGAACAACCAAAGGTGTTTCCTATTTGGATCCTTCTCTTTATCATCCAGGAGAGTATTTTGCTGAAATGGTGGCTGCTCTGGAAAACATTGGATTTGAGGAGAATATATCACTGCGAGCTGCACCATTTGACTTCAGATATGCACCAAGTAAGTACACTGACTTTGAAACTTATGTGATTGTTTCTTAATTATTCTGACTTATTTGATGAACCAATACTCTCTAACACAGTTTCAGTGAACAACACCTCTGTGCTCAAATCATAGTTTCTACAGTAAATTGCTGTCTTGTATATCAGTTGCTGTATCTTGAGAAAACTGCAAGCTCTGTTCTTTTAACAGTACAAAACAATGTTTAATTGATTACATTCATTGGTTGCTGTGGTTTTTCCTAGCCACTGACTTTTGCCATGTACAGGAGTTTGACTTGTAGAATACAGGAAAGTCGATTTAGTGAAATACATCAGACCCTGTTGTTCAAATGTTGTTTAGCACTAACCTTAGGTTAAATGTTTATCCAGGTTTCTTTATTAATTTGTTCAAAAGCCTTTTGGAGATAATTTTCTATATTTTCTTTCTAGAACATCCAATAATCAAATTCTAAATGCTCTATTAGATCTGAAATCAGATGTCACATTAACCCTGGGTTATTGTAACCCAGCTTTAAACCACCAGGCCCTGTATGTTACCCAATGTTTAAGTACCTACTAGATAGAGTGCAGCAGGAGAATGGGAGAATTATTTATCAGTCATATCAAGAATTAAAGGACACTAGTGGCCTTTCTTATTATCATTATTAACAAATTCAAATTATTGAACTAAGCATATGACAAATGTATTTTTCATCTTGACCTGAACACCTAAATTTTTAAGTTTCCAGCCTCTCATTAACTTCTTGATTGAACAATTTATTTCAGATTCTGCTCTGGAATACTTTGCCAACTTGAAAGCTCTAATAGAAGACACATACTTGAAAAACAATAAGACACAAATTGTTTTGCTGTCTCACAGCTTGGGATGTCCGTATACTCATCACTTTCTCTACAACATGTCTCAGGAATGGAAGGACACACACATAAGGGCTTGGGTAACTATTGCTGGGGCATGGGCTGGTTCAGCCAAGCTAATGCGTATATATGCTTCAGGAACCAACCTTGGTTTTCCAGATGTTGTTCTTGAGCCACTGAACCTCAGGCCAGTTTTACGAACTTATGAGAGCTCTGCATTTTTGATGCCCAGTAAAGATTTTTGGTCTGCAGAGGAGGTGAGTGCAGAGTTGGTACAAGTTATTTAAACTGCAGCTTACCATTAATGACAAAATAACTGGTATCTTTGTTATCAGGCATTACTGTGATAAAGTCTAATTGAGCATCCAGGTGATCCACTGGGCATCAGAGCTTAAGGGAACAAACCACAAATCAAGTAGAATTCTCTCACTAAATTTGGATCGGCCTGTGCTATTTTTATCAACCCATTATTCTCTCAGTGTAATGCATTCATATGCATAAGTTAGAACTTTGGAGAAACCGGGAAAGCAAACAGAATGCACATTAAATTTTCATCTTCTCCAATAAACAAGCTCTAATGAAAGTAGGCCATTTAAGTAACTTATTTTCAAAGAAAAAAGCAATTGATGTATGTCAAATTTAAACTCAAAAATCAAGATAAAAGATAAAATTCCTGACTTTTTTGCATATATGCAAACATTCTTGCGGATTGGGGAAAGCATCTCTTATGCAAGCCACACAGCACAGACAGTTCAGTGGCCAATGGGAAGGAGAACATTCTACTGTTACTAGGCACTAAACTCCTACGTTTTACCATGAAAACCCTTCACAAGGTGCCCAGGAAGACTGTGTGTGAGAAATTGAAAATATCCAATGGGACAAATAGAGAATTACAGAGAAAGTGATTGTAAATTAATTCATCTCTTTTGTCACCTTTTTCCTCCAAACTTGTGTTTGTTTAGTAGTTGTAGACATTACTGTCAAGGAAAATTTACTCTTTTAGAGTATGTAGAAGCTCTAGATAGTTTGGTGGGGCTTTGTAAATGTAATTTCATGGAAGTGAGAGATGTTTTTCAGTGACACAGTACAGGCAATTCACAGTGCTCTTAACTTGAGTTTCACTGTTACCTTTCTTCCTGCCTTTAGTTCCAAGTTTCATTTATTTAACAGCATCTGATTTTAGTATCAAGTTGGAAGGTCACCTTTGGGTTCAGAACCTGTTCAGAATACTCAAAATTGTTTTTTCTTTTTTGTTCGAGAACCAACTCTGCCTGTATTGCAGACTGAAAAAATGTCATCATTCACTTTCACCAAGTGTTACATTAATGTGTCATGAAAATTGCAACATTCTATGTGTGACTCTCTTGTGCATAAAATTACTGCTCTTTACATCCTTGTCTTTCCTCCACAGATCATTGTTCAAACAGCCAATCTAAACTACTCATTAGGAAACTTAGAGAAATTTTTTCATGACATTCACTATCCAGATGCCATTAACATAAGTCGACAGGTTCCACCTATCTGGATCAATGACCCACCCAATGTACCTTTGTATTGCCTGTATGGCACAGGAGTACCAACACCTGAAAAGTTTGTTTATGGAGCAGATGAGTTTCCTGATACATTTCCTAAGACATTGTTCGGAGATGGAGATGGGACTGTAAACATTCGCAGCCTAAAGGCTTGTCAGAGCTTTGTGGGTAAACAGAAACAGAAAGTAGTTACTAAGTCATTTTCAAATGCAGACCACATGGGTATCATTGGTGACATAAGGGTGATTGAATTTGTGAAGAATCTCGTTAGTTCATTGGATTGATCGTGCAATTGGTTTTCTTTTTATCTGAGATTTTCCTGCGCTGTCAACACAAACATGTGCATGATCTGTATATATTTTAGCGAAATTTAAGTTATTGCAAATACTTGCCGAGATATGCCAAAGCCCTTATGGAAATAGTGTATCTCTCCACAAGTACTTTACAAGGCCTTTTTACAAAACGGTAGCCTAATAACGAAAATTTGTTGTAACACTTAAATAGAAACATCTTTCATGTTTATATTTATCGCCAATATTAAAAGGTGAAGGTGTCTTGAAAACGATGATCTACAAGTGGCTCCGAAGTACTTTTAAGCTCTTTCAACATGACCAAGTCTTCAAGGTTTTGCAGTGAGAAAAAATTCGGTGTTGGTTTTTCAGTCCTGTTGGAGAGCGTTTGTAGTGGAAACATTGTCAACTCTTTTCAAGTTTCTCATTATGCGTTAAATGCAATATTGTTCCAGATTGCATTTAAGGTATAGGGAAATATGTTTTAGAATTATTGAATACAATCTAACCTAGCAAAAACAGCATTATCGTTTCATCCATAGTTTCTTTACTGCACTTATCATTATTTCCTAGTTAAATTTTTTTTTTACATTACGCTCTAATTACACTTTATTTAGTGACAGCTAGTTTTGAGTGGTTAAGAATTAAAAATGTTTTTTTGGACGTTATAAAAGTCGGAAAAAAAACCTATCACAGAGCATTTTTCAGTGCTTGATGAGTCTTGCAGGGGTGTCTTCATTATAACAGCGTGAATCCTTTGTTTCCAAATCTCCGTGTGGTTCTGCCAATAACTATTTTAATTTCTCAACATTTATCGTGAAGTTACAACCAGTACTTTTTGCCTTTTTCTTTTCTTGCTTGATTGAACCAGTGACACCCTAATGATAACATCTTGAAGAGCTGCATTATCCCCTCAGTCAAACAACTTCTCAGCTCAAATGCCATACTTAAGTTATTTGGTACCGTAGGACTGTTCGTCACATAAAAGACAATCTGCGTACCTTACAACTGATGGTCAAGTATCCACTTAGCAATACTTAACAAAATTGACTGTTTTTCAAAACAGAGATCGATTGGACCGTGGAGGTAAAGTATCGCCTTCTCTCGCATCGTGGTTACAGTTATTGAGTGGGTTTCCTTTACTGTCAGTTCTTCTTCCGTTCAATTCAATTTTATAGATACCCGATGCCCCAACGATGACAGGTCTCTTAGATTCAGCGGAATCAGTATGTGAACCTCTTGCTGCGAAAATCGACGAGCTGTAAAATGTTTACACTATTTTCCAAAATTAAGTAAAAGTAACTTAATTAGAGTTGAAAACTAACGCGCGCTCGTACTTGAGCGTGGGCGCATTTCCTGTGCAGCGGATTTTTTTTTCATGCACTTTCCTTTTGGACGGAGCGTTGAAGTTATTAATATTGTAATTAACGTAAATACATCGCTAGTCTAGCCTGCACAGCTGTTTAGTGCGTTACCTTGGAACCAGATTCAGAGAAATAACCTTTCACCGTCAATAATTTGAGTGGATGAGTGATAAGTTTTGATCAGTGTAAATATCGATCAAAAATTTGTGTTGCGGGATACTTTAAGTGTTATCACAGTTATGTTACCAAGCATGTTTATGTTGTATAGTTTTAGAGCTCTCGTATATGAACCAGATCATTCAAACTGCAATTATAGATAGGAACATAAAGGTTGGCCACGATGAACATTTTTTTATTTTTGTATATCGCCATGAGCGCCAGACGATTAATCACAGGTTAATAGGCATGAATTTTTATATTTCTTTACACTTATTGGTCACATGAAAGTGTTTTGTTTTTGTCAATTTCAAACAATCTAACATAATCTTATGTATAATTTTCAGTCGACTAATTCGTATTTGGCAGCAATACCCACATGTCTCGGGAGGTGTTTCTGATTGTCTCCTTAGATCTTATACTATCTGCAATGCATTCCTCAGAATAGGGACCGCCGACCATAAGACGCACATGCTTCTCACCAATGACTTTACAGAAGCCTCCACAGAGCATACGCATAAAAAATGTTCCTTTTTTTTAAAAACAGACTTTGGTAAATGCACTATGCCGGTGTTTATGCACTATCAATACACAGTCAGAACGTTCTGTGTCCAATGCACGGTTGAGAGCACGTCAATCAATCCTATACGTCGCATATAGGTTAACATGTGTGTGTGCATTCTGAGTTCAAAAGGATTTTACATCAGTAACTGGCGACAAACACGTTTCTCGATCAATTTGGATTGATCAAGCACTGTTCAATTTACAAACTAAGGATTGCAATTTGTTGTTTGCTGAAGAGCTTTTTGAAAACCGGAAAAATCGTCAAAAGTTGGAATAGGGACGTAAACATTGGGTGCGAAATGTCCGTTCGTACCTGCTATGAACTCATGAACAGTTAAACCCAAATTTTTATTTTCAAAGAAACTCAGACGTACCTGTTTGCGACCTTTTTCCGAGTCTTACGGACATTTTTATGTAATCTGTCATCTATATCTGTGCAGACACTAGATAACATAACGTTCAGTTGTTAAAGAGGCCAAGGTCCAGGCCTTTGCCACTCAGAATCTATAGTTTCTTCCCTCGGAATTTAACACAGAAGTTATTTTATTTACGGGCAGCTGAGCCTCCCAAACACTTTCCCCACATTTCTTACCGCAGTTTCCACGCTTCCTGATTTCTATGGAAGGATGTCGTCTTTATAACTTGCTTATTTTAATCAGACTTACGGCAAGGGAGATCACTAGATGTGAAACAGTTGAAATAATTTTTGATAGTTTCGATGAGAGCATACTGCAAATAAAAAAATTCCACTTTTCGCGTGGCCTTTACGCAACTGAGGAATGTGGGGTATGACTAATACGAATGGCTTTCTAAGTAGCAGGGAAACTCAAAATTTTGTGACGGAATAGTAACTACCTTCAGCGCTAGCAGACAAAGTGGATTGACTCCAGCAGTCCATGAAAGCTATGTATTAGATTTATTGAAATAGTATGTAAGACTACACTAGAGAAAGATATTTTTTTTCGTCTTGTCACGAGTGTGACAAAGAAATAATTCTGAGTCCCCCCATCTTTCTTAATCTACTTACAAAACATGACGCTAAAGCCAGTGCTGGTCCCACCAGTATACAGGACACGTGTCATATTTGAACTTCGTAATGGGCCTTGCTCACCATCGAGTCTCTGTGGCTAAGTGGCAGAGCATCAGAGCGCAGAATCCACGGTCTAAGGTCTGATTCCCCGTGGGGACTCAGGAGTTTTTCTTTGTCGCATGCTCGTGACAAGACGATAAAACATCTTTCTCTATTTCTTTACCGAACTCAAAACTTATGATCTTTCTTATTCTACTTGCAATAGGCTCATTTGCGTTTGTATAGGATATCATATGGTTAATACATAGTAATAAAGTTCTTGCATGGGTAGCTGTACGTAATCAAAGTACCAGTTCAGTTCACTCTTATGAGCCACCCCAATCTTAGCCAGATTGAACTACACGATATGAGTGCAAGGACTGAAATACATTGCATGCATGACCGATGTATGTAAAATCATCGTCAAATATTATTCTAGCTTCAACTTTTTGAATCTCGGTTTGACCTTGCATGACATGTAATCCTACTATAGAGATCATGTTCTCTGGTCGATTATTTGATTATTTTGCCATTTTTTTAAAAATGGCAATGAAGCCGTGTTTAATTATTTACAGAAGAACTTATCCTTACTCCAGCAAATGGAAAATTTTCGTTGAAGCATTATAGAACTATTATTTAGCATGCAGAATAGTAAGAAATACGAAGAGTCGATTGATTTTGTGTAACTGAAGGCATCATTAGAAAAAACCACGTCACAATCGATGTATCTGAATCATGAACGCTTGATCGTATTTAAAGTTCGTGACTGGCGCTAAATCAGTTTTGATCTCCTCAGATTGAACCATTCTTATTTCCATTCTAGTTACCCTCTCCGATCTCATGAAGAGTTTCGTGAAGTGGCCTGTTCAGTTCAGTGGCTTGCATTATTTTACACCCTTTAATGCCAACTGATTCTTCAGTCGATCAAGATATCCTGAGTCGGGATAACCGCACCTAAAGAAATGGAAACAAAAAGGACCGTCTTTGACCTCTGGATGCACTATTAGTAAAGCAGATGATTTTCATCTACCGAACAGATTTGTTGCATATACTTTGCAGTTTGATTTTCAGACTAGTCTCTATGAAGAGGAAGTATTGGTGCTAAATGGTGGCACTCCACATAGCAGCTGTACTGAGAGTATTCAATCGACGAGGGAAAAAAGGTATTGGATTAAATCTAGCAAAAAGTATCGAAGATAAAAATAATCGGTTTTTTCAATTGTTTCCTTCTGCGCTTCTCTAAAGTAACCAGACAAATAACGAAACAGAGTTGAGTCATCAATCGACATTCGTTTATAAAGAAACAAACAAAGGCATCTTAGACTTAGACTCACTTAAATGGGCCACCACTGCGACTTGTTTTCAGTTCAATGTCATTAAACAGGATGGTGTTGTCTGCTCCGATGGTAAATAACAGTCGTGCGTCAAACGCTCTCCTCAGAAGTTCACACAATGTTTGTCCCTCTTGGTTTCTTGGCAGATATGCTGAGCAGAATAAACCCAAATAAGGAACCCCAGGATTTGGGTGCTCTTCACCTACAATACAAATTTCATACAGCTAAACAAATTAGCTCCGTTTCTTTTTCTTAGCAAAAGAATACACGAAAAATCAATAAATAGATTAATAGATATATAAACAACTAAATGAAAATATAATGAAACAACCAGGTAATCAAAATATTTTCAATAATCTTACGGTGGCATGAGTGTACTTTAGAAACTGTAGAAATTAAACGGCTATAATGAATCATGATACTGTTACTCTGTTTTTGCAAATAAAATTTGGCTGAATAGCTTTGAAAAATTGGCTCGAGTTAAGCGGTTTGCCTATCGTGTTATACAGAGGTTAAGTCCTGTCTTCAGCACTAGGAAAATCATTCATAGTCATTTAACATACCTTGGATTCCTCTGTCGAAGTTAAAACCAAGCACTATGGTTTCAAAGGCTTCGTACCCTGGGAGAGAGGGTCCTGAGTCTCTCCTACAGGTCATATGTCCAGTCGGTTGATTTCCAAGGAATAAAACTTTTCGTTTGCAAATATAGCAGAAGATATCATATTCGCCGAGTAGCTTCTCTTTACATCCCTTGCAATATTTGCAGTGTCCACACTGTAACTGGAAAAATGGAACTACATTATAATAGCAGACTTGGCAGGTTTTTCCCTCCTCGATCAGGCCGAACGGCTGGTGATCTGAAATTTGTAAGAGGCAGATTGAAGTTTGAATAAATCATCAAATGCATGTTGCCACTTCAGAAATCAGAGTTAGTGAAATTTGGGTAATTGAAGAGGTTGCAAATTTACGCAAATTTGTGTGCAGTTATCATTCTAACTAGGGATAACAGAGTGAAAGTAATGTCAATAAGTAAACTGAGAAATAAATAATTAGATAAATGAGTGAAAGGGGAGATAATGAATTAATCAATCATTCAGTGAATCAATCGATCGATGAACAATAACTCTATTAGCGAATACCTTTCAGTTTTCGTATTTTTTTTTCCACTTTTAACTGGAACGGACTTCCTTTGATAGGTTCATCTGCAACGCGCACTGACACGTTGAAATCTCCAGCAGTTCCAGGTTTGTATGATACTGTGTAGCAGCCATTGTTTGAGTCTGTTACGTTGACCTGTAAGGCTGTTCCCATCTGAAGTGATGTAATGTCAACAAGGATTTCATCTATTTCACTGTGAGTTTTACTACCACGTGAGTCTTTTGTGATGACTGTAAACTCACAATCTTCACCTTGAGTTCCTTCGGTGAGTCCCGCACCCTCTGCCTCTGATAACGAAGGTACAGTTTTGGTTGTCATCACTTTCCCTGGAGATTCTTTCAAGGAGAACAAATCATTTGAGACATACTTGACTTCGGAGCAATTTGGTTTCATGTTTACATCAGAAGGCCTAGAAAGTTCCTTAAACCGTTGCTCAAGTATTTCTTCCACGTTTAAGATCTCCGGTAGATTATTTCGTCGAAGTATGTCGTTGCAAAATTCCAAACCGCTCTTTATTTCCGTCAGTCTTTCGTCCATTCGGAATACAGCATTTGAAAATTCAGCTTCAAAAACATCTTTTTGGCTGATGAGTTGTTCCGTGACGCTTGATTCGTGCTGTCGAATTAACGCTATGTTGCGTTCAGCGACTCGATGCACTTCGTCTTTCGCTTTTTCGATGCTTTTGCTCATTCTCACCGTTTGTGCTTTTAGGAATTCTTTTTCCTTTCGTAGTTTAGAGCCATTTGCCAGAACGTCTCCCATTTTGACCTCGATTTCTGATCTCTTCTTGTCCAGTCCTTTGTCAATGGACACGAAGTTGTGATCTCGGTGTTCCAAGATGGCGCAGTCACGACAAATGCATGTTACACACTGATCGCAGTAAAATCTAACTTTTTTTTTGTGTTCTTTACAAACGTTCAGTTTCCGAGCGTAATCTTGTGCGTCGCTAGACACAAAATTTCCAATTTCTTTGACGTGATGGCCACTAAGCACTTTCAATTTTTTATGAGCCATGGAGCATTCTTCACATAGGAAGCAATTGCAATCCGAGCAATAAAACTTCAGGGACCTTTGTTGGTCGCAGTTTCCGCACTGTGGCGAGTCTTCTCGTCCCTTTCCGCGGTAAGCCTCAACAATTCCCACCATCTGCTTGTAAAATAGATTTGATGGAAGGCTGCTGATGTTGTTGTTGGGACATTCGGTGATTTGACGGCATGTCGGACAACTTAACTGCTTTCCACCCTGTTGTCGTAACCACCGTTCCAGACATGATTTACAGAAAGTATGGAGACATTTGAGTATTTTGGGCTCGTTGTTCTGGTCAAATTGTTCTTGGCAAACGCAACATTCTAATTCTTTTCTGACATCATCGAAGAAACTTCGACATTGAGCAGCCATGGCTACTAGAACGAAGGTATAGTCCGACGCGGAAGTGTATATTTGTGCCCAGGCCACCTTGGCTTAACATGTGGAGTGATCATTGGGATCAGATTGATCTTAGAGGGCTTTTTAAAATTATCTAACTAATTGGTTTATTGGTGGCAAGAGTATAGTTTTCAATCGTGTTTTAGCTTTTCACATAAACGGAATCCTTTTTAGAATTCTCGGAAAGTTATGTACTTTGGGTGCGGTAAGATTGTGTTATAAGGATTCAGTCAGCCATTCTGAAAAAAAAAAAAATTTGCCAACTATGTGTACCCTTCTTGAAATGTAGTTCTGTAATACCAATATACTCTTGGTGATACTCTTCCCATGCTTAATTTCCTTTCGGGAATCACGTGGGGAAAAATATTTCAGGGACTGGACTTTCTAAGCGTACTCCTTTTGATCGACCAAAAATGACGGGATGTTAAATACTCTTTTTGCAAGATATTAGGTGTCATTTCAAATGAACGAATCCCAATAAACGATAAAGGCAGTAAACTACATGGAATCGCCTAAATTTGACAGGCAATAGGATTTAAGCTGCAGTTGACCTTTTCAGATTGTTCTGGATGTTTCCTTTAAGCAAAAAAAGGATCAGGCCTTTTTCAATATTATAACTTTACTTAGTAATTCGAATTGTGTTGTTTCGAGTTTCGTTATGGTTCACAGTTCTGCTATCTGCTATAGCACACCACAAGAAAGAGAACGAATATAAATTAATTAGAAGTTCACAAAAGGCGGCTCATAACATGTACATACAGGAACCCAGAGCAGCGTACTGACTCAAAGCACAAACTCAACCTTTAGTTTACAGTTGAAACCACACTTTACTGTGATAAGAGATAAAACATTTAAGTAAGTTTGCTATGCCAGCAAGGTGCGTCCACTAAAATTGACAACAGTCTAAAGAAACTGTTGGTGAAAAAGCTAAGTGAGCTGAAAAATACATACTTTCGCTCATTACGTTCATCAATTTAAATTTACAATATGATTTTGCAAAAGGGAACAGGACTAATTATTGTAACTGAGGCGCACATATTGAGAATTAAAGGATAAGTTTTAAAGTACTGGCGCCAACTTACTGAATCCTTTATGAAAAAGAATACTAATACAAAAACCCTGTAAGCTGATACAAACTAGAAATTGGTATCACGATCAATTAAGAACATATGAATATATGCATACCGTCATTTTATCACTAAAGAGGACTTCAAGGTTAATTTGAGGCTCTATTGGCACATCGGCACAAATTTGCATCAATACCTAATGTTCTGTCACACGTGACATCAAAACTACTCGTTTTTCTCACTTTTCTTTCTGTCAGGTGAAATACATTATCAAAACCTTGACTGACCTGTTAAAACTTTTGATGGTGTTAACAAAATCCAAAAATGTTTATCAAAAACTTCTTTCTTGTAATTCACAATCAAGTCCTCTTTAGCTAAGCTTGCAAAACAGGAAATGGCTTGGGTTTGAATCCTCATAAGAAACTATTTAGTTTTCTTTGTCCTAAGCTCGAGGCAAAATATTCAACATCTTCGTCTACGATTTAAAATCATATCTCAAAACCAAGTTAGGTAGTACTGAGAGCATGTGACGTTCCCCTGAACTAAACAAAAGTTTGACGATGCAGTGGTGTAATGCCCTTGTCAGCAAGTTGTTTCTTCACTCGATCAAGGTAGCTTGGATCTGGATAACCGCACCTGCAAAAGTATACATTAAAAAGTGAGTTTTTCCACGATAACGTTGAAGATGGAAAACTCGAAACTCGGTAGTGTGCATCTAGAAGGAGATAAGAAAAGAAAAAAAGTAGGAAAGGGTCGGTAAATGAGAGCAAATATAACTTAACCCTTACTTCTCGGGGTTGATGGATCATGAGTGAATTCTTACGATATCATTGTATAGTCAAAAAGACATATGGTCAAGACAAAGACAAAAATTAATACGGGGATATCGTTCGATATGGCACGAAATGCCCAGAAATTCTTGTAAGGTGGAATACATTATTAAACATATTGATAGTCAGAGTAAGGAAGAAGAGCAAATAGGGAACATCACTAATGTCTCAGATCTAACATCCGAAATTATTGGGAAACAAAAAATTAATAGGAAGATCTCTTTCGGCAGTATAGGTATGTATTACCTGACTATAACGTCAAAAATGAAAATAGTAGAGCGAATATTTCGGGAAATGAATTGTGTGTTCCCGAAACCAATGACGAGCTTGTTTCAGAAATGTACGTTTAGAACGCGTAAGTCAGTAAGTTTTACAGTTGGAAAAGCTAACTTACTTGGCTGGACCACCGATTGGACTTGTTTTCAGTTCGATATCGTTCAACACAATCTTGTTATTCTCCCCAGTAGTAGGACTTCTTCCGATAGTAAATATCAGACGTCCATTAAATGCCCGTCTCAGCAGGTTACACACCTCTAATCCAGCGGGGTTATTTGGAAGGTAGGCCGAGCAGAAAAGTTCACTGAAACGCTCTCCTGGATTAGTGTGGTCTGGACCTATAATAAGCGTATGTGAAAACTTTAAATCTTAAAACAACTTTGTTGCTCTCACTGAAGAACTTAGTCCACATATTAAGACGTGCACCCTACAAATCCGTAAAAATAATGACATTGATAATAATATTATAATGATAATAAAAGTAGTGCTAATAGTGATAATAATAATAATAATAATAATAATAATAATAATACGTTAGCTCGAGAAAACCGAGTTGACACGCGTTTTGTTGACCACAAAGCCAAGAAAGTACTCATGGTGGAAATGAGCTGCCATTGAGTGGACAACCGCGCGAAGAAAGACATGGGCCGCTGAGACTGGAGTTATCAAGACTATGCCCAGGGTACAAGGTCACTAAGCTCAATTTTATCATAGATGTGCTGGGCGGGTGGTCCAAAGATCTGGAGAAGGAGATGACATGCATCTTTGGAAAAGCAGGAAAGCAAGTTTTGGAAATAATGCTGAAAGCAGTACTAAGCACCACTCTGAACATAAGCAGACTGTTCAAAATCACGACTGCATAAAAATTGCAACTTTTTATTAAAACGTTTAGAGAATAGAATAGAGAACTTCATTTATGCATTCATAATTTTTTAGACCTTTTATGTTAGAATTTCTGTTTGGCAGATTGATCACCCAGTCACTTTTTATGCACCAATAAGTTTTCACTGCATAGGATAATTGCCACTACTACTAGGTAATACTACTACAACTATTACTAATAATAAAAACTAATAATAATAATGGTTTATCAAGTGTATATTTATTGCACATGACTCTTCACCTGTTAACTACAACCCGCTAACAATGATGATAAATAGAAATTATAATTTATGGATATGTATATGAATAGATAAATAGAACATAATCGCTAGCAATAAACCTACCCTTAAAAAAATTAAAAGGATTATAAAGTTCTAAATCAATCCTACCTTGAATTCCTCCTTGAAAGTTAAAGGTTAGGACAACGATTCCACACCCCTCGTAACCTGGTAGCGAATGTTGTGAATCAGTTCTCCAAGCCATGTATCCAACAGGCTGGTTTCCAGGAAACAGCTTCTCTTGTGAACACTGTGGACAAATACCTATCTTCTCAATAACACAGCTGATACAGTTTTTGCAAAAGTAATGACCACATTGACGTCCGTAAACAGGATTTCGGTGCTGATTCATACATAGGGCGCAGTCTCGAAAGCTCATGTCAGGCTGTTTAGTCATCTTGAGGAGTAATGCCGGATCTAAAGTAACGAAAAAAGATATGCGATATGTTTAATAACTGCAGATTGAAAATAACAAGTTGATACAAGTTGTGGTTTGGGCGTGTCACACGAAAAACCAAATTCGTTGCCAAAAGATATAAAGAGACAACGAAGCAAACTTAGCAAGCTACCCAGATTGTTGTAACTAAACTTTTTATTGTTCTTATCTTACCCCCAGCTTGGTTTTGGGTCACTCAATTTGATGTTATAAAACATTCAAGATTTTATTCAGTATGGTAGTTTGCTTACCTGGGCCAGCGCGTCTGCCAGATGCGTGGATATCACCACCCCCAGGATCTTGTCTCTCTTGTATTGTTTGTCGACCACTGATGTCTAACGATTGCCCAGATGCCAATGCATTTTGTGGCTGGGTTACATCGTTTTGTTTTTCGTCAGATATTGATTGTTCAACCTCCATGTCCATTTCTGCGTCGCGCTGTTCGTCTTCAGGTCTGTGGATATGCGTATTCTCGTCGTTTTGGGGTTGTTTACCACCGCTCAATGATTCCTCAGTGGATCCGTCGCAATTTCTATTTGGGTCTGTCATGCTACCATTGTGACTCAGTTTAAAACCAGAAATTTCCTCTTGGTTTGAGTTCGGACGTCTTGCAGGTGGCTCTTCTTCCTCACTTTGATTTCTAGGAGTTAAAGTTTGGTTTCCAGACTCGTCTACCTCTTTACCTGTTTCTTTGTCCGTTGGTGAAGGATGATTGGCATTTGAATCCTCACTGACTGCCTCACTAACTGCCTCACCAAGACGTTTGCCTTCTTCCGTCACAGCCATACCAGATGAAAATGCATTAGTACTATCGTTACCGACGTTGGTGTCATGCTCAATGTTCCAGGTATCAGCTTCTGCCTTTGGTTTTCCTTTTTCACCTAGTTTATCTGGAAAACGAATTGCAAGATGGCTTTTTCCTTTACCCATAGATGGTTTCGATGTGGTGTTTGCGCTTTCTTCTTTTGAAATTTCTGGAGTTTTTGAGCCTTGTTCACTGTCAACGCCATGTGTTGGAATTTCCACGTTTAGTGCTTCGATGCCCGTTGATGTATGTAATTCACTCTTGTTATCTTCTTCAAAGGCTTTCGAAATCTGGTCAGATGGATGGCTGTTGCCCTTGTTCGGTTGATCTCCCTGTGGAAATTTAGCCTCGTTATTTTCCTTCGCATGGCCTTCGTGTGAATCCTCGCTCCTTGTTTCTGATGGCAACGGCGGCTTGTTGACATTGGAGCTAATGTTGGAGGGACTCTGTGGCTCTCCCTCGTTGCGTACTGTGTTTGTTTGAGTCGTCACTTGAGAGGTGTAACGTTTCAAAAACTCTTCGTAAAAGACATTGATTGTTTCGTCGTCAATAATGACGATGCGAATTTCACGAAGAGTACTGAATTCGGCTTCAATGCTGCAGCTGAATTCTTCCACTGCTGCAAACATCACTTGAGCGCAAATATCCTTTGGCATGCCAAAAATACCAGAGCTGATGGGCGGTAATGCAATTGAACAGAGCTCCAATTGTGCTGCAAGACAGAGGCTTTTAATGCACGCAAGGCGAAGAAGAGAAACGCGTCTGTCTTTGTCAAAATCATCCCACCTTGGACCAACCGTGTGAATAACAAATTTGCAAGGAAGGGTGCCGGCCCCTGTATGAACGGCGTCGCCTACTCTCAGTGGACATCTACTTCTCTGTGCCATTACTCCATCGGATTCTTCTTGTATTATGCGGCCACCTTTCCGTACTATCGCTGCTGCCACACCACCACCATGCGAAAGCCACTCATTGGCTGCATTGACAATAGCGTCCACGATTTCGTCAGTGATATCACTTTGGTACAAGGAGAGCTTCACTCCATTCATCAGATCTTGGCTGAGTACTTGTGCTGAGGGTGTATTCTGGAAACTTCTGCTCTTTGTATTTCTCAGACCGCGCCTTGTACCTTTACGGTTACCTGGCAGCAGTCCAAGGGTTTTTTTCAAGGTTTGCACTGCAACAGAAATGTTTGTTTCCTCCGCATAGACGACCAACTTGTTTTCTTTCATCTCAATAACCACATTATTTTCAGCTTCCAAATTACGGATATCCTCGGTGGCAAGTTCCCTGCTATCGGAAGGTTCTAATTCAATTTCCTCTCGGCGCGTCTTTGGATATAAGTCCTGATAAAGACTTATGAACTCCTCGCTTCCTTTATGGCAAGTTTCACTAGCTGTTGTGGCTGGGCATATCTGAACTAGATTAGCATTTTCCTCCCAAATAATATTTACGCCATGTACATCTTTTATCTCTTTAAGTCTGGTCTCATAAACCCGATGTAGAAGCTTCATGATTAGAGGCTGCACCTCGAAACTGTCGAAATCATTATTGGCAGCTTCTATTTCAGAGGTTTCTGAAAAGTTTATCTTGCGATCGGCATGTTGGTTTTCCCCCACACGTCCTTCGGAACCTCCTTTCAAAATGTCTCGAAGGAGATTGTGTGCGGTGTTAATTTGGTCGAACGTTCCAACGAGATAATGGTCCTTAGAATCAGGCCTGCTACTGCATTCAACTTTTGCGTTATTCTTCATGACTTTCAGTGCGTTGTGCGATGTCTCGAGCGATATATTGAACTTACTGAAGTCAACACGAGCCTTCACCCTCTGAAACACCTATGGAAATTCAAAGGAATCGTAAGAATCACTAGAATTAGAATACTGTGACGTAATTGGTAAGAAATATATAAGATTATAATAGTAAATTGGAGTACTTTGGACAGAAAAAAAATTCACAACTGTTTGAAATGATTCATATTTTGATAGGTAGATGATGATAATGAACTGAAAGGAAGAAATTCCAGAATAAAAGAGCTTGAAAATATCAGGTTTTAACTTGGTTAAGACAAGTATGTCTTAGTTTTCTTCAAATTATGGCTAAGATCACATCACGCTCTCTGATATTCATTTTTACCTCCACTGGATAATCTGGAACAAATCGGGAAACCTTTAACTGTGGTGATGATTCCTCAATTGTGTGGGACTCCTGCAACACTGTTGCCATGACTGTGCATGAAAAAAATTGTTATTATTATGATAGTTATAACAGTAATTATAAAAAAAAACAATAAAAAAAGGAGAATTAATAACACAATTAGCTTATAGTGGAACAGTTTATACCTTGCAGAAAAGCAGTAGGTGGCATTTTATCTGGGTTTTTTTAGCGGTTTTGCAAAAGGTCTTATGATTGAATGCAACTCTCTCTTCTTCCCTTACTTTACATATTAAGTACAACGTTGAATGTAAAATACATACTTTCCATGTCATGTTTTTAAGTATTTTATCACACAGTTTTAAAATATTTCAATACATTATGTAAAAAGCAAGACTTCTTCAAGACTAAAACAACAAATATGTTTCAAAAAAGATCAAGTTACTCCAGGTTTCGATTCTTCATGGGGTCTCAGAATTTTCCTTTGTTCCACACTTGTGACAAGACATAAAAACATAAATCTCCAGATTTAGTTGTTACTAATTATATAAATGAAACTGCAGTATTAAATGGGATTGGATTTTGAAACAAATAATTCTATGTCCTCTTGATCTTAATTTTGTACACTCATATGTATTCAAAGCAGTTCTACTGATTTAAAGTAAATGGTTTTTTTTATTCCACAAGCATCATGGTGTACTTAATGTGAGAGAGATGTAAAAGAGGACAGCTCATACTTTTTGTTGGGTGATTGCACAACATGAAGGACTATAATAAAACTGTTATTTCAAGTTGACACAGATATTAAACCTAAACACTTTATAAACAAAATAGTGCAGGTTTATTGACAGCAGTGTTTCTGACACTGCATCATTTTTAGCATACTCCCCCCCCCCATTTTATAGCCTGACTTAATTACATTTCAATCACTTTTCTCCCTTGTATACAGATACTTTGAATATTTCGATTCATACAATAACGCTAAATTCCCGAGTCTGCTCATTTCTCTCGTTTTCTTTCGCCTGAGCATGAAACTATATAGAGGATTGAATTAGATTTTCATAGTGGCAAAAATTTTCCCCCCCTTACGTTGACACGAACAATAGTGTACCTAAAACAGAAAAATTACGCAAACCTTCGCTTTTTTCGAAAGTGATAACGGCTATTCCATCCTTGGAAACGTGTATACGATCGATTTCTCCTCCGCCATTTCCTGCCTTCTGGAAATGTATGACGACCGACTCAGCCGAAGTCGTCGTCGGTATTTTTGAGACCACAATACTCCTTTTCGCCTCTTCTTCGCTCATAAGCAGCAAATTAAGTTCATTTTTCTTTCTTCGGACGTCAATGATAATGGGGGACATTTTGGAAAAATCAAGCCCATATGAACTTGACTCAAGAATGGAAACCTTCGAGGAAGCTTTCGGTTCTTGGAAAGAGAATGAGGGAGCCTGGTACAAAGTCGATTTAGACGGAAGTGGTCGACCGAGTTTTATATCCATGGACTTTTAATCCAACTTAATGGCTGGAGAAGCCCTCCCGCTCTGACTTGAAACTGACTCACAGCCCTTGGGTCTCCGAGGATAGTCCAACTTATCATCAAAAGCTTGCCAAAGCTCTGATGATTTTTTGAAAAGGGACGTTTTACCCGGCTGTGTCCCCGCACTAATATACAACAGCTTCTTTAAAATGATTCAAAATAACAAGGGATTTCTCGGAACCCCCCTTAAGACTTCCGCTTTCGGTTTCCTAGAAATCGCCTATTGTTGTGGTTGATCTTCAGGTTCTCGATATTCATCAGAATTTGGACGAGCATGGCTGAGAAAACGTACAGCACCAAATTCAGTGGCACAACACTTTCTTTGGTGGACGAAGACATTCAGATTGACACTGCGAAAGCTAATCGTAGCATAAGAGTCACAAGCATTCCAGAAGGAACTACGGCACAAGAGCTTGTTATTCACTTTCAACGTAGTAAGAATGGCGGAAGCGATGTTGATGAAATTGTAATGAATAAACAAGGGTCTGCAGTGATAACATTCGACAAAGCTGAAGGTAATGTGTCTGTGGCAAACTGTAGGCTTTTCGTAGGGTTACGACCCACTTTTTTTCCAAATTATTGTTTCTGTTTGGTCCTTCGAAATGAAATGTTAGATGATGATTATATTTGCATATTTGCCCGCAAAACGAAAGTGTTGAAGAAGAGACTATTTTGGGAGAAAAGACTTAAATCTTACATGGCATTTAAGGGGAGAAATTAGAACACTGGCAATCGCAATCTTTCTTGTTGCAAAACCAAATTCCACAGTAGATGCTGGTACGAATTCTTTCAATTGAATTGAGGTCTTCGTAGGGTGGATGATTGAATTTTGGACAGTATTGGTTATGAATATAAACCCGCTGAACACGATGCTTCCTGTATGTATAACATCTTAGTGATAAATACCTTCTTTCGGGCTGTTCTTGGCACAAACTTGATTCATAATATCAACATGCCCTTCCCCTAGAGAAAAGCAACTGACATGATTTGAGGCAAGGAAAGATTATACTGAAGCTGATTGTCATTTAGCAGATGTAGAATTTCACATGGTTGCCATGTGAACTTAAACATATTTTAGAAGTAGAATTTGATAAATATTTGGTAATTTTTTTTTCCATGAATTAAATAATCAATCTACTGGTTTATTGATAACTACTAATGGGCAATTTATCAACATTTCCTGTTGGTGAAACTGTCACTTACAATTACGACCAATTACTAGCCCTTGAATTCCTGCTTACTTCAACCAAATACTGCCTTGAATTGTGAAGTCTTTTTTTACCTTTCCATATCTATTTGAAATTAATTTTAAAATGTTTATGTTTTTGAGATTATTATATTGTATTATATTGTTCAGCACAATACTGTTAGTCAGGATATACAATTTAGCCTTCAGCATTTGATCATTTTAGCTAGTTGCCCACTAAGGGATGCAACTTGGATGCACTTGACCTCTGCTTTCTCAATATGTTTCTGGGTACCAATGGGAATTAATTTGGAGAAGGTTGCTGTCTGTTTCAAATTGGACAACCCAGCATAAACTGTCGTGGAAATGCTAAATGCTCATTATTGGACTAAGTGAACAAAACTTTGGATTTAACCTTGAGATCTGTCAAGCTCCACCTCCTTATAAACTAATTTTAGTATAATTGCTTCAGTGATTGTAGAGATGCGTGCACTCTGATAAGTGGAGGATTACATCACAACTCACCTCACTAGGTGTTTATAGCAGGAGCATTAAAATTTCATGATGGCTGCCTTGTGTTTTGTCAGCTTTACCGAGGATGTGATGAGTGTGATTAAAAAATGAATTCTGAAGAATACAAAAGATGCTATTAAGTTTGGACTAACAGTTTTTTAAAAGGAGATAAGAAGTATTTGCTGATTAAATTAAATTAAACATATCTATCATCTAGTGGAAACTTGTTCTTAATTTATCTGGAACAAGTTATCTAAAAAATTGAAACAGAATGGTTTCAACATTGAAATGAATATTTACAGCAGAATTCAAAAGCAAGGAAGCAATTATACTTAAAAAATTATTTGCCTCTGCTGAAGCTCAGTGAAAAATGTTGAATAATCCCCTTGACTTTGTTTTGGGCCAGTTTTAGTACCAGTATGGATTTGATGAACATTTGTTTTCTACATGTAAGTCATGTTTGTTTTTTGTATTTTTTTCTGACTTCTCCCCCCAAAAATATGATATTTTAACTGGAAATGACTGTGGACTGGGAAACAGTAATTACGCTGTTAATCATTAGCACCATTTGAGTTCTAATTGTATACAGTATGCATCATGTGTGTGCACTGTTATCACTCATTTGGCTGCATGAACTGTTGTTTTTTTATGAAAATATATAGCCTATGTCTTATTTAATATTTCTGGAATTTTGTCATAGTTTGATTAATTGGTGAAAGGACTTCATGTCATCCAAGTTCCATCTGTAATCATGCTCATGATAACAAATCAAACTCCTGCTTTGCAGTCGGCTGATTTTAAACAAATATTGAATAAGGTTTCTTTGATAACCAGAATAATCAAGGTCAAGGTGGGGTTATCCGCCAAAGGCCTTTATTATTCTGGATATCACAAAAAACAAATCTAAAAATTGTTTTATGATATACCTGGAACAAAAAATAAATGGTTATGAAAGGAAGTGAAACTGATAATATGTTTCTAAATGTGTAAAAATATACAAATCATCGAGCAATACAAAGCATTTGAAGTCAACATGATTACCCTTAGAAATCACGCACTGCAGTCATATGTGATATGATTACCCATGACCTTGAGGATCCTTGACATGATTATTGTATTATCTGCAGCTAGAAGACATCCCAAGTGCTGATTTCAAAAATTTACACTTTTAGCCAATCACAAAAGGGATAGTGAGATGAAAGGATAATAATGTTAATAATCACTCATACGATTACAGACTGAATTGGACTCCACATAGTCCTTAATTAACATTATTACTCATAACCATAACAACTGTCTCAAACATTACTGAAGCATAAGCTGCCTTATTTTTCATTAATTATTCTGTAGAGTCATTATCCCACATCTGTAATTGGACAATCATACTCAGCTTAATCCACAAATCTCAGAATTGATTACAATAACCATTGATAGCAATAACCACTTACCTTGCAAAACTGGGTAATTTTCAAAATCGAGGAACATTTTGCTGTAGATAATTATTATGTCTCCACCAAATTTATTTAAATAAATGTATTTTTTATTTGGAAATTTTAATAATTATGATTAACTGTTAAGAGGACTTCATGTAATTCAATTTGATCCATAATCATACTTGTGATTGACAACTTGGATTCCCTCTTCATGGTTGTCATTTTCTAATAGTAAGATAGAGAAAACTAGCTCAGAGTAAAGACTCCTGAAAATGTTCCATCATTCTATTTACCACCTTTAATGGGTCAGTGATCCTCTCTTACATGTACATGTTCTACCTGCAGCTGGCTTTTGTGGAACTTTAACGAGTCCAAGTGGCTTCATCTGAATATTTACCACTCACTTTGCTAGAACTGTATACACATGTGAGTTAGTCAGGACTTATATGTTAATTATTTGTACCCATATCATTAATTATTTAGTACTTTAATTACCCTATTCATCACATCCATCCATTTCCTAATTATTTTTAACTATTTACAGAAAAGGAGGTGGTTAGTGGTGGATATCTGCCAAACTGCAAAACAGTGAGGTAAATATCCATCCCTAGCCACCGACACCAAGGTAAATATAAGTTGTTTTTAATAAGTACACATATTATCGTGTGTTCTTTACTGAAAAAGAGAGATAATTGGAGGCACAAAAAGATGATTTTAACTAATTTATTCCTGCAACAATGACAATATTTTTGGGTGCAAATCCCACTCACATTTCTAGGAGGTGAAGTGCAAATGATATTTGAAGTTTGAGTGGTCAATCAGAGTGCAACTTTAATGCCATTCACTTTTTTTAGTATATACTAATTAATTACATGATTTTATTACACCCATTTTGAAATAACCGGTGGTCCCTGTAATCTGATTGGTTCTAATTGATGCGATTTATTCACAAATCACACCATTTTTTGCTTTAAACTGCATCTTTTTCCCAGCCAATGAGGAGGCTATACTAAACACAAAACAACCGATCAGATTTCAAGGCTTGTTTAAGGTAACTAATCAAATTGCAGGAAAATGAAAGAGAAAGAGTATCATGAGACAAATTTTGCAAATTTTTGTTTCGAAAACTCTTATTTTTGAATTGAAGATGAATTGAAGATGAATTTAATTTGAAACTGGCTCAGTACTGCATCAATAAAATATTTGAACTGACCAAGTCCTGTATTTGGGCAATTTCAAAATAGATGTAATAAAGTGGTAATTGAACCTTGTGTCATGCAATTTTGGTCTGAAATCATACTTGTGATTTCAAATTGAATTCATGCTGCACACTTGTTCAATTTTGAAATCACATGTATGATTTCAGCCCAAATTGCACTCCACTCAGTTCAATTACCATTATATATTCTATTATTATGAGAAATAAGACACACCTGATTTCACTCCAAATAAAACTGCTTAGCTCCTTTATCCTTCAACATCTTTGTTGAAATCCCAGTCCACTGCCCCCCTCTTAAAGTGACTGCAAAAAAAGATTCCCATGGAGGTCAGAGATTGGTTAGTTCAGTGTCTGCTATTTGCCCATTGGTGTATACTGCTCACCTGAGCAAATGCTTCCATGTGCTTCTTTTGACTGGTCATGTAAGATTGCACAAACATTTTTGGTTCATTAAAAGGGAACTCTTTTGCTATAATGTATCTGTGTAATTATGTTATAAAATTTAAACAAATGGTAAACACTGCTGTGTATACTAGGTGTTCAAGAAGTTTGAGTCTCTCTTGGCTATTGCCTAAGGGACTCTCGTACTTCCTTTGTGCCTAGCTACCTCCTGCATGCATCCATAACTCAGTCAACTGTATTACTTACCCCATTTGTAAATTTAGTTGAATTTAAAAAGTGGGCAATATTGGATTTGACATTCATTTATGCACACTGAGTAAATTGCAAACCTATTGACTATAGTGTAGGCCTTATAAATACTCAGACATAAAAGCTGTCGCCCACTTCCTCCCCCCCCTTCCCATGTACAACCACTATCATCATCATCATCATCATAGTTTACATAATTTTAAGTATTTAAATTAAACAATTATCTTAATTTCTTAAAATAGATAAATTTCGAATTGTAATACTTTGTGCCTTAGAAGCACGCACCGCCCAAAATTTCACCTCAAACAATTTTGACCGGCAATTCAATTTTAAGCAAAGATGACTCCTTTGTGAATGGTTGTAGCAATTGTGAATTGTCTGTGTTATGCTAAAATTTATATAGCTTTACATGGGAAGATCGAGACCACCTCTCTTTTTGATTCAGAAAAATAGAGGAAATTGATGTTGGAGGTGAGTGATTTTTAATTATCCTCATAAAAATGACAGAAATTAGAAACAAAAAAGAACAACGCAAAACTTGTACAGATGACATACACATGAACTATTCTGTTATTTTAATTCTTTTGACTTTAGCAGTGAAATCAGTTCAAGAGAAGAAACAGATGTTTAATGGAGTTGTTTTAGCTGTGCAACCGTATGTCACGGTACCAATGGTTGATGAAGAGGTAGCTGCTTCAAAATAATAGTTCTCTCTTCAGCTTTGTAACATAACTAAAGTAATCAATATATATTTTACCCCTTATACGATTTTTTTTGTTTTGCTGTAATTATAATAACAAAAATAATTGTAAATGTTCAAGCTTTATGCGGGCAACAATTAATGAGCAACTATATCATATAAGCCTTGTAGAGAGGGAATGCTTGTAACATGGTAAATAATATATCTTCATGTTGATGATCTCTTGATTATTTTTTCTCGCCTGAAATTTTATTCCGATTGATTTACGTTGCTGTTTCATATGTTTTTTAAAGTCTTTGTAGCCGTTCTTTTAATATCTATTTGGCTATTAGGTCTTTACCCTAACTGGACGATAATGATTTTATGGCTCTTCGTGGATTTCTGACTTGTGGTCTTGTTAAGATTTTTAATTAGGTAACTTTTTGTTACTGATTCAGGTGTTTGAGCTGGTATCTGCGGAGATTTGCTTAGAAACCGTCGAATTTCTCACCCGTCAACATACTGAAGCTGTCTTAGAGGAAATCGCTGACAAGACTGGGATCAAGTGGCTTCATGTTAGTGACACTTTCTGGATATCAGGAAGCCTGAAACAAGTGGAAATGTCACGTGGTTATCTTCAGCGAGCTATAAGTCTCTATGGTGGAATAGCAGAATACAACGAGATGAAGAGGAAACTCTCAGAACCTCGGAATTCAAGAAGTGCAAAAGCCGTTTATTATAGAGAATACACTGAGGGGGAGGTTGAGAGAACCAATGCCATAATAAAGGAAAAGAACACACGAAAAGAAGACCCTCGTAACGAGGAAACAGACGCAACGCAAACTGATCACATGGCACCATTGACGCCCCCTAAAATTCAAGATTTTGAGGTCGATCCAAAGCTCATAAAAGTTTTTGTGAGGGTGCACGAAGCTGAACTAGACGATATCGAGGCCAAATACCATGTAGAGGTACCAAGAAAGGCGAAAGAAGGAAAAATTAGCCTTAACCCAAAGAGCAAATGTACAGGTGAAGAATACGAGAAGGCGTGCGACCGGTTCATCGAAATGTATCAGCAAATAACTCAAGTTATGAAGATGGAGCGTTTCTCGCTAAGGAATGATAGAAATGTCACCACTGCTCGAAAGAAGATTCATGAAATGGGTAAGAAATTTCCGGTGTCGGTGGAGGTATGTAAGGATAAAAAACAGTGGGAAGTGTTCGGGAGGCAAAATGATCTAGAAGAGGCTTTGCGATATCTTCAAAAAGAGGAAGTAGAAATAGAGAAGCAGTTAGAGAAGGGGAAGCTTCCTGGTGATCTGGGGAATGACAGCGAAAGGGCAAAGGACGCCAATCCATCAGAGTTTGCCAGGGTCACCCGAAGTAAAGATGTACTGGAAGCCTACATAGGTAAATATTCAAGGCTGGGAAAGGAATGTAAAATTTACATACCATTATTATTCGATTTAGCACCCTAGTTCCACCAAGCGCCTCTCTCTAAAAAGCGTCCCTGCGTAAGGACCCTCATTCCAATAAGCGCCCCCAATTCTTTTTCAGTTATAGCACTGCTAGAATAAAGTGTACATTCCCTATCTTTAAAGCTTTGTTTCACACATTCCGCTGTTTCCCAGAAAATAAATAAGCGCCCTATTTCCAACCAGCGCCTAGGAGGCCAAATCGAATCATTACGGTATTTTCTATTTTGCTCTGCGTATCCATGCAAAGAGCAGTTACAGAATAAGTGAAACAAACTACATTCCGTACATGTGTGCTCATTCTTACTTATAACATTTATTCAAAAGACGCTTTACAAGTTGCTTCACTTGTTTACTTAGCTTCAAGAGGTAATTTCGTGTAGGGCTGTTTTGAAAACTAGTTTTCAGTAGAAATTGCATGAAGGAGAAAAAATAGTAATTTAGTTCTAAGCATATATGTTTTCTTTGTGGCTTTAAAGGGAGTGTCAAAGTTTCAGTCTCTCGAGGAGACCTTACCACCGAAAAGATTGATGCCATTGTTAACGCCTCCAATGAATATCTTCGGCACGATGGGGGTCTCGCTAAGGCCATTCTTGACAAAGGTGGAAAAATAATTGGCCAAGAATCGAATAAGATTATTAAGAAGCGTAAATCTTTGAAGGAAGGTCAAGCAGTGTCAACTAAATCAGGAGATTTACCGTGTAAGTTGGTCATCCATGCCGTAGGGCCAGAGTATCGAAGAATAGGATTGACCCAGAGTAAAGATGTTCTCCGCCGAGCCTGTTTTAACAGTTTGAGAATCGCACAAGAAGAGAAATTGACCTCCATTGCTTTACCAGCGATCGGTTCTGGCGCTTATGACATGCCTAAAGACACCTGTGCCGAGGTGATGTTTGATGTCGTCGAAGAATTTATTCGACAAGGAGATCCTAAGAAGAAAACAATCACTGACGTCAGATTTGTGAACATAGATGATGCCTCCTTTCAAGCATTCAAGAAAGAGTTCATCTCTCGATATGGCCACACGGGAGACGACGGACGTGGATCTTTCTACTCGAGTCCAACTGGTGCTGAAGGTACTGATTCATACATGCAAACGCCTAGACGAAATCGCGGCAGAAACAAGAGTTCCGAGGTTAATGGTGCATTCAAAATGTCTAGAGATGTATCCGGAAGCCGTAATTTCGAAACCAATATCCATCACCCGCTGGAAGCCGCGGCTTCTGGTGGTTCACTGCCTCCAAACCGTTCTTACAGTGGCGCTGTTAAGAAATCTACCGATGTTAATTCTGAAGAAAGGAAGATGGGGTTTTCCTCTCTCTCTGGGGCAAATAAAGCTCAGACGGACGATAAAGAAGATGGTAAGAAAGGCAAAGGGGGTTGATTGAATGAAGCTGAATGTTGTATAAAAGATGTATTTTAGATGGAATCAATGACAAAGGAATGGTAAGGCTATATTTCAAAACGTGTCTTTTTGGCAGAATCTTGCCATGTGTACCCAAATGTGGCAGAATGTAGACCAGGGAGGTAACCACAGTGGTTTTACTAGTTTAACTGAATTGCAATGTATGATTTTTCATTAAGAACTAACGCAAAATGAAAATTTAACTTCAAAGGTTTGCGTGTGTTAAGGTGTGTAAACAAGGGGACCTTCAATGTTCCTTGACAAATCTAAAAGCATTTTTCGTTTCTCTTCGCTGTTAGATCCTTGTCCCATCTGTCTTGATACTTTAACGAAACCTCGGAAATTGAAGTGCAGACACACCTTCTGTTCGAACTGCCTTGAAAAAGCTTTGGATACAAGCAATAAATGCCCAGTGTGCCAAGAACCGCAAGGTGTTCTTCAAGGAAATCAGCCCCTGGAGAGATGCGAATTCGTACTGAACATTACAGTGTTCCAGGATATGAAGGTAAGTGAACAATCACACCTCAGCACTTGCTTTTAAGATAGCTTAATATCACACTTTTTGTAGCATAATTGTTTGGCTCGGTGGCAGCGTGAAAAAATGAACTATGAAGAACTACAAATATCAGGCATATGGTCCTAAATATTTTGATGCACTTAAAGATTTTTCTCGACATTTTCCTCTTAACACATTATTGGTGTTTACGGCGACGGCAAATCGCTCAAAGTTACACTGACTTTGCTCATATCAGTGCCGTAGAAAGATAGCTAAAATCCTCTGATTTGAAGTTAATGGAAATTTGCTTATAAATCCCTCGATGGAAAACTTCTGAGCACTGAGATGGATTTATAAACCATTGTTGACGGACCACGAGTACAATTTTTTCCTACCGCAGTAGATGAACCTGACGAATACGGTAAATCAAGAATAAATACGGCTTAAAACGCCTTGCTCAGCCTCCCTTTCAGTGTCCTGGAAGGGGGAGTAATAGCTGAGGGAACTGGGATGCTACAAAATCTTTTTTTATGTCGATGTTTCTGGTATTTTACTTCCTGAAGATAAACCCACGGGTTACAAATAATTACCGTTAACATTTTCAATACTTTTGCATTTGCAGATAGTGTAATTGTCTCGTTTACGAAGACAACAAATTTAACAATCGTATCTTTCGCTCTGAAGGTCACGGCACGATAGTCATTGATTATCACTTTCGGTCAGGAGTTCAAGGAAAGGAACATCCTCACCCCGGGCAGCGGTTTGGAGGCACGACTCGCCAGGCATATCTTCCCGACACGCGTGAAGGAAGAGAGGTGTTACAGCTTCTGAGGAGAGCCTTTGATGCTCGCTTGGTGTTTACCATTGGTTGGTCAACTACTACAGGCCTTCCAAATCAAATAACTTGGAATGATATTCATCACAAGACTAGCTTGAGTGGAGGAACGTTTGCGTAAGTAGGAGAAAAACATAATTACTAATCCATTTATCAGTAATTAATCAGTTGATGCTTGAATTAGGAAAGAAGAAGTTAGTTGTTTTCTCTTAAATTTGTGAATTTCCTTGTTAACATATTAATCTCTAAATGCTTTTGATGTCTTGATTATTGTAGCTACGGTGATTTTTTTCAGACAGTGCCAGGAATCACTTCTCACAGATACTACATCTATACCCATACACTGAGTTATTAGAACAAACCTGAGTTAAAAAAAGTTCTAGTGTTTGATCTTTTTTTTATGGACTCCTCCACTGACAAATCAGAAAACGCGCGTTTCAAAAGTATGTGAGGTTTTCTGGCGTCGTCGGTCATTCAAATGATTTAAGACCACATGTTTCTTAGAGTTAAATGACTGCATGGTATTAGTCAACAGATTATCTTTTTGCATTAGTTTATCTTCGCAAAATTTATCGAATTTTACCTAACGTTTGGAGTATAGCTATTATACTTTTGAACTAAAAACAACGAGTTTTTAGTAAAAATTGGACTGTTCCTTACTTGCACTCATAATTAACGTTTTCAATTTCTTTATTTAAAGGTTTGGATATCCCGACCCAGATTACCTGAGGAGAGTCAAAGAGGAGTTGGCTGCTAAGGGAATCCGCTGATTAAAGCATTGAAATTGATTCCCTATTAATGAACTGTGTTTCACTTAATTAATAGCCAAATGCGAGCCTGTAGAAATAAGTACAAAAGTAACATCCAAATTTACGTTTTTTGTCGTTTTCATTGTAGTTGTGAGTACAATCAATAGATTTGAGAACTTGATAGGGTCAGATAGATTACGCTCAAAAATTCGAGCGTTGAGGTTTCGATCGTTACCCCTAAAACATGGCATTATGTCCAGAGTTATGCTCACGATTGTGAGTTAACTTCCATTAACAGCTCATATACAGAACGTTTAAGAGCAATTCACCTCCTCTCCCTTTCCTGCCACCGCGAAGTAAAACTTGCAAAGGATAAAAGGCTTACTGCACTTTAAAACGAATTGGGCAATGCATTTTCGCGAAGCCATTAGATATGGAGTGTTTAATTATTTTTCTGGATTGAGTCAATTACTATTCGTGTGATTTGTGGTTTATGAAATCTCTCAGTTATTACAAGTGCTACTGTCATGTCTCATTATATCTAGGCACGGTTGCGAATGCGCGTAAGGCGCCTTTTGCCATGTGCTCGACTCCGTATTGAAATTAAACTTGTTGTGTTATTTATTGAACTGTACTCTTCAGTTTTCGGCTACTCGAAACCCTTGTACAGTCAATTAGGCAGACCGTGTTTCACTGTACAGCTCGCTAAATTCAATAGTTTGAGTGAATCGAAATCTTGCCTCTTTATTTAAATCCAGAGATATGATAAATATCTGACTAATATGAGTTACAGAATCTCGTGTTTACCGCTTGGACTTATCGCCCGCCTGCTTCGCGCAATGGGCCATAAATTCGAGCAGAAAAAACTAGGTCCGTAACTTAAGTAGTGCCCCCTAGCTCGGTTGATAAGAGGTAAATATGCTCACGGTGTGGCTTTGGCCATGAAAAGATGTATTTCTTGAGAATATTGTAAGTCGAAAATGGTTTAAAACTTTTTTTCTCCCTTAGCGCTCGCCCCTTTTTCCTCGTTACGAGTACCAAATCATGTTAAAGATATCACTTGTAACTTCTTTCATATTGCGTAGATTATCGTACAGTGCTCGATACTAACGAAGCGAATAATTGGAGGAAGTTTTTATGCGAATCAAAATTTACCTTGTAAGAAGGAGATTGATGGAGTCATGGAGAACCGGAATTGAAGTTGCAACTTAGTGCCTGAGTGAGCCGGAGCCGAAGCGATGGAGGAATGTTTTCACTTCGTTTTACAAGGGGAATATCATTCGTGAAAGCTTGGATGTGAAACGTCGGTAACAAGCATGCCATGTGCGCCTGTCGTTGAATGTAAACCGCCATGTTTGATTAAACCTTGTTGTGTTGTACAACAGACACAACAGATTGGCGACGAGGATTTAGATCCTATGCAGCAACCAGAGAAATTTCGAGCTTTCGCCACTATGTCGATTGGAAAGATTGAAGCGTTTGACGAAACGAACGACAATTGGAACGCCTATGTGGAACGTATAGAGCAATACTTCATCGCCAACGAAATCAAGGACAACAAGCAAGTGGCCGTAATGCTAAGCTTAATGGGAAACAAAACGTATGGATCACTAAGCAATTTGGCCGCCCCAACCAAGCCATCCAGCCTGTCTTTCAAGACTATCGTAGAAACACTACAGAAGCATCTCTCACCGAGACCACTGCTCATAGCAGAGCGATTCCGCTTTCACAAAAGGAACCAACTCGAAGGTGAAACCGTAAGTTCTTACCTTGCTGAATTAAAGAAATTGTCACTGTATTGTGAATTCGGAACTAACTTGGATGACGCGTCAAGAGATAGACTAATGTGTGGACTACACAATGAACTTATCCAGAAACGGCTGCCCTCCGAGCCAGATTTGTCATTGGCCAAAGCGTCAGAAATTGCCTTAGCAATGGGAGCGGCAGCGAAAGACACACTTGAATTGCAGGGTAACATTAATAAAGAGTCTGAAGTCAACAAAATAAACAAGGATAGCGAAGGAGTTCCTAAAGGGAAAGATGATGTCAAATCAAATCTCAGTGTTATCGATGTGGGGGTAGTACACACGAGTCAGCCGAGTGTTACTTCAGGAATGAAACATGCCGAAAATGCGGGAAATGAGGCCATATCCAAAGAGTATGCCGCTCAGGAAAGAGTCAGAACTCTACCCGAAGACGAAGGGACGAGAACCCCAACCTTCGCTCGTTCGAGGTAGATGATGAGCGCGATGGTGATAGCTTGGTGGCATCCCTAGAAGTCAATAATGTTAACCATGGAGTAGTTAGTGACGTCATCTGGGTGAAACCAAAAGCTAATGGCCACACACTGAAGATGGAGCAGGTTCTGCGATATCTACACTCCCCTTGGAGGCGTATAAGGAAACCTTCCCAAACACACCTCTGGTTGACACTACCGCTATTTTGAAAACCTTAATGGACTCTTGGAGCAAGGAAAAATATGGAATTGGACCACAGAGTGCGAGGAGGCCTTCCACTTAGAAAAGAAGCTGATCACATCAGACATGGTGCTCACCCATTATGATCCTGGACGGCCATTGAGACTAGCCTGTGACGCTTCACCGGTCGGAATTGGGGCATTTTTATCGCACATCATGGAGGATGGCTCAGAGCGACCCATAGCCTTCACATCACGTACCCTAACCAAAGCAGAAGTGAACTACTCCCAAATTGATAAAGAAGCCCTAGCCTTGGTTTGGGGAGTCAAGAAATTCCACCTTTACCTGTTTGGTCGTCATTTCAGACTCGTGACAGATCATGAGCCCCTGACCTCAATTTTTAATCCTAAGAAAGGAAAACCAGCAATGACAGTTGCTCGCTTGCAACGTTATGCATTGTTTCTAGCAGGGTTTGAATACAGTATTGAGTACAAGAACACAACCCAACATGGAAACGCGGATGGATTGTCACGCCTACCTCTAAAGAAAGCCTGTGACAAGGAAGTGGTTGACCCAGTGGAGATTTTTCAAGTATCCCAGATAGAAGTGCTGCCAGTCAATGCAGATATGATCCGTCAAGCAACTCAGAGAGATCCGGTTTTGTCACGTGTGATGGAAAACACAAAGCAAGGGTGGCCAACTGTTAGTGAGAAGGAGCTGGAGCCATTTTAGAGGAGGAATGATGAGCTCACCATACAGGATGGCTTCCTTATGTGGGCTCACGAGT
This sequence comes from Pocillopora verrucosa, assembly GCF_036669915.1. Classification (NCBI taxonomy): domain Eukaryota; kingdom Metazoa; phylum Cnidaria; class Anthozoa; order Scleractinia; family Pocilloporidae; genus Pocillopora; species Pocillopora verrucosa. The sequence goes on along the minus strand of NC_089314.1, from coordinate 30,884,348 downwards.
GATAATCCCACCCAAGCACCAGGCACAACTGTTAGCTGAACTCCATGAAGGCCACCTTGGAATCGTTTAAGATGAAGGCCTTGGCCAGGAGCTACATGTGGTGGCCAGGGATGGACAAAGCAATTGAAGAAGTAGCAAAGGGGTGCACTGGCTGTCAACTTACCCAGATTGCATGTCGCGCCACTATCCAGTTGAAACTAGGCTAGTATATTTCCGACGTTAATTGTAGCGAACAACTTTTAGCATATTTCAGATCACTCGGTACATGAACAACAATTACTCCACCTTCATTCACTGAGCGGAGCGTGAGGCAGAATTCATCGAGCTCGCTCTCACTATCTGATTTGACGACGTTTCTTCTCGTTTTAATAAAGCGGTGAGATGCGAAATGATTCATTCTTTTGCAAACCGAGCACTTCTTTTTAGTCCGTGTTTTCGATAACTCGGCCAATCTACAAACGCTGAAACATCTTTGTAAATCAAGATCTGGGATCTTAAGCAGTTATTCTAAAAAAGCTGCTGGTCCTGAATTCCCCAAATGATCCGGTCTCTCAGCAGCGAATCTTTAGGATCACCTAAGTTACAGGTCGTCGCTAACAGCTTAAAATCTGCAATTATTTTTTCTTGTGATTCACCCGGTCCTGAGTACGGGAGAAACTTGAAACTTTCAACAGTTCATTTTTTCTCGGATTACAATGTCCGTACAAGGCTGCTCACACCTGCGTTAAAGTTCTTTCCGACGCTGGAACTTCGAAGGCCATCGTATCATAAATTTCCCTCCCTTGACTGCCGATTAAATACAGAAATAATTTTACTTTCGTCGCCTCTTCCCTACCGTTCATTGCCAAATCCATGTTAAACTCTAATTCTTGCTTCCATCTTTTCCAACTGTCGGAAAAAATATAACGAATAATGAAATTTTGCATCTTTCAACGGATTCTCGATATTTACGGTCGGTGGCTCTTAAAAGTATTATCACAACAAGAAAACCGTTTTCGATTGCTTATTTTATTATGGTTATCATCTATACATGTTTTTTTTTTGTTTTTGTTTTAAATGTTCTCTTGTCTTATTTTGTCTGTTATGTTTCCATGTTCCCTACTTTGTTTGTACTTTATTCTTTCCCAACCGTTTGTTTTTGAAATATTTGAGGTCCTGGGTACAATTGTTATCACATGACTGCATGTATACTTTCGCTCTGTACCAATTTACGCTTGTGTTGTGAGGGCTTTCACGGTGAAGGTGTCTACACTTTCTATTTTGCCTCTAAAGAAGTCATGGAACGAGCTAAAAGTTTTTTCGATGACGTGAAAAAGGAAATAGAATGCCCAGTGTGTCAGGAGCAATTCGGCGCAAACAAGCAACCGAAAATTCTCAAATGCCTTCATACCTTTTGCAAATCATGCTTGGAAGGATGGCTTCGACAACATCGCACAGGCGCCTTAAGTTGTCCTACTTGCCGTACAGTAACTGAGTGCCCCAACAATGACATCGACAGTCTTCCGTCCAACCTGTTTTACAAACAAATGGTGGAAATTGTGGAGGCATACACAGGCCAAGAAGAATCATCATGTTGCGGGAATTGCGACGAACAAAAATCGCTGAGGTTTTACTGCTCCGATTGCAACTGTTTACTGTGCGAAGAATGCGCTAGAGTACACAAGAAGTGGAAGGATTTCAGAGGCCACCAGCTCAAGGAAATTGGACAACTTCAGTCCAGTGATTTAGAGGACTACTTTCGAAGAGCTAACGTCTGCAAGGAACACGATGACGAATTTAGATTTTTCTGCGACGCATGTCAAATTTGCATTTGTCGTGACTGCGCCATATTGGGTCACGACTGCCACAAGAAAATTTCGCTTGAGAAAGGACTAAAAAATAAGACAACTGAAATTGAGAATAAGATACGAGAGGTTCAGGCAAACGGATCTCACGTTAGGAACAAAAAGGAATCTCTAGAGAAAGGTAGAATCAGGGTAATGAACAGCTTTGAGCGAGCAACAAACAGTGTACGTACGGTTGCAGAACAGTGGATTACATTTATTCGCAAGCATGAAGCAGACATAACAGGAAAGTTAATAAAGCAGAAAGACGCATTTGAAGCTGAATTTTTAAACCAGATGTCGAGCTTAGATGGAAGAGTGGTGGAAATCGAAAGCAGCCTCGATTTTGGCGCGGAAATTCTCTCTCGTAGAAATCTACCAGAAATTTTAAATGTGGAAGAAATGTTAAAGAACAGGCTGCAAGAACTCTCCGTACCCTTTGAGCCAACACTGGTCTTTCCTGAAGTTGTGTACAGTTCAAATAATTTCAGTTGCTTGAAAGACGGACCTGGAAAGCTGATAAGGACAGTAACAGAACCAATGGTATCTGTTGCAGAAGGTCGTGGTTTGAATGAGGCCATTCAAGGAGAGGAGAGCACTTTTACTGTGATTACAAAAGATATCAAGGGCCAAATAGTTTATAGCGAAATCGATCAGGTCAATGTCGAAATAATCTCCATTAGCACGATGGGAATTTTGACAGCCAGCGTGACTGACTCTAAAAATGGTCGATATCAAATAAAGTACAGAAGTGAAACTGCAGATGACTTCAAAATATCTGTCACAGTCCGAGGTGAAGCCATCAAGGACAGTCCATTTAGATTACAAGTGAAAAAGAGAGAGACACAGCCATTTCGCCAGGTATCATTTTCATGTTCTGAAAATTTCCATTTTATTCAAAAGGAAAGAACGGTATTCATATTATTACTGACTGTATGAGTCTGAAATATTTGATCAAAGGTTATTTCTTACAGCCTTTTATGGGTAACGGGATTAAATAAATTAAGTATTGTCAGAGTTATTTTTTTCTCTGAATTACTTAAGTTCCCCTAGATCTCTTCTCGGAATTTACTGTACCTATTTTTTAATTAATATTATGGTAAAAGTTAAAGAATAAAATCAGAAAATTTGTACTTACTGTTTGCTCATTCATCGTCATTACAGTCACCGGAAAGTTGAAACAACGTGAGAAACCAGCTACACCTACAAAGTCAAAATAATTATGAATGATTGTTTCAGCAGCAAAAGATCACCCAACACTTGAACGAAGATTCATTTGCAATACCACTGTGTCTTTGACAGTGTTTAACCAAAAATTTTTCCATTTTTTTCAGTTCCACAAGTATAGGTTCACTTCTATGAAACCGGGAATGAAAGCTGAGTCAAAGAAATCTAAAATGACAGGTAAAAGGTATACTATTGACGTGGTTAATCCGCTCGCTTCTCGAGGTAAAATTTAAAATTATAGTTATTACATATATTCTGCTTTTTTCTGGGAAATTTCGATGACATACACCGAGCGTGAAAGCCAAGTAACAGGACCAAGATTCCTCATTATTCCCATCATCAAATAGTTTCTTATGTTTTTACTTACCTTAAACATAATTTCAATTTGACAATATTGTGAAGCGCACCTGAATATATCCATATAGAGGTCTGCGCTATATAAATATAAAATATTATTATTATTAACCAACAACACCTCAAAGTCATCAGTGAAGAGGCCTCCACTTAATCATATCGAAAACGAAATTCTCTCAATGGCGTAAGGTTATAATTTAGGGTTAAAGGGTGTGATCAATCAAGAATTCTTAACCATCAGGAGGCATAGCACACCTCTATCTGATTGATCGGACGGCGCAGGAAGCAGGGGCCTGGTGCAGAGATGGAACAGATGAGGATGACGAGAACTTTAAAAGTGATGATCAGTTAGAACACATGTTAGGTAAATACAACATTTATTTGTCGTACTTCGACAAATGTGGAACTGTTTACATTTGAAGTGTTCGCGGTTATTTGAATTTGTAATCTTGATTCGATGATGTTCGTTGCGGGCACTCTTACCCAAGAACAGGACATTATTAAACCAAACTGTGTACAAAAGACCATATGCTGCTTCATCACAAGGTTGCCTCTCGTTAAGCAGGTTCTGAACCTGCGTTTACTCCAGTTTCGGTGGTTTGTTGGTATTTGTCCTTACAGTTGAAACTTCGTAACACTTCCATGTACGAAAGAGAGTCAGGCTCGTATTCGCTTACGTTTTGATACCGAACTACGTCTGCTAGTATTGCTTACACATTTCTCCCATCTATAAAGCACCTTCAGGTTACTTTGGATATTTTTTCGTTGCGTTTTTTTTCGGTTTCAGACAATTGTTGATGACTTCGACTTTCAGGGCCTGTTCACATTGAGGTGGGGGACCTTAGGTACGTCCATATAATCTCTTATTTTACCTTGATCACGTTTACATGATAGGTGGGGTGACCCGCCTAGGCGGGTTGCCCAGTCTGCTGGAAAGGGTAACCCTGTCAGCCGAGGTGACAATTTGTAATGTAAACGTCTCAAGGTGGGGTAAAATGAGTGAAACAATAGCGAAACACGAGTGTGTTAAAACTTTGTACATTTCCTAGTCGTCCTATGCAGAGCTAAAACGTTAAAACAACAATTTTTACATCCTTGTTGCAAAGAAACCTCGACAGCGATTTAGTCTCGTTTTTTCTTTGAACTCAACTCTACATTCACATGTTATGCCGAAGTAAAGACGTTGTACCTTCAGAAACCGTTAACGCATCGAGCTACTGGCGAAAATCTTAAAAGAAAATAAATTATGTTATTTCGGTAACGTTTTACCATACGTCGCCATAGCGACATTTTAAATTCCTTTGTTAAAATTACAAGTGCCATAACAATGTCGAGAAACTTCCCTCCAGCATCCCGGATTTGTAAGATTGTATCAGAAATGCGGGCTATTTTTCGACCACGGTTAGGCGGATTACCTCACCTACCCGGGGTCTCCCACATTCATGTAAACAGGCCCTTAGAAACTGTTTGGTTCTTTCTGATTGCTCTGTAATTTTGCGAATAAAGTTTTCCTGCTTTGGAAGTTTCGTTCTGTTCACTTCATAAATATGTTTCAGTTAAAAGTTCCTCCCTTAGAAAGTCACGCCAAAAGACGTAAACAGGGCAAGGTTCGGATCGTTTAGTCCGGCCATATTTTTCCTTCGCTTCGCATTTTGCCTTGTTTCTTAGAGTAATATACCGTCACATATTTTGCGCGTTCTGTCGACCTAACATCACGTTTCAATGGTATAAAAGTGGTATAATGATATGTTCATATCATTGTGTATCTAAAAAATTGTAGTAGTTTTTCTCACATGATCTTTACTCTGAGAAGAAAGACGAACTTGGCACCTTAAGTTAGCCTCTACAAGTACGTTTCCCTGAGATATTGGTCCTGAAGTTGGGCAAATTTTACATGATAACCATTGCCTTTAACCTTGCGAGGTTGTTTAGGTACGGTACAAGATAATAACTTTGAAACATGTTTAAAATCCTTCATCAGTTTACAGAATATATCAAGGATAGAAGCACTGAGGCGTAAGTTCTACATTACGTAAACGTCGAGTGGTTTGAAATATTCTTGCTACTTAAAATCAGCTCTTATGTTTCGTAGGTTCAGTTGAGCTTTCTGTTGTTAAGGGTGACATCACGGATCAAAACGCCGATATGATGGTGAATGCAGCCGATTGCAAACTCAGTCATGATGCTGGAGTAGCAGGCACAATCATCGATAAAGGGGGCTTTGGTATACAGAAAGAATTCATCGAATTCTTTCAAATCCAAAAAGATCGGTCTCTGGCTGCTAGCACAACGGCCCCCAAACCTCCAAGTTCAAAAAGGGAGAAGAATAAAGGAAAAAATGAGACAGATGATGTGAATGACCCTTTGATATCGGATAGCGATTCCTCCTCCAAGTCTTTTTGCGATGCAGTGACAAGTAACAGACGCGAGGACGCACTAAACGGAAAGGGTCTTCGGGTAGGACCATCTGAAGGTAAGACTACGTTTCGTGAGGTGAAATATTTTATCCCAACAAAACCAATGTTAGGCCTTTGTTTGCAATTTATTGGTTGTATAAGGTTAGTAGAAAGTCGGTTTCAGTGTTACAGCCGTACAACAGATTGATTTATGCTAATGTTGCCCAAGATATTGCTGTTCGATCTGGAAATGCCTAAAAGAGGAATTAAAATTTTTCACTCTCCGAGATAAGAGAAGCTTTTCGAGTTCACGGACTGCTGTCCAAATGAGCCTTCTCAATATTTGAATTGCATGAAAGCTCTTCTATCTGTTGGGATTTTAAACCTTGTAATGGTTTATTTGAATTATTTATGTTATTGGTCCTCATCTATCAGCCTTTGTATTGTGAAGCAGGGTAATTAAGTATTATCAACTGAGTTGATAATTAAAGTAAATATGTCACCATAAAGAGTTTAAAAGCAGACGTTTCGAGCCGTTAGCCCTGCGTCAGAGCAATAGACGAAGGGCTAACGCTCGATAGTCAGCTTAATTCTAAATTATCCTGTTATACTCTCCCATCGACGCAGCGCCACAGTTTCTTTAGAAACTTACCCCCTTTATTCATTTGTACTGTGAACACAGCCATGCTATATCTGCAACAACGTTTAATTTTTCTACATTAACTAGATTCTGCTTCTAGAGGTGCAAGTAAAGATGACGAATGTGTGATTTGTTGGGATGCGATAGAAAATCCTGAAAAATTGGGGTGTAGGCATGTCTTCCGTACTGACTCTGTGGAGACTACGTTGACTTATGACAACCGAAGTCCACTATGTAAAGAACGGCAAGGTGTCAAAGGAAATCAACCTGACGGGAAAATGCACGTGAACCATAGTCAGCAGAGTCTTCCAGGCTATCACGGTAATTATAAAATAATCACACGAGGATGGGATCCCCTTAGAGATTGTAGGACGAATTTGGGTCCCCTCCATCTGAGCGCCTGTTTACATGGAGGTTGGGGACGCCAGGTGGGTGAGGTAACCCGCCTCAGCCATGGTCGAAAAATAAAACGCGTTTATATGCATGCACGCGTTTACAACCCCGGGGTGCTGGGGTGAGGTTTATTGAGGTTGTTGTTGCGCTTGCAATTAAGGAGTTCTAGCAGAGGCGTCCCAAGCTCACATCTCGAAAAAGACGAAAGATTAATTCTCGGACACATATGTATTTATTCATGAAAGCGTCACGCGTTGTGTTACGCGGTGTTTGGTTTCGCGAGAAACCGTTGACTTAATACGTTATACGGAATAGTTTGGGAAACCAAATATGGTCGATTTATAACGCTAAATATTCCTGTACACTCCTTGTACACTCCTTGCGTGTCCGTTGCGGTTTCTGGTGACTTCTGCCATGAGACGGTTAGGAAATGTACAAAGTTTTAAAACATACATGTTTCGCTTTTGAGTTTTTTGCCATGAACCGCCACCCCGGCTAGACGGGTTACCCCACCTTGACATGTTTATATGGCAAATTGTCACCCCGGCTGACAGAGTTACCCTACCTGGCAGACCGGGCTACCCGCTTAGGCGGGTCACCCCACCTATCATGTAAACGTAATCAAAATAAAATAAGAAATTATATGGACAGGCGGGTTACCCCACCTATCATGTAAACGTAATCAAAATAAAATAAGAAATTATATGGACAGGCGGGTTACCCCACCTATCATGTAAACGTAATCAAAATAAAATAAGAAATTATATGGACAGGCGGGTTACCCCACCTATCATGTAAACGTAATCAAAATAAAATAAGAAATTATATGGACAGGCGGGTTACCCCACCTATCATGTAAACGTAATCAAAATAAAATAAGAAATTATATGGACAGGCGGGTTACCCCACCTATCATGTAAACGTAATCAAAATAAAATAAGAAATTATATGGACAGGCGGGTTACCCCACCTATCATGTAAACGTAATCAAAATAAAATAAGAAATTATATGGACAGGCGGGTTACCCCACCTATCATGTAAACGTAATCAAAATAAAATAAGAAATTATATGGACAGGCGGGTTACCCCACCTATCATGTAAACGTAATCAAAATAAAATAAGAAATTATATGGACAGGCGGGTTACCCCACCTATCATGTAAACGTAATCAAAATAAAATAAGAAATTATATGGACAGGCGGGTTACCCCACCTATCATGTAAACGTAATCAAAATAAAATAAGAAATTATATGGACAGGCGGGTTACCCCACCTATCATGTAAACGTAATCAAAATAAAATAAGAAGTTATATGGACAGGCGGGTCACCCCACCTATCATGTAAACGTAATCAAAATAAAATAAGAAATTATATGGACAGGCGGGTTACCCCACCTATCATGTAAACGTAATCAAAATAAAATAAGAAATTATATGGACAGGCGGGTCACCCCACCTATCATGTAAACGTAATCAAAATAAAATAAGAAATTATACGGACAGGCGGGTTACCCCACCTAGGCGGGTTACCCCATCTAGGCGGGTTACCCCACCTAGGCGGGTTACCCCATCTAGGCGGGTTACCCCACCTATGCGGGTTACCCCACCTAGGCGGGTTACCTCACCTACCTGGGGTCCCCTACCTTGAGGCCTCCATGTAAACAGGCCCTAAATTTTTGCTTTCCCGTAGATGTTTTGTTTGGGTTACGTTCATTCCTGAAAATGGTTACTTTCGTCTGAGAAAATTATATTCATATTAGTTTTGGTATATGACTGAGTTTGGTGTAACACACTGATAAATCCGGTGAGGTTCCGTGATGAAGTGGTTTTTAACCAGGTTTTCCTCCTCGACACCCGTCCCATTAAAAATGCCCCATCGACCCGTGACGATGTAAAAAGTTTTATTACGCAAGTAGTGCTAGCGCTTGAAATAAAGGGAAAGATTTTTAAGAGCTGGTATGAGTGAAGAGATGTGGATCATTCTATATGGTTTGGTAAAAGACTTTGAGAAAAAGGACAAACGATAAACTACAAAAAAAAAAAAAAAAAAAACGTTCGGAGGTCATGGAATAATCGTTGATAGTGCAAAATGTTCTAGATCTCAAGTTAACGGATACAAAGATCTTACTTTGGATTCAATATCTCCTCAGTTGCCGTCAAAACGAGACGGATTTAGGACGGATCATTTTACTAGCATGTAAAAGGCAAAATTAATTCGGCACTCATTCTGGTGTCTGGTTACTCCATTTTGACCATCTCGGATGGCGCAATTCTCTTTGCAGGTTGTGGAACAATTATTATTGTCTACAGCTTTCCTTCTGGGATTCAAGGCCGGGAGCATCCACATCCTGGCGAAACATACAGTAGTACCAGTCGTACCGCATATCTTCCCGATAACAGAGAAGGGAAAGAAGTATTGGCTCTTCTGAGGAGAGCATTTGATGCTCGATTGGTGTTCACGGTGGGCGGTACGTCAATAACTTCTGAGTTGCGAAACCAGATCACCTGGAATGGTATTCACCACAAGACTAATATATCTGGAGGGCCTCACGAGTGAGTGATTCGTTAATATTTTTCTACTTAATTAAAAGAGAATACATTGGACTCTTTACTATTAAATGTAAAGAGATGTTAATTAACTTTATGTTGTGTCCTAACTTAAAGGTCTATACAAGATCTGTTAGATCTGCTCTAGAGTACGCCGTGCTTGCGTGGCAATCCATTCCAGGTTGTCTGTCTGACAAAATTGAGTCCACACAGAAAAGTGCACTTATGATGATTTTCCCGTGTGCTGATAGCTACTTAGATGCCCTCAAGTTAGCACGGGTGGAGACCCTTACGTGTAGAAGAGATAAGATATGTAAAGAGTATATATGCAAAATGAAGGACTTAAACCACCCTCTTCATCCTCTTCTACCAACACGCCTAGACGATACCTGTCCCTACACCCTAAGGCACAAATCAGACCAGCTGTACTTTTACAAAAACGTTACTACCTGTAGAACAAAGCGCAACGAAGACTTTTTCACTTTTAAGTGTTTTTAACAAATGGGATACATGTTCTGGTGTGGTGTATATAATTTGTACTTAGTATACACAGAAATGTACACTGTTGATTTTATTAATTAAGTTTTCATTGTACTATAACTCGTTAATTCAGTAAGTTACTACATGAGAGTTTAATAAGCTGTTATTATGTAATGTTGGGTAGAAGCTTGAAAGTTTGGAAGCCTCCATGTTCTTCTTCGACGCACAAGTCTTCCTTATTGATATTTCATAATAATACATATTGCTCAATTCGCTGCTGAAATATTTGTAATTATTATCGCAGGTATGGTTATCCGGACTCAGGTTATCTCCGACGGGTTAAAAGAGACTTGGCAGCCAAGGGAATTCGCTGATCCTAAGTGAGCGCCGACTCTCGAATATTAAAGATACATTTTGGCGCAACATAAAGACTGTGATATCATCACCTATCTGAGAAGAAAGGACTCCTCTCATGTGGCTTTGATATCGTATACATTTGGTAGTTAGGTTACAAAAAAAAAAAAGAACAATAAAAGAACAAAAAACATTAGAACAGTGACATCCCTAATACACAAGTTTCAGGTGGTATAACAGTTCTACTGAAAATTTGGCCATTGTGAGAGTTAAGTAAGAGGCTACATGAAACATATTTTGCTCTTTACGGCTATTAAAACACTGTTTAATGATACGTAACAAAGTTTTTCTGCTTATTTCTTTGCAGTTAATTTTTCCCGTAGGTTGTCATAGAGGATAGCTTTTTTTTTTTTTTTATCAGTTATTGTGGATTTCATTTCTCCGTTGAGCCCCAAATGAAAATGCTTAAAGAATCACGCCGTATATCCCGACATTAGAAACAATCCAAACCAGATGAGAGCAGTGAGCTTAATGTTGACCATTATGGTTCTTGTTTCGACCCAAAATTTGACCTACAACGTATACTTCTGTTGGAGGAAGTCTTCATGGGATGGAAACAATTATAGATGACCAGCTTTAGCGAATAACTACGATCGAACAAGACTTTTACCGTATCACTTATCACATTCACAGAATTAGCAGTTCAGAATTAACTTTGCTGTTTTTCAAACCATAACAACTCGCTTATACAAGGGTACCATTTGTAATTTTTTTTGGTACCTAATTTTCATTTAAGTTTTCACTTCTTTGTTTTCTATTTCGCACAAAGTCTCAGGCACTTAGTAAACTGGAGAATAATTTTTACATTGGCAAATGAAACTGCCGTATTTGTAATATTTACATAGATCCGGTTGTTCAAAGGATGGAGAGTGATCTCCAGAGAATGACTCGTAATCCGGTGAATGGATTCCTCTGTTTTTAGGTCACGTACTTAGCCAGCGCTCATCGCCGATAAAGCCTTTAACAACAGAGATCGTGCAAGTGTCGCTGTTTTTGACATGAGAGTATAATAATAGTCAACTTAACGGGATTAAAATAAATATGTGTTGAGTACTAAATATGTTTTTTGAACTTCATGTCAAGATTAAAAAAAAAAAAAAAAACCCTGAAGTTTACAATTCACAACTGTTGAAAACCAAACCATGGACAGTAATTATAAACTAATGACGCGTATATGGTCAACTTTCTCGACCTGAAAACATGAAGAAGACTTTTACCATGATCTTTTTCTCGCCTAAGTGTGCTAGTGTGTCACTTTTTATACGAAACATCGCAAGTGCTGAAAATATTCGTTTACCCTTGAGAGTTTTTGAATTTAAGAGTTTGCTGAAAACTGTCCTTCCCCTCCCCCCTTCTTTCAGTTGCCCCTCTCCCCTAGTGGCGAGTGCGAGATTACCCAAAGATATCCCTCGTCATAGTGCTGGGTAGTTTGCCTTTAAGAAGAGAAATTGGTTTTATTCGATCTGAAATTTTTCCTGTGACAAACACTTCCTTTGCAAAACACTTTCCTTCAGTAAGACAACGAGGTCTATCATAGGAGAGTTTTATTATTGGACCGGTGTTTCCCCCCCCTCCCCCCCCCGCCTCCTCCAGTTGAGCTTGATTCAACACCTTGCAGGCTCAAGAATGGTCAGCCATATTTATCGTCCGAAACATATGTGAAGCTGGAACTAAAACGGTCTAAAGAGGACCACTCCATTGATATTTACAGGTGGCTGTTGGATTAAAATAACGAACTCAATCCAGAAGCTCAAACCTTTAATATACCCCGATATAACGAACAAATGTCAACACATGACAAAAGACAAATGCGAAACAGACTAAAAAGAATTAAAATCCTTTAATTTTGTAACAAGAACAACTTGACAGTTAACAGCTCATTATAAATGCCGACAGTGACGCCATCGACACACCTTCAGATCCACTTTATCCTCTTTATCTCTTATTAGTTCGATTAACTTCTTTAATTTTGAGAATTTTGACTTCCGCTGAAATTTGTCCTCCTTGCTTCAAGTGCAAGTGCAACACACGTGAACGTGTCTGTCACGACTGTCAAGTAAAAAGGTCGTGACAGTCGTTCAACGGATCGCATTACATTTTTCGTTAAAATAGCCCGCACTTTTTTCAACTTGGATGCTTCGCTTATTGCGGGCTAAGAATGAAAATTTGAGGAATTACAGGAATAAGCTTTAAGATGATGTTTATTAGTTGAAAGCCCTTACAACCAAAGCGTTAATTGGTACAAAATCTTGGTATGTATGTGTGTATATATATATATATATACTGATATATATATAACGGCCCTTTTATTCAGGCCTTTAAATATCCCATGACAACTGTTCATCGTTCCGCATTGCACTTTTTTTCAATTATAGCCCGAATTCTTTTCATCCTGGATACCTGCTTATGAGGGGCTAAGATAGAAAATTGAAGGAATTAAACTGTAAGGAAAAAGCTTGAACATGATGTATATTATGAGTCGTAAACATACGTGGCAGACCTTGTTATAGGCCTGTAATTTAGTGTTAACAACTGAGTTGAAAACGTAAATTGACCACCATAAAGAGTAAAAAAGCTGACGTTTCAAGTGTTAGCCCTTCGTCAGAACGATTGGAGGAGTTGTGGGTTGTGTTTGGGTTTATATGAAGAAAGTGGAGCGTGACACTTTCTTCATATTGGTGGGAGTATGATGACGAGAAAACAAGAATAAATTATTTGAATGAAAAGCGCTCGTTAATACCGTGAGGATTAAGATGGAAGATAATTTTTTGTTCTAATGTTTTGCGGCTTTCCGAACTGCCTACATGTAAGGAAAGGCCGCAAACTGCCATATGTTGTTTAGAATGATTAGGGAGATTAAAGTGTTATTTATTTAGTTGACCTTTCTTTACCTTTGCAAAAAGACACAAGGTACATTATTTCAAAGGGTCACCATGCACATTGAAAACGCAACAACGTCAAAAGAAATTTACCGTTTCCAAAAGATGAAATGACCATTTAATGGCAGGCAAAATGTCAAAGCGGTATGCATCGTGTTGTGGCGTTCGAAATGCCGAGGTTGAGGTGAGGTATTGACAAATACCACTTGATGAGATGACTTCCTCATTGGTAATTCCAATACAATGTAAACAGCTTGTTAGATCCAAGTGTAACATTTTTTTTGATTATTCGTTCTTGCCTAATTTGTTTTTCCTTTGCGTACGCAAATTAGTTGCTATTCTTTTCGTCAAATTGGTTTAGTCTTCTTTTTTGGCGTTAATTAGGTGTTTATCTTTCTGTCAGTTTTTCGTGACCTCGTTAAGCGTTTCCGTTGCTGTTCATCGTTCCATTAGCGCCGTTCTCTATAGTTTTATTTTCCGCATGTTCTAGCCGTAGTTTCATATCGCTAGGTTTGGTCAGTACGTTTGTGAGTTCAGTTTGGTCCGCGCTTAGCGCAGTTCTGTTTAGTTTTGTTTCTAGGCCTCTTCGCGTTATTCGCAGTCCTCTTTACAGAAGATTTGTCTCTGGCCAAAACAATGTAAGTGTACTTCACAGTTCTCGTTTTGCAGTTTTGTTATTTCTTTACTATAATTTACCTTAGTCGCAAACTTGTAAACTTTTTTGCTTTTTTACCGTTTTAGTTTCAACCCACACTCTTAGTACCAAGCACGTCGGCTCCAAATAAATCTTTGTTAGTTTATTTGGTTGGTGGTGTTATTATTCAAGGCCAGGAGTCTTGCAGGTTTATTGCAGTGTCACAGCTTCTAGTGAGCTAATCTTTACATTTTTTAGAAAATGATCACCTATACTTCTAGCTTTTTGCTTAATAATAGTATTACATTTTCTGGCTTCATCACAAGCAGCTTGCAACATCTCACTAATGCCTTTTTTGGCTTTTGAGATGTAAGAGACAATACACATAGCACGTCAAGGTGAAATTGAATATCCATTTGGCTCTCTTTGAACGAAGGGAGGAATTGTAGTAATGGGTCCTTAATAAATTCATTTGATTTTCTCTCCAAAATTGTGGTAGGTAAGGTTCATATTTCCTCTCGTATCCATGTAGGGGGTCATGAGAATAACGGAAATGATCACCAACTAGAGAAGATCCTGATTGTGAAACATTCTCCTCGTAAGTCACTTTCTAAGAATCCTATTTTTTTTAACGTTTTCTGGTTTTCTACGTTTTTTCGTTTAAATCACTTCTTAACAGGAACTCTGAATGGCTCCCTGTCTTTAAGATAAGAGCAACTACAAAATACAGGTGAATAAAGGGGCAAGTTTCTAAAGAAACTGTGGTGCTGCGTCGGTGGGAGAGTATAGCAGGTAATTTAGCGTTAACAACTGGGTTGAAAACGTAAATTAGCCACCGTAAAGAGTAAAAAAGCTGACGTTTCGAGCGTTAGCCCTTCGTCAGAGCGCTCTGACGAAGGGCTAACGCTCGAAACGTCAGCTTTTTTACCCTTTACGGTGGCTAATTAACGTTTTCAACCCAGTTGTTAACACTAAATTACCTGCTACAAAATACAGGGACAGTTTTGAAGGAGCATGTATCTTGTGGTTCGTTTGGTTCGACAATGGATAAATGGCACTGTCGCGTATTCCATTATTTTCTACTAACTTTCGGAAACTGGCCTAATCGCAATAGTGACTACGTGCATATGCATTAGTCACTAAAAGATATACTTCTGGCAGCTTGCCCAAAGACATCTAACCCATCAAAGCGGAAAAGGGTGATGTGAATGATCCGTTGACAAGAGATATCAACTCCTACTCGAGGGAGTTTGAAAAGGTTAACCGGAGCCCGTGGAAGACTGAGGCAATATGCGACATTTCCAGAAAATCATGATTTTATATGACTTACACTCCATACAATCTCTCAAAATTTTCTAAAGGTTTCCCTTACAATCAAGTTAATATAACCATTGGTTAAAGAGCAAAAGGGCTTTTTCCCTTTCACAAAAATTACGCCCATAAGTAGGCGAAGGGCTGTTTCTCATACTGGCATGATGTAGAAGAGGCGAGTTTTTGGGCCGATTTGATATGTCTTCTAGACGTAAAGCAAAAACAAAGATACAGTGGGCTTATATAATTTCTCTTCTACAAAAGCCATATGGAAAAAACATGCGCCCTCCGATGATTATTTTCGAATTTACCGAATGTAAATTTACCACAAGACCCGACTGTTTCGCGACATTCTGGGATGTTTCCATCACTTAGTTAAAAAAAAAAAAAACTATCGAGGGGGCTGTACAATGATTAGCACAAAGAGTTCTTAAATTAATCGTCAAAGCCAAGGTAAATTTATTTCTAATGCTCAATTATTTGACGAGTTATTTGACAAGTTAATTGACAAGTTATTGACGAGTTGTGTGACGAAATACGCGACGAGTTTTTTTAAGCAAAGAGCCTGGGTGTTATTGTAGTGGTGGACGGGGCAAAGATGGCGGCCACGTTTGGACTTGAACTTTCGTGATGAAGTCATTGAGTAGTACTTCAACCTTGGATACAACAACGCAGATTTACCTCATGCCTTCTCTTACTGCATGACCAGGAAACTCAGTTTGCGACAGCTGAAAAGAATACTAGCCAGTAGAGGTCTTAAAGTTTGCCCAACAGCATTTCAGCATTGATATAGATAGCAGTTTAGCTGACACAATAACAAACAGGACATTTGTGACAGATAGGCTACCATTGTTATCAATTGCAGTAATTGATAAAACATACATGTACATACATGTATACATGTATGCAATATTCCAAACCAAACAGAAAATGGATTTCCACCTAGAAAAAAATTGCACTTTTGAGGTAACAAGAAACATCTACTGAATGTACTCGCCTACAGTTTATGTATCCACTACCACTTCTTCCCACACCTGAATGTGCACTATTTTCATACAAAATGAAAAACCATCCTCTATTCAATTTGCTGTACATTTTTAAGTATACAAAAGTTGTCAGGTGGTTAACCAGAAATGCTTGTCTGCTGATAGGACAGTACAAGCAAGCCATGAATAATGTGATTGAATAAATTAATGTGTTTGTAGCAGAAAAAAAGTGTTGATACAAGGTGTCTCCGAGTGGTCAGTCTGGCCATCCAACTCCTGATTTACTACCTCAACCTATGAAAGATACAAAAAGATAAAATACCAGTAATACCACTTTTATGTAGACAGATATTCAATAAAAGTGCTTGTACAAATAATAGTATACTGGGGTTCAGTTTCCACAATTTACAAAGTAGTTTTACTCCAAAGGACTATTAATGGAATTATTCATAACCCCCAATATTATAAGAGTAACCATACACATAGACCTTCTTTTGAAATTATTGTCAGACAGTATGCCCTCTGTAGACAAAACATTGTCTGTAGAATGAAGCATCAGGTCATGTAAGTGACTATCAAATAAGTGATACATTATCCAAAATAGGGTTATTACAAAAAATTCTCTTGACAATCATTGTGATTCCAGCAAGACTGGAAGGTTCAGCTGTCCGTACTGCATCCTAGGACCCTACAACCAAATAAAAATATCAGCAAACAGGATGGTGACCAGTGAAAAAAACAAAACAAAAAAGGACAAAACAAAACAAAACAAAAACAAAAAACAACTACGACAAAACAGGTTGTATGAGAAAAAATACTGAAGTCTATGACTCTTCATAAAGTCTTCTCACTGCTGCGATAAGTGCACATGACATACCCTAATTTCAAAGAGTAATACTTACAGAAAACCTCTATCCAGAACTGCAGGCCTCTCTACCAAAAGAATAGTTTATTTAAGTTTGATATGTAACTTGCTTTATTTGCAAAATCATTAACATTGAAGGCATCAGTACAAACACCTTAACATAACTGCCAAAATTTGTTTTGGTCAGATATATATAATTATATATTTTTTTAATAATGATACCATCCCATTCATTGATCTGAGTGGCCTTGTTTAAATGTATGAAACATGTTTCTCTATTATTTTGTACATGTGATGCTAAAGTTACTGAGATGAAATTTCCAATGATTATGGTTAGAACCACGCTTTGCCAAGCAACTGGGCTAAAACAGATTGAATGGCTAGCAAGACAGAAAACAATACTGAATACACCAAATAATAGTAAAGCTCATCATAGGGACAGAGTCCTCGAAAGCCTTTACATTGCATAAGTTTACTACTATGAAATGATCTTGTTAAAACTCAACCCATAATGGGTTAAAACCCTGAAAGTACTAAGAGTGCCTATTGATGTTTGAATATACTTACTAATCAAAAGCTGTCAATGGTGTGTCATGCACAGGTATTCATGGTAAGCATTCACAGATTTGGAATAAAATGCTTTTTGCCTTTAAGGCAAAATACAAAACGTAACATGGAAATTTGTTCAACAAATAGATGTAAAAACTTTGCTGTTTATTTATACTTACATTATCAAGTCATCAGACAGTAGTTGTTCTGAGGGAGAGCTTTCCACTGGTGGCAGCAAATCAAGTAGTGGAGGCATGTCTTCATTGATTTCCTGTGCAGTACAAAAGCCCTTAAAATCAATATCATCATCATCCAAGCCTGGAGTAGATTCACTTGCTGACACTTCTAAAGTGGATTTCTCAAATGTTGTGTCTTCTTCAGGGTAATGCTTTCTGGTGGTTGTGAGATCTAACATTGGCTAAAGTAGACTGTCATCACCACCTCCCACAGATTCACACGGCTTCACTTTTAATGCTAAATACAGCCTTGCTCTGGGGAGTATAGTAGAATTCAGATACCTTTGTAAACTAGAGGTTAAAACTGAACCACCAACATCCACATTGGAAACAGTGTCCTCTTTGTAGCTGGCCAATAAAATTCCATTGTGTCTATAATGCCAAATGAGCTTAAAGCACCAGGGAAGAACAATTCTTTTCCAGTTCCAATGATACTGTCAGCTGTTGCATCAATTGACAGAACAATGTCTCTGGTACCACCACCCTTATTTTGTCTGACAGCCACATACCTCTTCTGTTTGTCACTGTAATCTGACAAACTAGCCACCCTAGTTGAACTCTTTTTGTACCACTAAATTCTGGAGCTTTTCCTTTATTTCTCTTGTGTTTACAACAAACTACTGAAGGTTTTCACATCTTCTCTTCAATTTGTTTTTCTCCAAAATCTTTTCAAGGAGATCCTTCTTTTCATTCAGCCTCTCCTTGTTTTCTGACTCCTGAACTTTTTCCATACAAAATCTTCGTAGACGTGTAAGGTCACTCCTTTTTCTGAGTCCCAATGCATGTAAATCTTCATCAGTCACATGGGCTATTGCTATCACAGACATCTGTTAAAACAATTGATAAAACCTATACACTTAACTTTGAAAAATAATTCATAAATCGTTTTTGACCTGTTTTAGCAAGAATGAGTATTGTAAACCATGTGGCCTAGTCCGCCACATTTTATTTTTCTGTCTAACACAAAGTATGCTGGAACCTACTTACATAGGGGGCCAACACACAACAGTTTTTAAAGAAACAAACAGCACATTAAATTCGGCCAGTACAAAATGCTGACTGCAGACAAGGTGCAAAATGCTGACTAGGCACAAAATGCAGAGTGAGAAGAAAGACTGTTGTTTTCATCTAATAAGTGATAACATGCCCTTACATGTCATTATACAACTTACCAAGTGTTTTCTATGATCATCTTACAGATCGGGGATTATTCTTCACCAAATTTTTTCTTTTAATTGAATTTCAAGCCTTCATAGTCTTCACACCATGTACACGAAATTTTTGTATGATATAACCATAAGTATATTTACGATGGAAATATTATATAAGAACAAGTGAATAAGATTCTCGTAGCAAATTAGAGTTAGAGAATGTCAATGCTTCCTACACGTGCAATGTGTCTTTAATACAAATGAAGAATAATCAGCGAATTCTTACGGGAAAAAAGCGAAGAGTCATTTTTGTGACTGGTCATTTGTTTTCTTTTCTTGTCGTTATTTGATCACTAGTTAACTACACAGTCATTACACAATATGTTACAATCAGTGTGTGTTCACCCTTGAACATTGAAAATAAATCAAGACGAAGGAACAGTTTGGCTTTAAATATTCTTGAGAAGTTTGAGAGAACCTTTCGGTGGAAATTCTTTGAAAATTTCTGACTGCCGGGCATTTAGTCTATTTGAGACCGTACCCGGCTGTCGGACAGTTAGTCACAGCGTAAAAGATTTGAGGAATAACACCCCATACTAACCTGTACATCCTCAACTCTTGAAGCGAAGTACTTTGATAAATGCAATATGTTCGTTATGAATTCTCAAACCTGCAAACGATTTTAATTAATCCAATATGACTCCTCATTATCAAAGTATGAGACAAAAGAATATCAACAAATCAACAAGATCAGTCTTAATAATAAATTACGCTGCTGGTTCTGTGAGCTCTTAGCAAAGAGCCATATCAATTATACACACTTTTCACAAGTAAATGCGGGGCTAAACTTCAAAATGCGGCAGAGTATTCTGAGGATTGTGACAGTAGTTAACAGGCGACTCTACTACTTAACGTTCAACGCGACAACCGATAAATCTTCATGTGTTTCTTTCAGTGGAATTCATTGCCAGCAAATGTTAAGTAAACATACCTCATTCAACAGTTTATCCGCCGGGTCCACGCACGACAGTAGCCATCTTTGGACTTACTTGCGCACGTGTATTAGTACAATAAAGGGCAAAATTACTGAGCGCTGATTGGTTGAGAGAGAGGGCATTTTTTCTTAATCGAGGGCATTTTTAGTAATCACGAGAGGGCATGATTACCTGTTAATGATTGGCTAATCCGTTGCATTGCTAATCCGTTGCTTCCCAGATAAAAATAGACTGCGCGCGTGATTTTCCTTCGTATAAATTTTGCCCTTTATTGATAAACAAGTAATCCCATGAGACCTCGTACTATTAAGGATTAATTGCACTTGAGTTTTCAAAATTTTCCAAATTGCCCTCTCCGCTTCGCGACTCGGGAAATTTTGGAAAATTTTGAAAACTCTCGCGCAATTAATCCTTAATAGTACTTGGCCTCATGTGATTACATATACTAATCAAAATTAATAACTCGTCAAACAACTTGTCACATAACTTGTCACATTACTCGTCACATAACTCGTCAAATAACTGGTCATGTAACTCGTCACATAACTCGTCAAATAATTATAATTTTCAGGGCCCTTTGCGGGCTCCGTAGATTTCACAATTTGTTTCGTTTAGCTCAATTTGTATCCCGTACCTCGTACCGCACTAAATATTTTGAGAATAATATTCCTGCAAACCGAAGGGTCCTGGGTTCCAATGTGCTTGGAGCTTCCGCTTTTCCGAGAAAGTAGTCATGCTCAGTCCTCCTTGCAGTCATGCTCAGTACAGTGATGTGTGTCTTCCAACTCTTTAGGAACCATGGCCCGAGGAAAGAGCATGTTGGACGAGATCAAAAAGGAACTAGAATGCCCGGTGTGCCAGGAACAATTCAGCGAGAACAATGAACCGAAAATTCTCAAATGTCAACACACGTTTTGCAAATCCTGTCTTAACGGCTGGTTACGACGGCACGGTGGAGGAAGGTTGAGTTGCCCAAACTGTCGAGTGATTACCGAATGTCCCAACGACAATATTGACTGCTTACCGACCAACCTTGGATTTAAGAATTTGGGAGTTATCTTGGAAGCCCACGGTGACTTAAGCAACGGTGACCGTCGAGACATCAGATCACAGGAAGAGAACATATGTGAGCGCCATAGAAAGAAACTTGAACATTACTGCGAACAGTGCCAGATTTGCATATGCTCTGATTGTGTTATTGTTGAGCATCGGGATCCGAAAAGTCACCAAATCGTGTCTATAGAACATGGAGCGAAAATTCAGGGCGTAATTATCACAGAAAAACTTAGATCTCTGGAAGCGATCACTTCCCGCTTTAGGCGCGATATTGCTACTTTGTCGGAAAGGAGAGATAAATTTAACACTAACATAGAGCAGGCAGTGAAAGCGCTCCATAAGGCGGCGGAAAGCTGTAGAAATTTGATACGCCAACATGAAGCTAGCGTGACGGAGCAGCTGGTGAGGGAGAGATCGCTTTACGATAATACTATTTCCCAGGAGTTGTCGAAGCTAACTGGCAAACTGGAGATTATGGCTAGCGTTGCGATCCGTGGTAAAACGATTCTTGAAAACCGTAACATAGAGGAAATGATAACCATGAAACAAGTACTCGATGAATTGACTTCAGATAAAGTCAGACCGCTACTCAGATATCCAGACGTAAAATACACCCCAAGTGCACACCCTCGAAACTTACCTACTGGAAAGCTGTTTATAACTCACACAGAACCTTCTATGAGTGTGGTCACTGGTGAAGGCCTGACAAGCGGTATACAATCACAGGAAGCCAATTTTACGGTGACAACAAAGGATTCAACGGGTCAGACAACTTACAGTGAAATTGACAAGATCATCGTTGAGATTACGTCTGTACGGAAGGGAATAAAAGACATTCCAGTTGTTATCAAAGAATTGAAAGACGGTCGATATTCTGTTTTCTATACACCAAATGCTTTTGGCGAATTTAGGGTTTCAATCAAAGTCCGAGACGAACCAATTCGAGGGAGTCCCTTCAAACTTCGAATTAAAAAAATTCCGAAGCCCACTGTCTTTGAAGGGAGTTCTAAATTTCAAGGTGAGTCGAAGAAATAATATAATAGTGAGTTTTGTTTGAGTCTTAGTACTTTAGCAGGGACTCTTAGCTTGTTTCGGGCCATATCAAAGACGTCGATGTTCTTACCTTTCGCAAATAGGATTCTGTACAACAATTTTGAATTAGAGTTTGCAAGTTCAGTGCTTTTATCACTCTCTGGCAAAGACCTTCTCAAAACTAGGAGAAGAACAGTCTAAGTAGTATTTTTTGCATTTTGTGTGAACTAAAGCCGGAAAGCTAAGTAGCTGCTTTTATTTATCTTAAGACGTAGAGGAGCTACCAGGTTACTTGATCCTCCAATCAACAAGGATAGTGGTGGACAAACCTGAAATCGCTCAATTTTCCGATGCACACCCTTGAACGACGATATATGATGTTGCGACATCCATGGAGAAAACCGTGTTAGACGCGTAGTAATACATGGGCTGGCATTGTTGGGGAAATACATAAGATCCTACATCATATTATGGAGGACGAACACAAGCGCAAGCGAAAAGTGTAGGGAATGCGTTGAAACTAAATCCTGCATAAATTTTGGATGCTTTATTATATCAAAAGTGTTTATATAGTGTTTTATGTCATTAATGGTTCTGCGAGCATCGAAAAACAAATTGGTTTTGACCATGAATTCACACTATATCATCAATTGTCTTACGTTTAGGCGTAAAGCTCCACAGAGATTGGATTCCTCAGCCAAGAAATCGACAAGGTAATGAGCCTTAAAAAACAGTTACGATTAGGATTCTCCCCTGACTAAGGGGCTGCCCAAAATAACAGATATTCCTATTAAGCTAACCCAGCAAACATTTTGTATTTCAAGCCTATTAAATATTGCCCTTGACCAGCCATCAAAGAAGGTTGTTTTTCTTACTTTTTAAGGGGATTCAAGCTAAGGGCCTCAATGACTGTATTTTCAAATTCTTCTTCACTTAAGCTTCAGAAAAGCTGCGTTAATGTTTTTTCAAAAAGAAAATACACACCAGCGTATATTAGCCACTGGTTGTTTCCGGGTTGCAAACTTGAATGCTGTAGTTCCTGTAGTTGCGATAGTAACAGATGATCAACGTCTTATAAGACATTGATCATCTTTTCTCTTCTTTTCGACAGTCTAATGTGGGACATTGGCTTGGGTTTTTACTAATGAAATACTAACAGTATCGCAGAAGTTAACAGTCAGTTCAGGCAGTTGTCTGGCTTGCACTGGTCAAGTCACACAATTCCTTGTGCGAGCCTCTACAGCCTCTATTCAGTCAGTTTTAGTAAAAATCACACTTTTGATCCAGACAAAAAATTCCCAAATCTGAGTGATCTCTTTAGAGATACAAAGTAGGTAAACTGAATAGATCATACAAGGGGGGACGCGAGTGAAAAAACGTCTCCGTGGGATGAAATAGGGTTCGTATGATGTTGAACACATTTGTCTATTTTGTCTAATATTTTTCCTTGAATGAAATATGGCTTCATATTCAAACACTATTTGTCTTGCATTTATCAGGGACAAATATGATAACATATTTGTCACACATTTGACGTCTTTGCGACCAGGACAAACATGTAACATCAGATTTGTCTCACATTTGACCTAGAGCCAAATGTGGTCAAATCCATCAAGTGTTAGGGCGCATTGTAATTCGTGGGCAGCCTTCAGAGAATCTTAAGAGAGGATGTCAGCATCCGTAGAACAAATTTGAAAAATAGTGGCAAGTCGACCAAAATTCTTTTTCTCCCCTACTTTCATATTTTGTAGCCTAATATGCCCTAATAATTGTGGCATAGTTTTTTTGTGAAAATATATTTTAGTTCTCGAGAAATTATTTTTTCGTTCGACCGCTCAAGTATGCAAATTTTCACCGTGAATATTACCCGAGTTGTGTGACCTCGTGTAACGAATACACTCGACCTCCGGTATTTCTGTCAACATAATCCTTTGTTTTATCATTTAAACTTAATCCCCTGTCATTATTGAAGCTGGCAAAGAAATATTGATTTTTTGGTGAATATTTTTGTCCGCATACTTTTCCTATGTCGAAAAGTAGCATCAAAACAAAGACAGTTTTAACAATGACCGATATGACAGAATCTACTGAGCTTCTAGCTCTTAAAAGAGAAAAGGATGGTTATGAAGTTACTGTAAAAATTTCCCTGTGCATTTGTGTTGTTCTATCTTGAGACGAACTTAAAGTCGGGCAAAATTTACTTGCTAGCGACCATGAAATATACATGGCTACATATCACTACAATTTGTAAAAAAATCTAACATAACACTCTTACCTTGCTTATTTATGATTTTCTTAGCTGTTTCGATTATTATATTACGTCTGGGTATTACTTTTTTCCAGCAGAAGCCCGGGTTTTGCGTTGTATTCTCCCCTCCCCCATTTATATTTTAAGCTTGTCACGCAATAAATGAATATTTACCCTGTATAAAGATTTTTGTTTATGCTGAATTGAAAATATTAGAATGTGTGCTTTTTTTGGTCACTAATCGTTGTTTCAGTGGCGGCGAAGCAGTTAAAAGCGGGTTGTTGCTTCAACGCTATTGAACTTTATAGTATACAGACAGGAGAGCAAAGCGTGATGCTCTGGGAATAAAATGTTACATGATATCGGAATGAGTTTTGTTCAAGAACGAGTTCATCCCGGTTGCCACATGATACCAGAGTAAAGTTTATTTGAACGAACGTAACATTCCTTCTGGACGACTTTTTGTACCTGAATAATGTAAACGATATGCGACGGTCTGCAGTGATCGGCGACGGCTGAATTTTCAGTAATGTGTACCTGAAAAATGAACATACAGATTTATAACCGCAACAGAATTTGAATAATTTCGTGGAAAAGGTTGTGGTTATTCATCGTGGTGAATAACAATAAAAAGCTAAATTTTTTTCGTTTGTCTCACGATGTAGTCACGTGTGATGTAGATCGCGACGTTTCGACTGCATACTGCTAGTCTTCTTCAGGCGATGAGGTGGACTGGTCATGCGTGATCTTATAAAGCATGATGCTCTACTGTGATTGGTTGTTTTTCAACAGCTCTGATTGGTGCATTTCGATCCTTGCTGTTCACTCAGTGATTTGCTCCCTCGGCGGTCCGCTGTCGCACGGCTCTCCTGTTGTTGTGTTTCTTGATCGTAGGTATCCACGCTTCTGGAATTTCTATTCCACTATCCCTGTTGATGTTGTTAGGGTGAAGTCTTATATGAATAGCCTCTTTGAACCTGCGCGTGTAGTAATAAGGGTCACGATCAATAAACTTTACTTCCTTCCAGAGTGGCTTGTGTCCGGTGTTGTGGGCATGTTCTGAAACGGCAGAGGTCTCGGTACGGGCGAGTCGAATATCTCGATCGTGCTCCTTAATTCTGTCTTGCATAGGTCTTCCAGTCTCTCCGATGTACACCTTGCCGCATTCACAGGGAATCCTGTAAACTACGCCATCTTGTTTAGCCGGGTCGACAGCGTCTTTCGTCTTTCTTTCTTTCTTTTCATGCTCACCTTGTAATCCGTTTTTAGATACCGTTTTGATTGTTTGAGCTTTTCACTTTGATGCTTTGCCCACGTTAGACTGGCGCCGTGCTCATCACCCAACTTTTGTACTATTTCTTCAAGATCATCATATGCTTTGCTCCATCTGCTGAAAAATAGTCCAGACCTTGCAGTGATTTGCGCACAGAAGCTGAACATACTTTTAATACTCTGCATAATGTACTTCTACTCATCGGACTGAAGCCAGACTCTTTACAATGACTTTGATATTGGCTGACGATTTGCTCTGGAATCATTGTTCTAATAACATTTGGGACCTTAATTTCCGCATTCGATGAAAGCTTTACCAACTTCTCCCCAAAAGGGAGATCTTGGACCACATAAGCGCTAGTAATGAAGGATAAGAAATGTTCTAGTTTTTCAGGAGCAACATAAATTCTTGTTGATGGGGTTGTTGTGACAGCTGTCCCTCGTCCATGTAACAAATGGTGATCCTTGCGTTGTTGTACCTGTATCTGGTGAGATCTGATATCCACACTTGAAGGTCTTTAAAGAGACTTTGTTAGCTGTGATAGACAAGATTTGTCGTCGTGTGCCCCAGTGGTCTGCATTGCTACAGCATTCAACTAGTGCCTCAAGCAGCATCGGGTCGATATTTTCACTAGTATTTTGGGATTCGCAGACTGTTCTCAGAAGATTATGTTTTTCTTGCGGGGCGATTTCTTCAAGACATGCATCAATGACTTGTCTGGCCCTCCTGGTATTTGGACGCTTTGTTCGTGCCGATGCTTCATCCCACGGTGTTGCCAAGGAGTAACGGATTAGACTGATGTCGCATGCAGCAAGGAAGGCATTAAGATGGTCTCTAGGCTTTACAACTGCTGTTTTGTCACCATCCACTTCCGTAAACGACAATGTGTGGTTATTGGGGGTATGAAGGAAGAGGTCGCTGGACTATGGACTGTCAGTCTGAATTGTACTTCCTGATCTTCATGCTCCTTGCTCGTACGGGAGAGCCCTTTACTACTGTGTGCATAATTACGCGTCTCGCCAGACGGCGGAAAGCCAACAAAGTGTTCTGACATTGGTATAGAAACCTCCGCCTCTGTCTGGATTTTTGGTAGCCTACTGACCAACTCCCAGTCGAGACTTAAGTCTGACGGGACGCGTAATTTTGCACACGGTGGTAAGTAGCCTACTTATCGAAGCCAGGTTGTATGAACTTTCTAGATACCTTGAGTATTATCCGTGAAACACGCTTGCCAATTCCCCTATCGCCTTTTGGAATCGACTTGACCCTGCCTTCACCATGGCCGGACACTTCTTTTGGCACTGTACGTCTGCTATTGGAGCCACGACTCCACCCAACACCGAGATTTGATCTATGAGTGGGGCAAATTGTCAAATCATCGATATCTTTCGGCGTCTTGAAGATGCTGGCTCGCGAAAAAATCAGATCAACTTCATTTTCTGCATCTGAAAACTTGCAACTCTGCAAGTGGCTTGAAATGTCTTTTTACAACTACGCAAGGGAACGACTTGAGAAATACTACTTCGGTCTTCTCGATAACTAAACCTACAAGTTCCACCAGCGAACGATTTAAATGAACAGCAAATATCCATTTTAGCATGTAAGATGAGACGCTTATACAAGAGATCAACACGCTAAATCGGTATGTAACTTGTCAATCAAATTGACTTTTGTAAACATTCTCTGACTTACGCCGGCAGAGGAATCATTGATGAATCTGGACATTTTAGTTTTCTGAATACAGAAATTCCTGGAAGGTTTTTCTAGATACCATGCAAAGAGGGAAAAAAACAATCTCTTGGTATTTCGGAGGTTGATCCACCTTTGAATTTATGTGTTTTGTCATGCAACTGATAAAATAAGATGGAGAAGATATATAAATTGGAACTCAAATTTGGCTAGAATGTGGTAGAGCATAACGTGATCATCGAAACAGCTATTAAGATCCTTAATAAACATGGTAAGTGTTATGTTAGATTTTTTTCGTAAATTGTAGTGATTTATGCCAGTAAACGTTGGCGACAAGTAGGCACCATGTATATTTCCTAGTCGCTAGCAAGTAAATTTTGCCCGACTTTGAGTTCGTCTCACGCTAGAACAACACAAATACACAAGGAAATTTTTACAGTAACTTCATAACCATCCTTTTGTATTTTAAAAGCTAGAAGCTCAGTAGATTTTGTCATATCGGTCATTGTTAAAACTGTCTTTGTCTTGATGTTACTTTTCGACATAGAAAAAGTATGTCGGACAAAAATATTCACCAAAAAATAAATATTTCTTTGCCAGCTTCAATAACGACAGGGGTTTAAGTTTAGATGATACAACAAAGGATTATGTTGTCAGAAATACCAGAGGTCGAGTGTATTCGTTACACGAGGTCACACAACTCGGGTAATATTCACGGTGAAAATTTGCATATTTGAGTGGTCGAACTAAAAAAATTATTTATCGAAAACTAAAGTATATTTTCACAAAAAAACTACACCACAATTATTAGGAACATATTGGGCTACAAAATATGAAAGTATGAGTGAAAGCAATTTTGGGTGACCTGCCGCTGTTTGTCTGATGCTTGTTGATATTAGCTCTTAAAGGGCATGTAAATCCAAAAAACGTTCATTTTCTTTTCACGTAGATGTTTAGTAAATATGTCAAGTACACCAAAGGTGCCATTGGTTTTTTTTCTCAAAAGTCCATTTTCACTTTGTAAAAGCTCTTCCAAATTCGAAACATTCACCATTTTGAATGGCGCCATCTTTCCTGTGACGTCACGGGTGGAACCTCCAAAGTTTCGTTTTATAATCGCGTGAGACACGGAGTCTTTTCCACAGCCGTTGTTTGCCAGTCTCGTCATGATTTTTTTACAGTTTGCTTCAATATACTCAGTTTTTTCATAATGTTAAAGCGTTGTGTCGTACAGTTTTGTACTTATTCAAACAAAACTGGGCATACAACGCAAATATTTCCAAATGACGCAAATTTGAAGCCACAATTTGTGAAACTTCTTCAAATGAAAATAGCCGATTTCGTCGAGCCGTTCGAACATTCTGTTGTTTGTAGCAGTCATTTTTCTTCTTGGTGTTGTACCGACAATTCAGGCCCTACCAGAAGCAATTTATTCGGAACTATAAACAACTAGCTGTAGTACTGTATTATTAAATCAGTGACAGAAACAATTCAAGCAAATCGATCTCAAAATGTAACAAAACAGATGAAACGGAAAACATTTAGCTTACTCGTTTCCGGTGTGATTCTCTGTGCTTTACTGCTGCCTGTACGCGTAATAGACCGTCTCCAGCACCCAGAAATCGAGGCAAATTGACTAAAAACCTGGATAATCAGTGATACAACTTATCTAGGTTTCACTTTCACGAGTTGTCGGCATTGCTCGACAAGTTCCACACTCGCACCTTTGACAATTTTATATAAAACACCCTCGGAAGCTCAGTGGGTTTTAAAAATTTCTGTTGCATTCTTTTAGATTGTACCCTTGCTTTATTGGATTTTCATATCAAATACAAATAAATCACACAGTAAATTAGATACCAGTCTGAGTTTCCGAGGAGGTCGCATCGCTGTCAACATGTTCTTCACTGTATTCGTGCGGATCGCTTCGGTGAACCTTACGCGGCTCATATTGTTAATGACGTGGCCCAGACTCTTCTAAAGATGCAGTTCTGTCTAACAACATTTAAACTGTATTTGGTAATCGTTCAAGTAATTTTCTGATTAAATTGAGAAAGCCGTGAGAAGTCATTCCTCTCCTCTCTAAAGATAACGCGACAACCGAATTTGGATTAAACTCTACCGGTAGTATTTGAGTTACATTAACACTTACCACAACCATTTTCCTTCCACAAGGGGTCCTGCTTCCTGCTTACTGGATTCCACAACCAAAAGACTCACAGGGCTTAGAAATGACTGTACATCTTGTTGAGCTGGATCATGAGAAAGACGCACAGCAGTACAAGAGTGTTCAGGACCGATTCCTGCAAACCTGTTCTGGCAACAAAATTGTAAGGATAGAACGAGTTCAAAATCCAGCTCTCCTTAGCTCGTACATAATCCGAAAACAGAAGATGGATGAGACTAAGGGAAGCAACGAGCAGTGGTTATTTCACGGAACTCGGGGTGTTAACTGCAAATTAATAAATCACACAGGTTTCAACAGAAGCTTTCATGGTAAATATGGTGAGTAAGTTATCTTCGATTTTAAAGACAAAAAGGAAAGTAAGAATTGGAACAAAAAGCCCAATTATCAGCCCTTATCCACAAAATAGAACTTGATTCCGCAAATTTCTTTATTCCACACGGTAATTTGCAACAATGTGTCACTATAAAGATAGAACGAGTTCAAAATCCAGCTCTCTTTGGCTCGTGTATGTTCCGAAAACAGAAGATGGATGAGACTAAGGGAAGCAACGAGCAGTGGTTATTTCACGGAACTCCGGGTAATAACTGCAAATTAATAAATCACACAGGTTTCAACAGAAGCTTTCATGGCAAAAATGGTGAGTAAGTTATTTTCGATTTTAAAGACAAAAAGGAAAGAAAGAATTGGAACAAAAAGCCCAATTATGAGCCCTAATTCGCAAAATAGTATTCGATCCCGCAAATTTCCTTATGCTACACGGCAATATGCAACAATGTGTAACTGTATCATTATGCTGTTAATTAAGATACCTCGTTTTTACAACCTCGCTTCCTTCATTATATTTCCCATGTGTAGATATTTGTATGAAAAGGAAGCCACAGTTAAACATCAAAATTATTAAATTATTTTTGTTTTTGTTTTTGTTTTTCATGTTTGACTTGCTTATTCTCAGAATTCATCATAAGTCTTCTCAACCAGGATAGGCCACTGTTATCATTTAATCCCTTTAGCACTTGAGCTCTCGATAACTCGGTAGTCAATGAGGCATACACCTACTAAGCAAAACTGCTGGGTTTCGAACCCTGTGACAAGCGAATTTTTAAATTCTCCTTGACTTTTCAGGAGCCGTGTATGGAAATGGCGTGTATTTTGCTGAAGATGCCTCGAACTCAGCTCGGTCAACCTATTCACCACCCGACGCGAATGGTCTGCGGTACATGTATTATAGTCGAGTCCTGGTTGGTGAGTATACACAAGGCA
Organism: Pocillopora verrucosa; assembly: GCF_036669915.1. Classification (NCBI taxonomy): domain Eukaryota; kingdom Metazoa; phylum Cnidaria; class Anthozoa; order Scleractinia; family Pocilloporidae; genus Pocillopora; species Pocillopora verrucosa. The sequence continues at coordinate 30,853,720 of NC_089314.1, read as the reverse complement.
AGCAAGGTCTCCTCACGCCTCCAGCAAAGAATCCAAATGATCCAACTGACACCTATGATAGCGTGGTGGATCAAATCCCCAACCCGAAAATCTTTGTTGTGTTCTTTGACTGCCAGTGCTACCCAGAGTACTTGATTACCTTTCGCTGACCTGCACACGGTTTTCGGCGCTATTTAGTGTAACACAACATGTGCTTCTTTGAATAGCTAGGCAACAACAACACTATGATATTCGGCCGACATTTCAATGGGGAGAAGTTTGTTTTGTTTTATTTTTTTTCTCTTTTTTCATTCTTTTGTGTTTTAATTTTTTAAAATTATTATTTTAATAATAATAATTATTATTATTATCATTTATTTTTGTTGTAATAGTGAGCTGACTCAATGTAGAATTTTTTGCGTCTCGGCAAATTACGATATATCATAGATCGTGCACGGATGAGGACATTATTTGTGTTTGTTTTTCCTTTCTTTTTTTTTTAACGTTCTGTTGTTTTTTTGTTTGGTTGTCATTGGTTGTTAAAGTAAGCCGACTGTAGTTAGATGTGAATTTTTGCGCATCATAGATCGCGCATGGATGAAGAAATCGTGCAGCGACGCTTGTTTAGCTTACTTTAGTAGGACTATGCGAAACAGCTATATTTGTTTCGTACTTTCCTTAACACCCGGCAAAATTATTTAGATGTCTGGTGAATCACAGATGAATAATAATTTTGTGAATCACAGCTGTTACCAAACATTAGCCACCTGAATCAAGCTTTAACATCCTGTCAATACGAATTTGTACAGCTCCGTGTGGAAACATCTTTAAATTGTTGCACCTGAGATAGCTCTATCCACCGCGAGTATCGTTCAGCAACGTTATGACTTGAGGAGAGGGAAGGGGGCGAGGGAGGGCTTTGGGTAGTTTAACATTTATCTTCCATGAGTGACCAAGTCAGAATTTCTTAAAAAATATCAATACAATATCAAGCAGACAAGTGATGAGAATATAGAAAAATATCAGTCAGGGAATTATGGGTTGATCCAATACCAAATTCTCCAAACTAACATCACAAGAACTGTATGGGAGAAATAAAGAGAATTACTTATGAGATCTCGGGAGTTAAAGGGTTAAGCCAAGCTTGCAGTCGAAAAACTGATTGAAAAAAGAATGAGGAACAACCAACAGGTGTTTGGCAGTCAAAAAAAAAAAAAAGAAACAAGGAGGGTACGTTTCTAAAGAAACTGTCGTGCTGCGTCGGTGGGAGAGTATGGCAGGTAATTTAGTGTTAACGACTGAAAACATAAATTAGCCACCGTAAAGGGTAAAAGGCTGACGTTTCGAGCGTTAGCCCTTTGTCAGATCAATCGATCATTTTGCCCTCTGTATTTCTTTTTTCAAAGTTTGGTTTGATGTGCAAATTGGTAACTAAGCAGAACATGCTCGTTGAGGTATAACATGCCAGTATATTTTTGCATAGTTTAGCTATATTCGCAGCGTTTGCCGTATTTTCCGGTTACCACAGTTATTCTTTCCTAGTGGGAAATAGGAAAAAACAGAAAGCAGAAAGCGAGTTAACAAGTTTAGTAAAAAAAAAAGTGAAGCGTAAAATGAATTTTTTTTTTAAGTGGTGGAAGTTTTAATTTGCTCTCGATTTTAGTTATGTCATCTCATCAAGAGAAAATAATCTCATGTAACCTGCGATTAGGGCCTTTTGTCCTACTGTTATTAATGGTAGTAGCTTTGCTCAGTTGTTTGGTTCCTCGCTTGCTTGTTTGTTCTTTTTTTTCCCACGAGGAAAGCATCAGCGACTAAATGGCGGAGAGGAATACAACTGTAAAGCTGAAGATAACGTACCATGGCTACATATGTAACGAATTGGTTTAATATGTATCTTTACGAAGCTGTCTCTTGGCCAAGGTGCACAGCTTGTCCATTGTTAGACTGCAGTCTCTTGTCAAATAATAAAATTATCACTTGGAATGAAGACGTTAAAGTTATCTTTCGTTTTGCGTTGTCTCTCGTCGGCACTGACATAAAATCCCGTTTTTTTTTTTTAACTTGGTAAACGCAGGTCAAACAATTCACACACCAGGAAACCTAATCTTCTTCCAGGAGTGTAAATAACCAACCAGGACATAAATATAAAAAAAAATTGATGCACGAAAAAATATTCTAACGCTACGAAAGTAACGCAAAGTTCGTATCGCTCGTCAAACATTTGTCGCCGAAAAAATTATCTTTGTACTCTTCAAATGTAACATCACTATCAAAGAATTGCAATAACAACAATCCCTTAGGGGACCGGTCATTTTTCATCGCGGGAGGGGGGGGGGGTCAGAGCAATTTAGATGTGTCACCATAAAATTTACCTGATCCCCCATAAGGCCCTTTGACATTCCCCCCCCCCCCCTTCCTCACTGGCATTTAATTGGCAGCCTATTTCCTTCAGTCACCCTTTTATACTCTGTTGGCCACGATTGATCCCCCACTGCTCTCCCTGAAAACCATGCGACTCCCCGAAATCTCCCGGTCTTCCTCCCCTAACAAGAAAGGCTGTTCCTGTGAAATGACCCTGTAAGGAAGTAGAAGAACTCGACAAATTTTTACATTATGACTTTGCAAATTTCCAAGAATTGTTGTGTTTTGAGGCCGTCGTAAAAACCAATCGTGCGTCAAAGGCTCTGTGTAGCAATTGCAAGACTTCTCTACCTTCGCGATTATCAGGTAAATACGCAGTACGATGCATACCATTGTACTGCTGACCAGGGTTTGGGTGCTCTGGGCCTTGAAGCCTTGATTGAAATAAATGAATGCAGATCTTACCACACCCTGATGAGAGAAAAAAAAGAGATCAACTTGAGGTATTTTCCAGAACAGCAGGCGGTCTTAACGCCTTAGAGAAACACTTCTTCCTAAGTTTCACAAATAATTAACTACAGTAACTACAAAAACTTTTATTTTCTGAGGGTTCTGCATGTTAGAGACACATACTTCATACTTAGAAAAAAAAAACAATTACCTTCAGACAACACTCATTTCATCCAAAATTGGAACTTCTGGCACCAAAATTTCTTAATTTTTATTTCACTTAATTATGTTGTTAATTTTCCACTTGGTCAGTCTAACATTTTCTTCAAATGATAATTGATGGCTCATCTTTGATGATTCTTCTACAAAACATTGAAATGTCGAGGTTTGAATTAAATCGAAAATCAAGTTCTTTTTCTTTTTTCAATTACCACACAGCAAGTTTGTTGGAATTCAAGGGTGATATACATCATACCAGAATAACTGGGAGACTGGAATGCAGAGTAGACCAAGTCATTTGCCCTGGTGGTTGATTCCCTGTCACCACACGTTATGGCTCTCTACAAATGGGGCAAACATTTAATACCCTCAAAGCTTGACTTAAACAATCTGGAGAAAAAGATACCAACTGAAGGATAAGTATCATTAGTAAAAACTAAAAGAACAGTCAAAGACTGGGGGTCTACCATAATGTCAAATTGCATGTACAGCCCACCCTGGTGGACAGAATAATTTACAATTATTCACCTTAGTGGAGGTGAATAGTGATGGATATTTACTAAGCTGCAAAGTGGTGAGGTAAATATCCACCACTTTCAATGACACTGAAGTGAATAATTTTTTTAGTATAAACCACACATATACAGAAAAATTAGTCGTAATCATTAGAAATAAAACTGATGTTGCACAATTTTGTCTCTTAATCTGCTGCTTGGCGATAAATAGTGCTTGTTATTCATCTTCCAACTAGCCAAGCAGTGTGCACAAAAAGCTCTATTCACCTGTGTGGTCTATATTAACTGATAATAGTTTAATTTCTCTATTTCAACAGCTGGTTGTTGTCCAAATTAATCGCAGTGGAAGACAACGTTAGACAAAAAGCGATCTTCAACTTTCAGATATCTGTACTCTCAAGGAATTTTCGATTTACCTCTCAGGCTCTGGCTTGAGTTTAAAACTGATATAAAACCACTTCAAACTAAATCCAATCACAAATTGTTATCGATTAATTATAGTGGTAATAATAATGATAAGCTTTATTCACAACTTTGTGAGAATATTTACAGATGAATATTGAAAAAAAGCAAATCTTGTTTCATGTAGAATAATGTATAGCGAAGGACGAAGGGTTAACGCTCGAAACGTCAGCTTTTTTACTCTTTACGGTGGCTAATTTACGTTTTCAACCCAGTTGTTAACACTTAATTACTTGCTATACTCTCCCACCGACGCAACACCACAGTTTCTTTAGAAACTTACCCCTTTATTACATGTATTGGTGTCTGTCAATGTCTGGTGGAGAGAGAGAGAGAGAGGATTGGGATGGGTAAAGGGCATCTTTGGGAAAGTGAAAGCCATTTCCATACATGTCTATTGGTGCTGAAAAAATTGCAAAGATTAAACTGGAGTGCTGTTCGAGTTAGTGTTGAAAAACTCAAACCAGAGCAATCTCAACGACCAATCACAGTAAAGGAAATAGAATGAGGAACCAATCAGAACTTGAAGTGAAAAAAAAAACAAGTAAAAAATCCCAAGTGAGGAAACGTGACGGATCAAGTTGCAAAGTTTTGCGTCGCAAAGATTTTCTAGACAATAGGGCAAGATTTAGTAACAGGAATGCAATCCTGAATATCACCTTCGATTCAAAAAGTAAAAATTGTATCATTAAGCTTTTGAGTAAATTGACACTGGCGTATGAAAACAACGCTCAAATTTTTCTCTTAGTAAATGAAACAAATGTACTTTAAAACATTTTTTCGAACTCAAACTGCTGCTTCATCTGGTATTATAAAAATAGTGAGGACTGAATTGTTTCTATATGTGAGCACACATGACATGCAAATTAACATTATTAAAAAAAAAGTGGTTCTTCCCACCTTTTTGAAAATGGCAAAAACCAGTTTCATTTATGTGCTGGCATTTGCCTCTTGGGATTCCAAGGAAAAGTCCCTGTTCATTGCTTCTTCTTTCCCCTTCCATCCTTTGCTTTTGCAGAATAAATGTCCTGTGCTTTTTTCAAGATCATAACCTCACTTTTGCATGTTTTTCCAAATTGATTCTGAACATCTTGGTATTCCTTTGCATCTCTAACAGGATCGAGCTCAACCAGATGAGCGGTAAGTTCTTCACCCTCTCACTTTCTGGTTGTGGAATCCACATACTTGGTAAAATAACATCTAAAAAGGAATTATAAAATAGTAAGTTTCATTGATATAAAAACTTTCGTTTATTTTCTAGGCAGTGCATCATTCATGCATTTTAAACGGTTCCTAAACGGGCGTTTAACACTAGTGATTTTTCTTCCGTCTGCCCAGAAGTTCGGGTTCAAACCCTGAAGAGTGTCCTCACATCAAACTAAAAATATCGTAAGCATGTATATTTGGCAGTTCTCTAAACTGTGTTGGGCCAACTCAATTTACGTTCTTACCGTGAAATTTGCAACTGGTTTTGGAGCTACAACTAATTGAAGAGACTTCCGTTGACTGGATTGTCTCTCACTTTGATTGATATCTTCTCTACCATGTCTTGAGCTCTTATACAATAGCTTTTGTACTGAGCTTCGACGACTCATTTTTCAAGGCTTCGTCTTAAAGCGATTTTTCTTTTACCAACTGCTCCATCGTCATATCTTGGTGTCGACGAAGAACATTTATAGCATCTTCCGTCACGGTACGAACCTCTGCCGCTACTTTATCGATGTTACCATTGTATTTCGCTTTTCTTTCTCTTTAAGACTCAATACGGTTTTTCAGTAGAGAAGAATTCTCCTCAATATGTCTTAGCCTACTTTGGATAATCGCTCTTTGTTTCCTTGTTCCATATAATTCAAGCGACATGATGGTGTGCTCTATCGGATCCCGGTGCTCCATAATGGCGCATTCAGAGCAAATGCAAGTTTCGCACAGTTATTGGTCGACAGTTTGAGCAGCTCAAACATTTCCCGATCTGCCGTCGCAACCAGCTTTGGAGACAAGACTTACAGAAAGTATGTTGGCATGTAAGAAGTTTTGGTTGATTGGTCTCAGTAAACTGGTCTTGGCAGAGGGAACATTCCAATTCCTTCTTAATGTTCTCCCAGCCAGCCTTAAATCTCATTTAGCCCCGGCTGTTTCCTCAGAAAAAAACGGAAGTTGTTCGTGTCGCCACGTTAACTCGTACCAAGGACGTTCAGCCTATGTGTAGCCGTACCCTCCCCCCGCCAAGGTGAAACGGAGTCGAGGGGGGAGGGTACTGCTACACTTAGGCTATATATTAAGCAACTTATCCTCACATGCGGCGTTCCCTTTCACATTCTATCTTGTAAAGTTAGGATGTAAGCTTAGAAATCAAGAAAACATCTGTAGCGCGGGTAGGCTTTCTACTACTCTCAGCCGCCTGTTATTGTTCGCAACAATGGAAGTGGCGTCAGTTCAGCTCAGTCCAGCCAGAGCGCGTGGGTTCGCGCCGTTTCCTAGAAATCCGACATACTATCAAGTCGAAATACCTACAATTTCCAGTACCTTCACAGTTATTCTGCAGAGAATAAATAATAATAAATTTAATACTTATATAGCGCAAAATTCATTGTAAGTATATGATCTAATGCGCTTTACAATAAATTAAAAAAATATGTAAAAGAAACCGCAGCGAATATGATAGATTACAAAAAGAAAACAAAATTATATTTAACAATAAATTAAAAAGCGATGAAAAATCTATATAGTACATAGTCTAAAAATGTTCACGCAATGAACAGTATGCTTGTTTAAAAAGATACGTTTTCAGTTGTTTCTTAAAAATATTTACACTACTTACAACTCTTAGACTTTCCGGAAGAGAGTTCCATAAAAGTTGGATAGCTACCGAAAAAGCTCTATCCCCAGTGGTCTTGGCAGATATTTAATTGCCGGGCGAGATGATGGACACACGTCAAGGTAAGCACGATAGAAACATGGAGGTGATATTCAGCTGAATACAGCTGTCTTAATCAAAAAGAGTCTTTGATAAATATGTTTTCACCATACTGGAGAGATTTCAAACTAAGTATGCGCAAATGCAGTCTGGGAGAACTTACTTACAGGAATCTGGCAGAGCGTAGACACTATTTGCCACTGATGGTAAATAATTTCTCAAAATCTACCCCTGTTCAGTGTTGTTATGCACATTATCAGGGTTAATTGCTGGTCTGATTTTAAATTTTTCGTTTTGCCATTTGCTTTCGCTTTTCTTTCGAACAGGAAGCAGAAACAATATCAATCAATTTATCAGCTAATTAAATCTAAGTGCAAGCCGGAGAATGAGGGTTAGAAAATTCCTTCGAATTACAGACAACTGAAAGCTGAAGATCTCTTTTCATCTGACATAATTGTCTTCCACTGTTAGCTTAGATAACAACTAAGTGATTGAAATAGAGACATTAAATTATTATATCCATCAGTATGTACCACACAGGTGAATAGTGCTTTTTGTGCACACTTACTCTCAGATTGGCTAGTTCGAAGGTGAATAACAGGCACTATTAACCTCCAGGCGGCCAATTAAGAGACAAAATTGTGCACCAAGAGTTTAATTTCCAACCCTTTTTTGGTATATTGAAAGAAACGGTTAAAACTAATTTTTTGGTATTTGTGTGGTTTATACTAAAACAATTATTCACCTCAGTACCATTGAAAGTGGTGGATATTTACCTCACCGCTTTGCAACTTGGTAAATATCCATCACTATTTACCTCCACTTAGGTGAATAATTGTTAAATGTTTTGTCCACCAGGGTGAGCTGTACATCTTTTAATTTTTACTCTCATAATTCTCCGTTAGTATCTTTTTCTGTCATGGTTTCCACCAATAGGGAAGCTGAATTCTCTTGTCAGAACTGCAAATTGTGGAAACAAAGTTGATATCACTGCCTTTCACTATTACCCACCTCACCCACTTCCAATCAGATCAGGTGGAATGATATACATCATAAGACATGCACAACAGGGGGTGCCCACGGGTAAGTTGCGATGAAGTTCTTAAGAAATGCATCACTAGCAAAATAAAGAGGCTACAAGCCACAAAACGAGGAAATTTATCAGAAATTATGCTTATTCGGTCCTCTGTATTTGTGTCCTTTCAGTGTCGCCATCAAGAAAATCGATTACTTCGGTTAGTCGGTGAAGAACCTTTTAATTACTGTTTACTCAAAAACTAATGAAAGCGAAGCAAATATTTTCTGCACTATTGTAGAGTGTTGTATCATTATGCTACGGGTGCAATAGAATTGCCTTCGTTCTGCTCATTCGGGTTTGGTCATCCCGACCCACATTACCTTCAAGTCTTCAACGAGTTAGAGAAGATCTTGCAGCAAAGGGAATTCGTTCATCCAGTTAGCCGCCGTCCGCAGCATTGAGAAATAAATTGCATGCAGTGTGGAGAACTTCACGAAGGCCATACCGATAATTATATTGGTGAAGGGATCACTTAGAACTGGACAATTATTCGCATATTGTGATATGTCCAGCTCTCCCTACAACCATCGACTAGCACTTATTTCATGTGAAGGGAAAGGAGAGACCGAACGAAATTGTATTAATTCTGTTAAGTTTTGTTATCTAACGAAAGAAAAGCGCTTAGATATTTTTCAGCTCAAGACGGTGTAAGTAATATTTTACTTCGTGTTGTATTTTTGTTTGGTCCATGTAAAACCTGATCAGGTGTGCATTTTGATAAAGATTTTGACCTTTTAACGCTTGTTATTTGTCTTTTCTTTTAATTACTATATTCAAGTTTGCTCCGATCGTGGCGATTTCTTACATTAAAGATAACCCTTGATTTAAACCAGGAAATATCGGGTTCGGGCTGATATTATGGACGCCGTTTGTTATAGGTTATTTCGGCGTTACCAAGATAAGTGTAACACTCCACGGCACATGACTGTCAAAAAAACACGAAGCTTTAATTCGATCTAATTTCAACCAAAAAAATTGTAAGTTATTGTACAATCTAATTCTAATCTTGCTTCCATTTGAGTCCAACTGAGTCGTTAGTTGGAGGAAAAGCTCAAATGAGGAAAAAACTAGAAACGCCCCTCGGTTGTATCACAGTTATTTTCACTGCAAAAGGTGTCACCTCAAACAAAATATCATTAAAGTAAATCGAACAGAAATCGGCTTCTGTGAGGAACATCGAGCAAGCTAAGATAAGTTAGGCTAATTCCTTTGAAATTTGTATTGTATGCGCCCAAGATGGCTGCAACGTGTTACTTTGTTCTCATCATATTAGGTTTTTTTATTTGTTTTCCTACTCTCTTTCGATCATCATTTATCAATTTTTCGGTTTATGAGAGTCCTCTTACTTTATTGCTGAGATGTCATGGTCCTCCTCGCGCAGTTAGATTGGTGGATGGAAGAAACAAACTTAGGCGCTCGATTTGTACTTGGTGCAAACGTGGTCACTTGACGCTTGGTCTGCCTACAAAATTTGACCTTACTATCTTCGTGGACGTTGAATCTAATCCTGGTCCAACATCCCCTCGGATGGTGGGAATACATAAAGAACAAAACGCCTATCTGGGATATGAGTTCTCTGCGTTTTCGACTGCAACGAAATCGATGAATTGGCTTAATCACAATTTACAACACACTTCTCCATTAGTGCCTTTTGTTCGTCGTACTCAGAGCTTCTGCTACAACTGGAATCTCCCATGTAGTTTACTTCCTCTGGGCAAAAATTGTCAAAGAAAGTTTAGAGGTTGCAGAGCGGGAAAATAGTTCAAGAAAAGCGGCGGCGCTTGAATTATATTCGAGCTTTGGTCTCACCCCAAGGCTGTCGATTAAATTCTTCACGATTTACATGCATGATGAAGACTCCTGTTGGATCGAATCTTAGAAATTTAATTGAACTTACTCCTAACCCGATTAAAAGCTACACACCAAGGGCTCGCTTCGTGAATTTTTGCTTGCTAAATGCTCGTTCAATTAACAACAAGACTACTATCATCAAGGACTTTGTCGTCGAAAATAATATTGATCTTCTTGGCTTGACAGAAACATGGCTTCAATCAGATGCTGACAATGAATTAATTATTCGTGATTTATGTCCTTCAGGTTATTCATTTCATCATGTTCCTAGACCTGGTTCTACTCGTGGAGGAGGAGTTGGCTTGTTATTTCGATCATCTTTCAACTTAAAGTTGCAGCCGCTCAAGAAGTTTTTGTCCTTTGAATATATGGATTTGTTATTGTCAAGTACAGTCGGTTTAAAACTCAGAGTTATTATTGTTTATCGCCCACCTCCCTCGACCTTGAATGGTTTAACACCCTCATTGTTCCTTGATGAGTTTTCTACATTCCTGGAGCACTATATCGCTGATCCTGGTGGAATATTATTAGTTGGTGATTTTAATATACATGTTGACACCTGTTCTTCCCAACACTCAACTGAATTTCTTCAATTGTTGGATTCTTTCAATCTTACTCAACATACACATGGCTCAACGCATAAAGATCGACACACCTTAGATCTTGTGATTACAAGATCTGATGATAGTATTGTTTCAAATTTAACAATTGGTTCTCCTTTTGTCATCTCTGATCATGCTGCTGTTCACTTCCAGCTCTCGCTTAATAAGCCGCCGCTCGACAAGAAGATTATTTCATTCAGAAAGCTTCGATCTATTGATTTTGATAATTTCTGTGCTGATGTTATGAATTCGAGCCTTCCTGATCTTTTTGCCTCGTCATCGTCATCCTTGGATTATTTGATTGATCAATATAACAGAGTCCTTACTACCATACTTGAGACTCATGCTCCACTGCAAAAAAAGTTAGTTACTTTGCGTCCCGCTGCACCTTGGTATTCTGAGGAGATAAATAATTTAAAGAGATCCCGTAGAAAACTTGAACGACGCTGGCGAATGACAAAACTTCCTTCTGATCGTAAGTTGTTTATTGAGGGATGTGATGCTGTCAACAACTTAATTCGTGATTCCAAGAAGAATTATTTCGCATCATTAATCAATGAGAATCAGTCAAATTATAAACAGCTTTTTAAGATAATTGATAAACTACTACAAAGGAAAACAGATATTCAATATCCCCCCTGCAAATCGCCCACTGATCTTGCTAACAAGTTTATTAAGTACTTCACTACAAAGATAGATAGAATACGGGGTCATATAACGACTGCTGCTTTCCCTCATCGAGATACAGTTGCTGTTGTTGACAACGCCTGTCCATATTCTTTTGATATTTTCAAAATGGTAACAGCGGATGAAGTTCATACATGTATCATGAATCTGGCTGCTAAGTCATGTGCTCTTGATCCTCTTCCTGGTTATGTTACAAGAAATGCACTTAGTGTTCTGTTGCCTTTCATTTCCAAAATCATAAATATCTCATTGGAATCTGGTCAGATGCCTTCGCAACTCAAGGTTGCAATGTTACGCCCGCTCCTTAAGAAATCTTCTTTGGATCATACTCAATTCTGCAATTATCGTCCGGTATCGAATCTTTCATTTATTAGCAAAGCAATTGAAAAATTGGTAGCTAATCAACTTATCTCCTACATTAACGATTATGAGTTAAATGAGACATTCCAGTCGGCGTACAAGAAATATCACAGTGCTGAAACTGCACTTATTCGTGTTCACAATGATATTCTTTCTGCCATTGATAATCGTCGAATCGTAATTTTGCTGTTGTTAGACCTTTCCGCTGCCTTCGATACAGTCGATCATACCATCCTCCTCTCTCGTTTACGTGTACGGTTTGGGATAGCTGGGAAGCCTCTATTATGGTTGCAATCTTATTTATCGAATCGCACGCAATATGTCTCCGTTGATGGTGGTACTTCGACGAAACATGACCTTAAATGTGGAGTGCCACAAGGATCTGTCTTGGGACCCATTTTGTATTTGCTTTATACTTCACCGCTTTCAGATATCGTAAAGAAATTTAACCTGAGCTATCATTTTTATGCTGACGACTCACAGCTTTACTTGTCTTTCCAACCAACCGTACTGGGTGATAGGGATCTAGCGGTTTCTAGCATCGAGAGCTGTGTGGATGAAATCAGTCATTGGATGATGGTTAATCGTCTTAAATTAAATAAAGACAAAACTGAATTATTGGTAATTTCCGCTAAACATCTTCCAAGACCACTCCTTCACGAAATTTCAGTTGCTGGTGAGACTATTACTTCCGTGCAAAAGGCGAGGAATATCGGCACTATGTTCGACAGCCATTTTTGCTTTAAGGATCATATTACTGACATTTGTAAATCTTCATTTTATCATTTGCGAAATATTAGCTATATCAGGAAATATCTTTCAGCGACCACTACTGAATTGCTGGTTCATATGTTTGTATCTTCGAAGCTGGATTACTGTAATTCCCTTTTGTATGGCCTACCAGCCTACGCTATAAAAAGACTACAACACGTCCAGAATGCCGCGGCGCGCCTCGTCACACTTACAAAAAAACATGATCACATTACGCCTGTTCTTTTCAATCTTCATTGGCTTCCCGTTAACCAACGTATTATTTTTAAGATTTTACTTATAACCTACAAGGCACTTAACAACCTGGCACCGTCGTACATTTGTGATCTGCTTACATCTTACACCCCATCGCGTCAACTACGCTCATCATTCAAGCACCTTCTGGTTTCTCCATCCTATAACTTGAAAACATATGGCGCAAGATCCTTTTCTGTAGCAGCACCATCATTATGGAATGCTTTGCCAAGTGAAATTAGAAATGCTCAGTCTGTGTCTGTTTTTAAACGTAGATTAAAAACTTTACTCTTTAGAAAAGCCTTTTATAATTAATATTAGCTGTCTTAAGTGTTAATGTTTAAGTTTTTTTTTCTTGTAGGCGCCTTTGAACAGTAGGATACTGGCGCGGTATAAATCTTTTATTATTATTATTATTATTATTATTGAAAGAAATTGTTGCAAATCTAATTGGATTAAACAAGTATAAGCTACCTCTCCTCTCTCTTTGTGCATCAAAATTTGGTTTTACTGCCCTCGGAATTGCCGTTATTACCATCTTTTTAATGGCCTCAGTCATCCTCTTTTTCTACACCTTTCCAAAAAAGTTATCATGACAAGCAAAAAAAATTAACAAAAATGCAAAAGAAGGCGAAGTAGTGCCAAGTAGTGCCAGTCCGTTACTGGAAAGTTATCAGGTACTCGGGATAACATTGCGGGTCGTGAAATACGACGAAGATCTCTGGGTTGGGCATTTGATCCACGACGCTGTCATATGTATCTGTTGGGTCATTGCCTGTTTTGGATGGAGGGACAATGATGTCTTTCTTACCCACTGTGTAATCACCAACCAGCACTCTTGCGACGTACATGTGTCGAAGGCCCGTTGGACCTGGTGGTGAATACTGAGAACGTGCGGAATACTCTGCCTCCTTGGCAAAATAAACGCCTTTTCCATATAGGGTGTCTGAAAATACATGGTACATTCTGTTTGATGATAACATTTTACTTGTAAGGGAGGGGAAAAGTCAGTTAAATTTAATCCAGTTCTTTATTTTGATTCAAGAACAATTCCCTTTTAGTTTTACTGACCAAGTATGCGCTTCGAAGCACAATGTCAGTAAGGAAATAAACAGAGTGTTATGCCTCCATACCATTATATGTTATTGTGATTTCTCTCTATTTATATATGTAAATTTTTACTCAAAAGGGAAGCAAAATCAGGTTGCCAAAATATTTTCATAAGACCCTAATTCCATTCCCTTTTTTGCCCCGGATATTTAAGTTTTATTCATCCGTATTTGTGAAATATTGTATTAGGTGAATTTTTCTCCAATGTTTCAAGCGGCTATTAAGTATGTTTCTATCGACTGACGGCCTATCCCGACGCTGCAATAGGCGTGATCTAGCCAAGAAGCCCTTTCAAAGACAGGTCTGACTTTTTTTTACTTTTTTTGACTGTTACTGCACGACATACTCATCGTTACCATGCAGTACACATGTGATAAAATTCTCGAAACTTCCTCTGCTCGTAGTTAGATACAGACCTGGATTAAATTTCCGTTTGTCGAATTTAACAGAAACTGTTAAATGCATTGTTTCTTGTCAAATTCATCCGGATTTCTGTCTACGGGTTTTCAGTCTAGCAAGTCACCTTCACTCACGAAGTGTACCATTGTCAACTTACTTTTTTGCCAGCTATAACTTCTGTTAAAGCCTTTGTGAGTAATTGCTTGACAGTTATTCTCCGCGGTTCCATGAAATAACAGCATTTCGTTGCTTCCACGGGCACCAGACTCGTCCATCTTTTGTTGCTGAACAGCGTAAATTCCAAAGAAAGCTTCATTTTGAATTCTTTCTATTTTGACAATTTGTTTTGAGCAGGTTGCATTGAACAGATCAGTGACCTTCTTGTACTCCTGTGCATGCGAATCAGGTTTTATCTCGACAATATGCACCTTCTTATCTTGCGGCTGAGGATCCCAATAATCCGGAACGTGAAGGCCTATTAGTAAAATAAATCAAAAGAAAACAGGTTAGAATAACTGAATATAAAACATTCTTGACATCAGTAACTGGAATGAGTTAATTTTCGCGAATGAGTGGGCAGATTGGTGGGCTACTTTACCTTTCAGTTACGATTAATCTCGTTTTTATTGAGCTTTGTCGACAAACAAGCGTAATTAATGTTGAATAATATACAATTCCAGAACGCCTATAGCCCGAAATTCTACTGGCTCGGTTGAACAACATACATTTAATAACTCACCTCCACCTGGGTTAACCCTCTTGATATCTGTGCTGTGACCATTTGGGCCCGTCTCTGTCATGGCGAGGAACGATATTTCGTAAGGCTCATCGTGCTCTTTGACGGTGAGTGTTTTCTTGTTATCCTGGTAGGCGAGCTCGATTTTAGTGTTGAGATCACTATCGTAATTTAGAAACTTATCGCCATGCTTATACTTCCACTGGACATTCTTAGAGAGCATCTCAGCTCGAAAGCGATCATGTTCGTCTTTCTTTATTTTATCGAGAAGATCGTGGATATCTGAAACTACTTTGAGAACATCTTCTAGCTGCCCACAGCACTCAATGCGATCCAACTCTTTTTCCACGACGGCTCTAACGCTGTATCGTAATTCAAGAGTGTGAATTTTTGTCAAATGTTCTTTCGTTAAACTCCTGATTACTTCATTCGTGATAACCTGTTGACCAGAATTCTCAGACATCAGATCGTTAACTGCAGTAGAGGCTTGCTGAAGATCACTCTCATTGCCAGCATAAATATCAAGATTTAACTTTGTTTCATCAACAGTTTGAACATCAGGCGTCGCAGAGCTTGCCTCGTTCCCACCGATTCCTATGAGGCCGACCATTGTCCTTAACCCAGAAGCGACTCTATGAAGAATACCTGCTTCTGCTGGGGGGTTTTGGCCTGAGGCTTCAAACAGCACTGAACGGATGTCTTTGATCATGCTTTTCTGGAAAATTGTCATCTTGACAAGTTGTACGTGTTCCGGTCCTTGGTTAGCGAAATCGCGGACTGCGGACAGAATTGAATAAGTACAGGACTTTGCTGATATGTCAAGGACCCCAGTCCCAACAGCCGGAAATGAAATGGAAGTGACTCTTCTGTCTTCGGCCTCTCGCAGGCACTTCAATACGGAGGCCTTTATACTTTTAGCAGTAATAGGTTCAACTGGGATAATATGAAAGAGGAAATCTGCTTTTAAGCGTCCTGCTGTTGTAGCAACAACGGAGCCCGGTGTTTGGGGTTCGTGTTCAGCGCACTCGTCACTGATGGAGGAGCCCCCCTTTCTAAGAATAGCTGCTCCCGCTCCATGACCAACTGAGAGATCTAAGGAAGTATTATTGATAACAGCAATGGCTTCTGTCGAATCTTTTGTGATATCACCATGTTGCACTTGAAAAGAGAGTAACCCGATGGTTGTTTCTAGGTGGTCTGGACCTCGCTCAGTAACCGGAGAGAATGAAGCATTGCCAGTTGCTGATGTGCTGGTGACGTTGACTTGTGAGGCATTACCCATACTGCCAGCATTCTTCAGCCACTTCTTTAACTCTCTATCAAACGCCTGAATGGTCGGGGTGTCTTTGTCGTACAACACAAATCGTATGTCTTTCAGTTTAGTTGTAGGGTTCCTTTTACTGAATGACACTACTTCGTCGAAATAGATTTTTGCAACCTGATCTCGAGGAAAGCTAAGTGTCCCAGTACCAATAGCAGCAAAAGCAATCGATTTGGCCTTCATTCTGTCTCCTTCTTTTAAACACTTCTTCATAAGGTCTATAAGAGTCTAAAATATTTTAAAGAAGCAACTATTACGACAATTTTCTAATAAAGCAGTTTTGAAATGAAACAAACTTTTAAAACAGCGATAGCAAGGACGTAACATTAAAAAATGTAAAGTCCTACAAGTTGAACTAATGGCAATAAGTGATCTCTAAATGTTGTCTACCAGGAATGCCTCGAGTTAACCTATATTCAATCAAACTTCACAATCAAAGCCACCTGCTAGAAGCTTTTATTGGGGTTTTGCGAGAAAATCATGTTTTAGTCTCAAACAAGAGGCTACACGGAGCGTATGCTCAGGCAGAATTTGCGGTTCAGAGGGAACGGATTGAAAGCCATGCGGGTTTTTTTTAGCAAAATCGCTGTTGAGTACTTTTCATTGTATTAACATGGAATGTGTGAAGATTAAGTCTTTGGAACTAGTTGATGCCATGACAAATTGGAAATACGAGAATCGCTAGAAGAAATGCAGGGACTAACGTAAGTACCGCGGCAAAGTCAACAGAAAAGGAATAGTTCATTTTGTAACTGAGCTTGAGTCACGGAAAAATCCAGAAGAATAGTAGCCATCAAACTCCGCAGAGTAATAAACGCATGCCTCGGGCGTTCTGCAAAACCAGTACTGAATAGAATCGTACGTTTATCAAAATTTTTGGTTTCAAAATTCATCAAATTTTAACGCAGCGATTCAAATCTTTCTCTGCCTCCACGAGCTAAATTACCCTAATTTCCATTTCTATGTCAAGTTTCGCCTTACAGTCGCTCAATAAATATTTGCATTTAAACGTGATGATCTTTGTTTACAACATTTTCTCCCACAAATCTCTGAAGTTTTCTGCCTCGGAGCGATATACCACAGAAGGCATTTTATGGAACGCAAGTTTTTCGACTAATTGAAATTAAAGATATGTGGCAGTGACTTTCTAAAGTTTTTAGTCAGAAAAGTGTGGTTTTTTCATCCGCCAAAGTAATATAATCTACCGATCGATCCCATCGCCAATGTTTACATGGGTAATTGAATTATCTCTTATTAACTAAAATCTGTCAAAACCGCGAAGCTGACTTCGCTTTGACGAATTTGACTAAAATTCGCCAATATTCGGTATTGCGTCCTTTCTGGACATAAGTGGAAACAAGTGGCCTATTCAGCGAGGAGTTACCTGTCTTCCTTTACCATTGCCCCAGGGAGAACATATGGCAAAGATGACAGCCTGACATTTCAAACCTCCGGTCTGATGTAGCACAGCAATGTTTCCTTCAGGCACAGCGTTCTTCTTATCACATTCGTCTTGCAAACATTGACCAGCATTTTTGCTGAGCGCCATCGCACAAGGATTCTGGTCAAGTTTGAGATTTCCTGCCGCTGTTCCAACCAAGATTTCAGCCTGGAGGATAGAGACGGGTGAAAGTATTTCAAAATAGGATAATAAGAATATTCAAAATAGTCTAAAAGACAATGGCCATTTCACAGCAAGCTAATGACTTAAAACAAAAACACGACAAGACCAGCAGGAAAGTCATCATAGCTCCTTAATCTTTAAGAGAGGTTCAGAACGCTATAGTGACCTCTGTTACCAAATTCAACTTACTAGTAAATCGCCTTACCTGTTCTTTAGCGAGATCTTCATTCTTTACGGTGATTTGAATCCCCTCCTGTGTTGCAAAGGAGTTCGGAGCTCCTCTGGATCGTTGCGAAATGTCTCTAACTTGGAGTGTAGGGTTTGCTGGACCAGATGCATCCCTACTAATGAAATTATTCTCCGTGGAAAATCTTTTCCCCATCTCGTCTGAGAAAGCAGTGACCGTAGGTGTGTCTTTGTTAACAAGATGAATCTCTGATAAATGGCAAGACGGATTCTCCCGACAAAATTCTACGACAGCATCCAGTATGACTTTAGCACATAGATCACGTGGTACGCCAAACACGCCGGAACTTACCGCTGGAATAGCTATTGACTTCAGACTTGCGGCTTCCATCAGGCTATTCTTAATGGCCTGCTTAAGAACGCGTTCCTGTCTTGTTTCGGTGCCATCTATTCGAAGTGTGTCTGCTGTGAAATCCCATTTAGGCCCAACTGTGTGGATGATCTTACTACATGGTAACCGTCCTGCAGGGGTAACTAGTGTCCGCCCCTCTAAAAGACGGCCTTGATCTGCAACGAACTGATCGCAGTGACGCTGGATATCGCTTCCACCCTCCTTCACTATGTCTCTGGCCAAACCTCCAACATGCTGTAAATTTTCATTGGCTGCGTTAACTATAGCATCGACGGGGTGTTTTGTGATGTCGTTCTTAAAGACATAAATCTTTTTTTTTTCTCTCGTGAGGAAGCTACAAATGAACTCGGGGGATGATCCTTGAAATTCTCTCTTCTCCTCTTCGTCTGAGATCAGCAAGGCTTCGTTTTCGTTTCTTTCTCTTGGAACGATGATACAACTGTTGGTGTCCTCAATTGATTTTAGAGACTTAGGTCCTTTACCCTGCAAGAAGAATTTCTTCATCCCTGGCCTGTCAATCGGGATGGAGGCCTTCGTAATAGTTTTGGTTAGCTCAAGAATTCTTGGTAAGCACCTCTCTAGTCCTTCTTCAGTACCAGATACCTCTATGCCTTTACAGTCTGCAGCTATTCGCATGTCCACGGAGCAAGTGACTAAGTCTTTCTTAATCTCGTCAAGTTTAGAACTTAACCTTTCGAAGACGAACCTCGTTGAACCATTTTCTAAGACGACGGTGTCACTCAGAATAGTGTTTTTTTTAAGAAAGTCGACGATTTGATCGTAGCATTCTTTAACATCTTCTGCGATTCCGCTAACCCAAACAGTGCTAGAGGAGATGTCAACGACAATTTCAACTTTAGAATTCGATATTATTCGCGAGTGGAAACTTTTCCAAATACGGCTGCTAAGTACTTGAGCATTTTTGTCGGTTAAACGGATGCTGTTTTCTTGAATAGCAGCTAGCAAAGTTTTTTCTGCTTCTTGTGTGTTATACGCGTCAACACCAATGATCTTGATCTCGTTAGAGCTGTTGCTTTGGCCGCATTCAAAAATTGCTTGTATGTTTTTTTTCTTGAAAAGATCTTGAAGGTAGCTCGACACCGAGGGCTTTTTTAAAACAGTTATGATGTTTGGTGCGAGCTCAATGGACTTATCAATCATCTTTGAAATTAAGATAAAGACTTTAGCCTGCACATCCTTAAGGAGAACTCTGGGACCCTCAAAGAACAACATCTCCCCGTCCGCATCAAAAGAGATTTTTAAATACTGGTGCTCACTTTGGAGACTTTGACAGATACCAGACATTTCCAGTAATCTCAATCGAACTCTCGGAATGCCACCTTCAGTCACTTTTCCTATTGACTTCATAAGCTCGGTATCTTGTTCAACAGCATGGATAAACTCTTCCATTTTCCTTTCCTCCTCAACTACTTCTTGAACCCTTCCAATGATACGCGCTACTCGGTTTTGTTCACTGAAAGTTATTAGATCGGCGGATGTTTCTGTAGAAGGATGGGCTTTCCTCCAGCGCTCTGACACTTCATCGGCTAATTCAGCAGGAATGCCAATTTCAGCTTTCTTAAAACCTTGCAAGAAGCTTAGCAGGCGTCCTGATCTTTCTTTCCATAGCTGTTTGGGGACGGTTCCCTTTTCTGAGTTGGAAATTACGACAGCTTGCTTGTCAGGATCCATGCTGATGCCGACCTTGTTTTCCTCCGTCAGAATTAATAAATCATGATCGTGGTTAATCTTGATGTGTTCAAAGACCTCAGCATCATATGGTTCTTCTATCTTATTCGTAGCCGAGCTTTCGAGAAAAGGAAGATATGACCTCACTTTCAGGTTCTTATCGTCGAGTTTGTGAACCACTTTGCCGATTACACTCTGAACGGCTGTGAAGAAATAAGGAACATAGTAAGAGTGAACAAATTTGATTTCGCAATTCTCATAATTACGAGGCGCTAGTCCATCACAGACACTTTGATTTGTTTATTGACCAGACAGTTATCTAATTTGGGAACGTTATAAAAGGGGCATCGTCTGAGGTATTGTCTGCATTTGTCAACGATAATGCTCTTCTATGAAAAGACCCATAATCCTCAAGACCGTTTGAAATGCATAAAGTTTATCTCTCTCTGTCTGGTTGTAGCATTCCTTTTATAACAAAGATTTTATAAGAACAAGATGGCAATCTGTGGCCTGATTGAGCATGTTGAGATGATGAGTAACAAAGCTGCTTTTTCAATGAAAAGTTTCTCCTAGCATTAAGGAAGCGAAATGAGAAATGAAAAAGGATATTACCTGATGCTTTCTCAAAATGAACAACGGCACTACTTTTCGTGATACGCTCCACATGGCTGACGATGTCTCCACCGCTACGTCTGTTGCTTTCAAAATAGAGTAGTATGGTGTCCTTGGAAGTACTCTCATCAAGTCCTTCGACTAAAATGGAGGAACAAACAGGAATGCGTTCCAAACGAAGTTTGCTTCCTTCAGGACCTTTACTGTCGCCGTGCACCTCACTGAAAAGTGATTCGAAATCTGGAACGAGATTAATTTTGTGAGTTAAGAAAAAATCAGTGGTAATAAAAGCTACAGGAATGTTTGTGAAACTGCTGATGTAGTTATTAGCTTAGTTTTAGCTTTCGGAGACGCGGCTACTTTACCTCGCTGATATGATGGGGAATTGTTGTAGAATAGTTAGGGGAAAGGCTCTAACAAGTAACGTTCGTCGTACCTGGTTCGGCTTCAAATATTGCCACTGCATTGTTATTGCAACCTATAATGACTTCTTTAACCTCTACGCCGCTGTATTTTTCCAGGTAAAAAAGTAGACAGTCTTCAGTAATCTTTTCGTTTAGGCCGCGGACCTGCACTCGAATTGGGTCCAATGGTACTTTTTTCTTTGGTGGTTCTTTCTTCACTGAGATGGCCTTTCCATTGATAGAATGTGATTGGTGAAGAAGCTTTTGTAAATCTGTTGTGATGCAACGAGAACAGGAGAACTCAACACGGTATAAACGATGAAAACAACAATAGCAACAACAATTGTAATAATACTAGTCCAGTTAAGGGATCGACCAAAACAAATGTAGCCTATTTAGGGGGTTGGCTGACCTTGAGTCATGGACTGTTATGCTGTAATCTGTCATGGTTAACGACTGAGTTTATTTTAAAAGCGCTTTTGGCAATGAACTTCCGTTCTACTTGTGCGATTTTAAAATTTTTCATTGCAATTGGGTTTTCCTGACCATTAAATACCAACAAGGATGCTACATTTGGGTGACGCACCTTTCACCTCCTGAAAAGTTATCCTAGCGTCTCCGTCTTCGGCAAAGAAAATATCAGAAATGACTCCTCCTCCAGATCTCCTTGAATTTTCAAAGTAATACCGAACGGAATCATGAGTGATAGACGATGATATACCGCTGACAATTATTGCGATGGAACCGTCTGACATAGTGTTGTTGTCCTCATAGTTATTTGCTAACTCATCTTCCCTCTCTTCGACAAGAGACACGTCAAGACGAAGGCCAGACACAGTGTGAGGGGAGTTATCCACGATTCTTTGAGCATCTGAAAAAATGTTGTAAACTCAAAAATGAATGCCTACTATAAGGGAAACGTAGTCATTTCCTCTCGAGATGTCATCGATGAGCACGCTGCGACTGTTTGTGTTGTTATCTCTTTAACCTTTATTTTTTCAGCTATTTGAATAACATAATGCACCAATCTTTTGCCTTATCACTTCCCAATAAACTGATCGAGACGTCGAGGAATAAACATAGCGTCGAAAAAAGTCTAAAAAGGAAGAAACACACCTTTTTAGGTGAATTGACAGAAAGAAGAGGATTAAAGAACAAAAAATGAACGAATAAAACTATGTAAATGAAAAAAAAGTAAATAATGAATAATTAAGCAGGTCAAGTGCTTCAGCAGTGTCATGCCTTAGAATTACCGCAAACGATTAAACTTGAACACCAGTAATTGTACAAGAAACGAATCAGCACGACTGCTTAGACATTTGCTGATGGAAATGCTGGCAATAAAGTAGGGATAAAACAGTTCTATATACCTTCAGAATTTTTAAAAGTGATCAAGCAAATTTGAAGATCAGGTTTCATGTCGATAGAAGAGATTGGACCACCTTTAGATCGCCTTGTACTCTCGAAGTAGAGGGCCAAGAGATCTCTTGATGTGCCAGGCAATAGACCTTTTACATGGACTGTGCACTGCTTCGGCACGGAAGGTTTATTAGGATGTCCTTGCTGTTCTCTTTCGAATTGCTGGGAAGCTGGTAAGTCCTGGAGACCTTTCTTACTTCGATGTCTGGCTTGGTATTCTTTAAATTGCTATAAAAAATAACATGTACTTGTAAGGTGTGCTCAGTGTAATACCCTAGTGGTGGAAAGATATTGCACTTGCGGTCCATTTATTCGATAGCAGATAACCCTCGAGTTGAAGTTTTAGTGTTCGGTATCACAAGAGACTTTAAGTACAGGTCCATTTTTCGGAATACCGTCTAAATGCCTCGGCTAATACACTGAAACAGATACAAGGTGCTTCGAATGTCTCTTTGTGCCTTTTTCTGCTGAGAAATTGCTAAATGCAGCTCGTGAGTCATCCGCCATAAACGCTTCGATTTTGATCATATGAAAGTAAATATGGCGGATAGTACTTCGAGTGAAAGCAATTCTATTTCGGTGTATGATTATTCGGATTTTGAGGCCACGATGGAAGGCGAACATAATGAAAGGGTTTATAAATCTGTTGGTGAAATCAGGCCCTGGCAATTTGAACCGCCAGGACGAACGTAACCTAAAATAGAGCGCGAGAGTCAGAGGAGGATCCATAGCCCGTGCGCCGCGGCCGCCTCAATCAAGAAAGCGAGAATGGTGACTGCATTTACAATTATAAATAAAGTATCTGAAAATCAGTCGCTTATTAAATGTAGGAGCGATCAAGTAAAGAAAACTAAATGTGCAGACTCTTGAATATCGTGGGAGCGAAGTGTTTTTATGCTACACGCACGCACCTCCCGAAGCTAAGGTTTCACTGACTGAAAATATAAACATACACGCTTGTGGAGGTGAATTGGATGGATTATACAAGTTCATACGCGATTGAATCGGTTTTAAGTTTTCCTTTGTTGAGTTTTACGAACGATTGAAGATTTCTCGGCTTTTACTTTAAAACGATGTAGCAAAACTTGAAATAGCATTCGTTCATGTAGAATTGTAAATAAAGTAAAGTAGCCTAAATTTTGAGTTATCTCTCACGTTTGTGACAGTTAGAGAGCTGATAACTGTTACTTTTGGTGAAAGCAATCAAACAAGTTGTGCTCTCCATTTCTTCTATTCAGCATCGTCAAAAAAATTGCTACTTTACTAATTTTTTTTATTACAAGGTTCAGTGTGGAAACTGCCAATCAATGTAGAGGGTGGAAGAAAACATCTTTTACCAAGAAGTGGATGTGGTTAAAAATAAAAGTTTGGAGGATGTTACAGTGGACAGTTGCAGGCAGAAGCCAGATGTATTGTCCAGCATCTAGAGTTTGAGGGAACTGATGAAGGCTGACTCCGTCTGCATTTGATTTGTTACAAAACATCACTACACAGCGCTTCCCTGCTTTTCGCTTTCTTTGTTTTAGATCCTGTTGTTTTTTGTCCTTATTGTAAATGTCAACGCGGCTTAGAGTAGGACAGTTTTGGATAACTTGAGCGTGAATATATATATGTACATTTTTTTTTTAAGTTGAGGTAGTAATTTGAGAAACATTACGTGCTTGTTATTTTCGTAGCACGAGTTTGTCGCGGACTCGGTTGCTTTTTTTTACCAAAGCACTGTGTTTTAAACGGTGGTTACAAGGTAGTCCCATGACTTGCGCTTTAATGGTTTCCTCTCTTAGGCTGTCGGCTTGTTTTATTTACGATAAACGAGCGCGAGTAATTTACTGTTCACTCAGCTGACATTGATACATTTTTGAAACCAGTAACCCTTCGGACAGGATTGATTTCATCATGTTTCCGGTCGCAAATGAGAAACAACGCTTAAGTGTGGCGCTCATAATTATAACAAGGCAGTTCTTGTAACATCTGTTTACAGCATGTTTGTGTTAAAATACACTTCCATTGGAAGTTAATTAAACTTAGGCACACGAATGTGCTATATATGCTGCTCAATGTTAGTTGTAACCATTCCTGAACAACTCTCAGTTAGAGACGAAACGCATCGAAAGAAATAAACAAAAAGTTACAACAGTAAGAAGTCTTCCTTTGTGCTGCTCACTAGTCTCCATTAAATAAAACTGAAAAATGATAAATCTTGCTCATTTCCGGGCCGAAACCAGATGACGATCTCCCATAATACGTGACAATACTTAGCGTTTAGTCACACTAACTCCTGAACCGATGGGCCTGAGGTCACAGTGATATATATCGGACAAAATCTAAAGACAAATACTTTTCGGCTTGGAATTAAAAAATATTTCTTTAAGTATAGGACTCGATAATAGCTAGGAGGAAAAATTGTGGGAACATATATATTTTAACAGCTGTTTGGAATGGCGTGCAAACTACCTATGGCTCTGAATACAGACATGCGATCCGTCACGTTTCGATTGTTCAACCTTCGTTATTTTATTTCTCACTTCGTATTTCGTAGTCTCTAAATGGTGACCTATATCAGAATCGAACAAATCTTACTTTTTTTGCCGCTCGTAAATTTCGGCAGCAGCTGAACAGCCGGGACGAATATGTTACTTCCAGGTCTAAGGTCTTGACATGACACTTTTCAATGTCTTACACACGTGTGACGTATCACATCACGTGACCTGAATCGAACCGTTTTCAAAATGGCCGTCGATTAAGCGTCAAATAATTTGTAGGAAACTTGATTTTGCACAATATATCGTTAATTTGCTCACTTTGGATTCTTTAACCTAAGAGGAATATATTGGGAGAAAATAGAAAGGAGAAAAATTTGGCGTCAGTTACTCTTTAAGCATTTTTGGTACCGCAACCTAATCTAATTTGTCGACAATGCCTTAAGGAATAATTTTCACCCACAACCTCAAGCGCCCACACAAGCCTAACCCCTAGGCTGTAGTGAGTGACACATTGTTTGTCGCCTCAGAATGTTATTTCACTTCTTAGCACTTATTTGAGGTGCCGAAGAGTTTATTTTCGAAATAAGCTCCGAAAGAACTGTAAATCATTTTATTTCAGCAACAGTGAGCTTTTGAAATGGATAGAGAAAATATGTGTTCATCATTCTAACAAGTCCTCTTAGAATACTTACTCCATCATGTCGTTCCTGTTCGTACTCATAATCTTCATCTTCCAAGTCTGGATGGAACCTCACCTGAAGTTGACAATTCTGGAGGCGATGGCTTCTTCGGCGTACAACCCGCCCGGCGGCTACCGAAAAGAAATCAACATAAACATCATCATAAAAAAGGCGAATCAATATGCAGCAGCAACAAAAACTTGCAAGAATTGCTCACCTTACATGCCTTATCATTGTTATACTGTTATCAATTTCATTTTTCACAAAAGTTTTGTTTAATTTCTTTATTTAAAGGAGCTCTAATGTTTATAGTGCATTATAGTTCCCTCCCAAACAATTCCAGTAGTTTTTACAGCACCCATCATGAAAAATGATAAATAAAGAAGATCCAGAGTGAAACACTTTTTCAGCGATAGTTTCCCATGTTTTCAAAAAAGATAAATGCACGCTGTAAATACATACTGGTGAAACACATGTATTTCCAACATGCACGGGACTTATTTGCCGGTTACGTTACCTGCCTGTAGGAAGTAACACAAACTTCAGCTTAACCTCTCTGCTTAATAATATAAAAAACAGTCCACATATGTAAAGGAAGCGATTTGAAGACATGAGATCCTGGAAATAGGAATCATGCATGGAATTTTTCATGTTCACATTAAAACCAGTTGATCAAAATATAAAATAATTAGTGAAATTTTAATGAGGCGTATCATTTCAAATGACACGCCTCATTTAAAACTTAGTAATGAGACTATAAATTAGCTAGATTGTATGCCTCTAGCATATTTTTGTTTTTAATGACGAAAAGGCAAGGATTACTGAAGGGTCGAACTATAGGAGAACAGACTCATAGCTTCTAAAAGTGAATGGACAATAATCAAAAGATGCTTTCAAGAATTATCTGTTGATATCACTGCTAACAATAGAACTGAGCTCGAGGTTCTTAGCGCAATAGTCACGAGTTTTGATGGACAATTACTGAGCCAACAGTGATCAGTATAAGATGTGGCATGTTCCTCAAGTTCGTCCGACTTGTCTCCAGACCAGACGCGCTAAGAACGTTTTGACCTTCCTTCTCCCTTCCTTCACCTCTTTCATTTTATGAGCATTTATCGTGATGCTTTTTATCGTGCCGCATCATTTGATAAAGGTTATGCAATGAAAATTCGATGATCACATTTGTTATAAGTTTTAGGCAATGAATTGGCCATCTTGCCAATTTATCCCAGCACAAATATGGCTAGTTTCTATCTATTACAACGCTCTTGCAAAGGAAGCTTTATTGTTGACCGAGGAATTGACAATAATATCGAAATGGGTATCATTTCATAGCTCTAACAATATTCAAAAAGGAAAGGCGATATGAATATTTTCTTAGAGCAATCATGCAATAGCCCTCAGGCACTTCTACACTAGAAGAGAAAAATTTATTTCTCCTGCTCCTTTTCAAGTTGCTACAGACTGGTGAGTTTTGACATTTTCAACCAAAAAGAAATTTTAAAACAAGAAAATGCAACCCAAATGAAGCTTGATTGTAAATTTCAGGTGAATGAATTAGTTATGCATGCCTGAGAGTTCGCCGGGTCTAAATTTTTGTAGCACACACTTCAATTTGTTTTATCCCTTTTTAGTAACAGCATTTAGGCCGACCTAGTAGATACTACTACTATTGTTTCGAAGATCGCTCAGAATGAAAAGTGAGGTAATCAAACGCAGGGAAAAATCCCTTCACTACACAGCGTGGTGCGTGAGTAATAGCCAAACAGTCCATGTGCGACGACAACTTTCGCTTTCAATTTTCGATTTCCGTTCACCACAAGGATGATGATTCAGTAAAACTGCGTTAGTAGTTTTCATTTTTCCAAAAACTTTTAATTTTCGGCCTTAATTGCACTCCAGCATACGAATTTCGCAATGGGTGTTTTTCAGCTTAGTGATGCCTGACGACTCGCAAACTGCCGAAATATCCGTAGCGAACTACAGAACAACAAACCTTTATATCGACTCTTTCTTATCCATACTCTATTAAATGTGAAATTCTTTGATGCGAAATTAAAAACAATTATGCTTTAAATATTAAAAGCAACGAGCACGCAGAAAAACTCAAAGCCAATGAAAGAATATTACATACCTCTAGCTTCTTCGAAAGTGATGTATGCTCTTCCGCGGTCAATTTCGATGCTGTCTACGTCACCCCCTCCAGAATCTCTCTCAGACTGGAAGTAGATCATAAGCTCTACTTCTTTCGTTCCATTCGGGAAGCCAGTGACCAAAATTTGCTTTTTGTCCATTCCAAATCCTCAGAGAACGACGCACTTCAAGAAATTGCGTGTTATAATTATTGTCCTCGTTATTTCCTAGTAGAAAGCCGGAAATGCAAAGTACTCAGTTTTTTAAGCTCTGATTGGTTGACATGCCCTTCGTTGGTTTCTTATTGGATGGTAACAAGTCTTTTGTTTCTGAGAAATGCTGTCATTACTGGATTGAAATTCCGAGAAAACCGGGGTTAAGAAAGTGATAGGAAATTAAAAGGTTCGTATTTTCTCCTCTCAAATGAGTATGGTATATCGGGCGGTACAATTTTAATGCGGCTATAAGGAAATTTGAGCTTTCGTTTTCAAGAATCACCGGTTTTGACTCGACACGTTTCGGAAGGGGAATCCCCGAACCCTAAAATTATTTATTCAACGCGGTGTCGCTCTCCCGAGACCCTTTCTTTAATAACCGTCTCGCGTTTTTCCTTGCGGCCAGCTTGGGCAGTTAATTTATTGAAGCATCCTTGTTGCAAGGGCATATTTTGCCGAGGATACGACACTTAATGGCTTCTAATCAATCTCATCTAGAGGAAATGAGCCCAGACGACATTCCTAAAAGCATCATGGTGTCAGATATTACTCCAGGAACCAAAGAAGAAGCCATTGTTATTCACTTTCAGCAGCGTAAACATGGCGGCGGTGATGTGATGTCGGTGAAATTCGCCCAAGATAGAGACCGGGCATTGATCACATTTGAAGAAAAGGAAAGTAAGTGCTCTATAGCTACATAATTTCGCTTTAAACTTTTAAAAATGTTACATTTTCATAGATGTAGGCTATGTACTCGCTATATTCGGCATTTCACGATAGGATATGATTTGTGTTTGACTTCTAAAGTGCACTCTCTTTGAATCAGATGGCGTTCATGTCCATTTCCTGGTTCATTAGTTCGTTATTTTTGTGTTTAACCGAAATCTGTTCAAAGGTGTCCGGTTACTTTTCACCATCGAACCTCAATTTTGAAAGGTGCTTATAATCTCTTACGGCTGTTCAAGTTTTCTGACGAGTAAACAAACGAGAATAAAAAATTGGCGATGAGAAACAAAGAAGCAGGAAAATGAGAGCAATAAACAGTTTAAAACCGGTCAAGTCCGATGAAATATTTTATCATAAACCGATGATTTAATCTACTAATCACCGAGTGTATGTCACTACGTTTACTTACGACAGTTAGTCTCAGATTATGGTAATTTTCAACATTCAAGGAGCATGATCGATAGTTTTATTTCTCACTATATATAGCTGTGGAAACAGTTTTAAAGGAAGAACACAAGATTGAAGGTGTGGTGGTTAAGGTTGATCGGCTACCATGCAAAAGGAAAGTGATCAATGACGAGGTATGATAAATTTTCGATTTTCTCGGTATCACTACATCGGGCATGGTTGTTGATCATTGTCGACTGTCACGCAACGATTTGCGTGACGATACAGATGTTTTCGTGGAAAACATATGCGTACGGGTCAACAAGAGATACAGCTAAACTTGTATTAAGGGTAATGGCGTGGTGACCATTTAAAAATAGCTTCCAAAAGGGTATTAAACAGAAACGATAAAAAACGTCATTTATGCCATGATTGACCACTAAATATACAAAACTCGCTCAATACTATCGATATCGGGAGATAGATGTGAATTAAATTTTCTCGAAAGATTATTCTTGGTATTATTTGAGTGGTCCCGCCTTAAGTGACCGTTCAATACTGGTGGAGGATAATACAAACTGGTCGCCGTGACTCAGCTAAGGGTAACCACGACCGCTTAATAACGGTGTAAAGGTGTTTTTATGGGGTTAAAATGTGGAGACTAAGAAGACTGACCGCTTAATACAGGGTGACTGTTAATACCGTGCCGCTAAATATACGTTCGATTGAAGTAAGGTAGACAGTTGGTAGACGCTCTCGCTACCCTCATGATAAATCCCGAGCAAGGTTGGTTGTCATCTGACGTGATCTGAGGTTGTTGAGTTGACTTCTTGGTTTCTCTGAGTAGGAAGCTTTATTTTAGAAGGCGTGTGTGAAGAAGATCTTTTTTTAGCGAGTTCCATCCTCACACTTTTTGCATTCTTAGAGCGAGCGAAGACAAACGGCTAGCACGAGAAGTGAGACATACGCGAGGAGAGGAGCGGTTTTCGATAGGTTAATACTTAACATACTCTATGTTATGCTCAACTATTTACCCACGATATTATTGTCTTCAGATATTTTGTCAGGTTACAGCAAAATTTGATCCCGTCTGGTTGGGCATTCCAACGAAAGGGGCGAAACAGATTTTGGAGAAAATATTGGTGGCCATAGATGTGTCCGTTCGGAGCGATGACCAAACGTTTTTTATATCAGGCACCTTGAAACAAGTTAATGATTGCCACCTCCAAATGAAAAGGTTCTTAAACGAACACCAAGAAGTTTTTGCACAACTAGACAATCTTCGCTTGGCGGCCAAAGACCCTTTTGAAGCCATAGAAATCGAAAATGGAGGATCAGGAAAGGTGGTCTCAAAGGCTGGAAGCTCTGAAGTTATCATGGTCGATGGTAGTCCCGAAACGAAGGTCATCCCTATCAACGAAGTCAACAGCGCCGATCAGGAAGGACGTGTATATCCCACAATAGAGGCACGATGGTTTCAAGTAGATCCATATGCCTTCCGTTTTATGGAGAAGTTTTTTAAAGAGCAATTAAACGAAATCAATGGAAAATTTCTTGTGGAAATTACCGCTTCGGATGACGGTACTCGAGTTATACTTCAGGCGAAGCAGAACTGTGATCCTACAAGCTACAACACTGCGTGCAGTGAGGTTTCAGACCTTATTAAAACTGTCACCCAGGGTATGGTTACCAATGAGCTGGACATAAAAGGTGCAGACGAGGATTCAGCTAAAGTCTTAATGGAATACATTGGAACTAAGTACCCGGTGATCATTGACCGACCCCAAGAACACGGTCCGTTTTTTGTGTATGGTGATGCTGCATCTGTAGGAGAAGCCAGGCGAACTGTAAAAGGAGGAATGAGTCAACAGGAAAGTTATGATACTGGCCTTGGTACTCAAGAAATGGCAATAGCAGCAGCAGAAATGATTTCTTTTGAAACCTCTAGTTATCGATCAGAAAATGGTGTGTGTATCTCCCTTCGTTATGGAGACATCACCGCCGAGGAAGTAGATGCAATCGTGAACCCTGCGAACGAATTTTTGGCCCACGCAGCTGGCCTTGCAAAGCTGATCGTCCAAAGAGGTGGGCTTGAAATCCAGAGGGAATCTGACACGTTGAGGCGAAAACGCGGCTATCAAGCGTTACACATTGGAGACGCTGTGCATACAGTCGCTGGAAATCTTCCCTGTAAGTTCGTCATTCATGCCGTCGGTCCCGAGTGGGTTAAACACTCACATACAGAAAATATGAAACTTCTAAAGAGAGCGTGCCTCCAGAGTCTTAAACTGGCGTCTAAACTCGGTTTATCATCCATCGCCATACCAGCGATAAGCTCCGGTATCTTTGGTGCACCTATTGATGTGTGTGCCTTTGCCATGTTAAACGCAGTGGAGGAGTATCTTAGGATGCCGACGGTTACGAAGAAAGAAAATGCAAAGAAAAAAGGACCAAAAGAAAGTAATCAGAAACACAAACAAACAGATAAAAAGAAAAAGTCGACCAAGCCGCCGACAGACACGCCAAGCAAAACTACAGATGAAGAAAAGGAGCGAGCAAACCCAAAAGCCGTTCTAAACGATATTCGTATTGTCCTCATTGACGCCGACTCAATGGATATCTTCCAGAAACAGTTCATCGAAAAATTCGGTGATGTCATTAGCGATGACTTTGATTATGTCGATGATGAACATGATGATGATGAAGTTTAGCGCGAGAAAATCACCATTCCAATCTTAAACTAAACTGCTGTGACACAACGTTCTTGATGAACATTTTTCTTTTCTCGCTAAATGAGATGACTGAAAATCACAATGTCGCTGCAAACACTATCTTATCGTCATCAAGCACTGGCTAGTACCGAGTTAAGACAGTGTTTTCCTAAGCAACAGTCTTTCATTCTATCATTGGCATGGGCCGTTTGACTGAAGGGCAAGGGATAAAGGCGATTTTTGTGACTTAATCGGTCATTAGAAGCTCCATTGACTGATGATCACTAAACATATTCCTCATACTAAGCTCGCAAGTGATCATGATTGTATATACTTTATTCAAGCCACTCTATTATATTTGTAATATATTTTACCACCCTTATGGTTCACTTTAAGTCATGGAAAATTTAAGTTGTTCGTTACAACTAGCGCGGTTTGATAGACCAATGTACTGACTCTTAGTTTATTTAGACGATTTAGTTAACTTTGAAAAGTGGAAGCAAACTCAAACTTAGATCTGCTTTGTATCATGTTATTCTTAGGTGCAGTTGCGCAAGTGGAGCCAGTCGACCAATCGCATGCAGGATACCACCGTACATACTCATACCCTACTGTTTAGAAACTAACAGTAGGCCTTTTTCAACATGATTCCTGATCGCTATTGCGTTGTCCCGTTACACAGAGTGTGAATGCTATTTTCAAGGTGCAAATGCGTGTGGGTGAAAGCCCCTTTACAGCGTTAAGATACTCACCTTTTGTCGAATGACGAAAAATAGTCAGAGATACCAAGATAAGGTTTAATTGGCCACATAACTTACTTTATTGACAACATGACTTTCTGATAATCTTTTTATTATATTTCAATAGAAACAACCGGAGTTCGATCGAAAGATCTGCTTTCCCCTACCACCCACTCTGCGAATAACTCAATGCTTCCTGATAAGAAATGAGAAATTTTACCCATCCCTGAACAGTCCATTACCTCTAATTACTATTTATATCAAACAAAGACTACGATGTTTGGGCGACACATTTTATTGACTAGTAGAAAGAGGCGCTAGCGCTAGAGATCATTAAACTGAACCTCTAGGGAGGTGTAGGCGGGAAATCGTTGACTCGCTCGAAACTGGCTGTGCGACAGAGCTATCCGAAACCCGATACACTGAAACAGCTAAGACTAACTGGTCAGGGGCGTGTTTACTACGGTAATTACCTATCATCACCCAGGGTGATCATTGTACAATTCTTTTTCTATTTATTCAGATACACGTCTTGACATTTCAAATTTCTGATAAGGAAATTTAAACAACGCTTTCACTTTGCCCTAACCAATCTTACTTCATTTGCTGGTCGAAATATCATTTCCTTTCACCTGTTGAGCGGCTACCGTATCCGCCGTTTTTGTATTTGTCCTCCTAAGACAAAAACCAAAAAGGAAAGAAAAGAGATGACGGTTATAGATAGTATCGACGGTAGACTTCGTGTTCTCTTATATCCGTTGAATGTAAAAAGAAGCAAGAAGAAAAGTTAAATGCAGAATGAATTAGGGCTGGTTTTAATTTAGGTCAGCGGTCAAAGCTAACCTTAGTGACGCGCTATTACCCTTTTCTCTAAAATAAAAATAACGCATCCAAGAAAACGGATATGACGTTTGATCTAGAAGTTTACGCCGTGAATACATAAATCCTTATCAAAAGGGAAAATGGCCAACGCCACTCGAGGGGTATAGAGTAGCGGCTGAATTCTCACATGACCAGATAGTCACCATTCCACCCTCGGAAGACGACCCCTCATCAGAAGAATGAACAATAATAATAACGAATATGTAAACAGGATAGCCCCTATCATCAAAGGGATCCTGTTTAATTAATGAAAATTTGAACAGAATAAAAACCAAAAAAAAAGATAAAAAATGACTTAGGCTAACACCAACCTGCAGTAAGTACGCTATACAAAATACAATTCATAAAGAGATTTCCTTAATAGTACCCTATTGCTAATCTTCCTGCTATTTAAATGGAAAGAGTTGAAAAAAAACTCTCTTTTCAAACAATTTTTCTGAGCAAAGTCAAGTTTCAATTTCGGGAGAACAACGCTGGCTCCACATGGGGCATTGTTCCTCGTAAAAAAATTGTGGGTTAAATCTTGAAGGGACTCAGTGCAGACATTGCCTTTTAGGAAATCAAAAACAAATAGACAAGCCTTTTTCTTTAAAATATTTCCATCTATGGGTAGTTGGAGTTCCTAGTATAAAAACTTTGCGTTGTGGTAGAATAGGGTAATTTAGTATTATCAACTGACTTGATAACGTAAATTGGCCATCGTAAAGAATTTCAATGCTGACTTTTCGAGTCGAAACATTAGCTTACGATGGCCAATTTACGTTATCAACTTAGTTGATAATGCCAAATTACCCTGTTATACCCTCCCACCGACGCAGCAACACAGTTTCTTTGTTAGAAAAGTTACCTACTAGGTAACTGCTCTAACAGATTGCAGCTATTTATTGAAGCTTTTTTCCTTCATGACTATTGCAGCTCTTTCTCTTCATGTCTCAGTAAAACATGAAGAGAAAAAGCTGCAACACTCGATTCTCGAACTTGAGGACGACTCAGAGCTGGTGAAGTCTGCAGTTAAGGAGGTCAAAACAAGCTATTCGAATTTCAAACTGATTTTATCAGAGACTTCATTACCGCATGAAAACCAGAGAATATTCCCCAATGCTGGAATTGTTCTCGAGAGCTCAGAGGTTCAACTCCTGGCTTAGCTCTGTTTGCATTCTGCCGGTTGCTTTTTTTACCGTAACGTCTTTATGGTTTTTAAACGAGCACTGTTTTCCCTGGGGTGAATTTCCAGCAAGCGTACTCCTGAAGCTATTTTGATAGAATTGAAGCCCAAGGCAAGACTTTGACAACCCAAGTATGTCACAGTTTGAGGATATTATACGTCGAACAAGTCGAAGCTTCAACATCCCCCCCAGGCATTTGAACTTTTGAGGTTTGCCTCTTTCAAACCCCCCTACCCTCCCTCTTCTCGTGCCAAAATTGCGTATAAATGCCCCACCCAATATTGAAAGACTCTTTGTGTAATCAACAAATATTGTTGACGTTAGCAAAGACACATGTTAGTTTTTGGTGCTGCTGTTGGATTTTTCGCTTATGAGCATCGTGCTAGATATCACACGAAAGCAGACTCTTTAAAACATTAAAAATACGCCGAAAAGACTCGACACTTCAGGTTCGAATAACCCACCCCGGCCATGCAAGGTTCAAATTTACCACCGCATAGGTTGCCCAGAGAGGGAATAATAAAGTTTCGAATTGATCAGTGTATCACTCTTATTACTTAGTATGAGGAAAAAAATGATTGGTTGTCTGAAAAACCGGACGGTTTTGTTCTGCTTGCCTGTTATTTTCTAGTTAGACAGTCCGACCGAGTGAATTAAATACTTATGACGACATAATTTGAACTTAGTAGCAATGGACTAATTGTAGGTCTTCCACTGAACGGACACTACTATTCTAAGATTACTCATCAGCCTTTTAAAACTGATTCAAGCGAGTGTTCAAGGAGTCATACATAGGAGTTAAAAGAAATCACTCATTCTTGAGTTAGAGTCAAGTTAAAAGTTACACGCTATTACCCTTTCCTTAAAATGATTAAAGATCACTTTGGACACTGTGGCACCTTCTCTCAAGTTTCTTATGAAATTAAGAGACATTTTTTTGCCACACGTTTCGAAATTTTTTGAACCCACAAAAGGAAAACAGAAAACAGAACAGAGCAGACATGCCCATGGTCTGATTTCAGTTAAATGAAAGAAATTGCAAGCAACCCTGCTCTACACCAACCATAAGTCAACTAAATTAGTCAATAACAAGAGGATACAAACTTATTATATTCCTCTCAATAAATAGAGTCAAGCAAATGAGAGAATCGCCTCCAAGGAGGCCAAAATCAAACTATAAGACAGCTGAAATTTCTTCTCCAAGCCTCCATCCCTCCTCAAACTAAAACGGTCAGCGTAATCCTTAAAATATGTTGATCTCGTAACATCTCTTTTTTAACTACTGTAGCATAGATAAAGTACACGATTGAATCAAAGTGCACTGACCAGTGTAAAATTAATTTAATGCATGATTGTTTGAGTTTAAAACTGATATTAAACCACACAAACTAATCCAGTCAAAACATTTGCACAAGTTTTAAAATAATAAAAATCACTACAATTTAAAAGAATCATCTAGAAAATGTGATTAAGTATTCAGGGTAGAACTGCCCCTCATAGAAAATAACAAAAACGCTCGGGTCAGTAATCTGATCCACCACACAATCAAAGGATTCTTTGGAATCACTCTGGTTCTTCTGTGGAGGAGTAACCATGCCTTGTTTACCAACCGTGTATTCACCAACCAGGACTCTGCTGAGGTACATGTATTGCTGTCCATCATTGTCTGGTGGAGAGAAAGAGGACTGAGCTGGGTAAAGGGCATCTTTGGCAAAGTACAAGCCATTTCCATACATGTCTGTTGGTGCTGAAAAAGTTGTAAATACACGTATTAAACTGGAGCGTTGTTTGAGTTAGCAATCTCAACAACCAATCACAGTAAAGGAAATAGCTCAAGGAACCGATCAGAACTTGAAGTAAAAAAAGCAAGTAAAAAATCCCAGGCGTGGAAACACGACTGATTAAGTTGCGAAGTTTCGTGTGGCACAAATTTTCTAAACCAATCATAGGGCAAGATTTACTAACACCAATACAATCCTGAATGTTACCTTTTTAAAAAATAAGTAAAAATTGTTTCATCAAGCTACTGAGTAAATTGACACTGACATACAACAATAACACTCATTTTTTTCTCTTGGTGAATGAAGCAAATGTATTCTAAAACATTTTTTTAACTCAAACCTCAGTTCCAATTGTTATTTTAAAAAATGCTGAGGATTGACTTGTTTCTATATGTGAACACACGCATGACATGCAAATTAACATAGTAAAAAATGGTTCTTTGTATCTTTTTTGTTTTGGAAATGGCAAAAACCAGTCTCATTTATTTGTTGGCATTTGCTTCTTGGGATTCCAAGGAAAAGTTGTTGTTCATTGCTTCCTCTTTCCTCATCCATCTTTTGCTTTCGCATGGTGAATGTCCTGTAAAGGGCTGGATTCTGGACTCGGGCTATTTTCAAGATCATAATTTTGCTTTTGCATGTTTTATGAAATTGATTCTGAACTTCTTGGTATTCCTGCGCATTGCTAACAGGATCCAGCTCTACCAGATGAAAGTTAAGTTCTTCACCCTCTCGGTTTTTTGGTTGTGGAATCCACTTCCTTGGTAAAATAACATCTAAAAAGGAATTATAAAATAGTATGTTTCATTGACATAAAAACTTTTGTTTATTGTCTAGGCAGTGACCCTGGCAATACAGTTGATCCTGTGTGAAGCAGTCATCCACGGGGAATGGCATGACTGCCTAATACAGGTTCCACAGAAATATAAAAAAAGATAAATGCTACTTCATGCTATATTTGACCAGTTAATGTACAGAATCTTGCTCAGAAATACCACTTACTTTGATTTTGGGAGAGAGAAATGGATTAAAATTTCTTGAAAGATTTTCTTAGTTTTGTTTGAGTATTTCCGCTTTCAGTGACCATTCAATACAGCTAAAGACAGTAAAAACAAGCCTTAAAACTTAGTAAAGGGTGACTGCCACCGCTTTATGGGGTGGCCGCTTGATAGAAGTAAAAATTACGGTGATTAAGGGGAAAAATTCGGGGCTTTGACATCCAACCACTTAATACAGGGTGACCGCTCAATACAGTGCCGCTTAATACAAGTTCCACCGTATGCTAGTCCCTTTTCGTCTCGTCACGCGACGCGTTCGTAGAGAAGAGAGGGTGTTGCGTGACGAGAATCGCGTCTATGCCTTCTTCCCTACAATTTATTTTAGTGCTGCTCATCTTCAAGGATGAAATATTTACTGCGGGTCAAAGGAAAAAAAAAAAAAAGGGTTTTTTCACTTATTTGAGAAATGAACATCATTCATGCATTTTAAACGATTCCTAAACGGGGTCACGCGCGTTAAACGCTAGCAATTTTTCTTCCACTTGCTAGTTCCGGTTCAAACCCCGAAGAGTGTTTTCACATCAAATTAAAAATAACGTAAGCATGTCCATGTGACAATTCTCTGAAATTTATTGGGCCACCTAAATTTACTTTCTTACCGTGAAATTTGCATACAGCTTGTTTTGGTTTTGGGGCAACAACCAACTTGAAGGGACTTCCGTTGATTGGATCGTCTCTTACTTTGATTGATATGTTGAAGATTCCAGCAACTCTTGGTGTGTAAGATACACAATAACGGCCATCTTTTAGGTCTTTCACAAAAGCAGGAATATCTCTGATTCCCTGTCGTATGGATGTGATCTCAACCGTGACGTTATCAATTTCACTATAGGTTGTTTTGCCGCTTGAATCCATAGTTGTGACAGTAAAGTAGCTTGCCTCTCCTTGAATACTTTCTGCTAGTCCTTGTCCTGATCCAACAGAAAAATAAGGTTCTGTAAAGGTTACATGTAGCACACCAAGACGGAAGTCTTGGAGCAGGGTATTTACTGAATACTTAAACTCCGGATATCTGAGAAGTGGCGTAGAATTTTGAAATCTCTCCGCAACCGTTCCATTAAGCTCATGTTTTACCTCTAACATTTTCCTTACGTCATTTGTTTGGAGGATTTCTTTACCATGTCTTGAGCTCTTAGACAATAGCTGTAATTTTTTGATGAGCTTCGACAACTCATTTTTCAAGGCCTCGTCGTAAAGCGATTTTTCTTTCACCAACTGCTCTGTCATCATTTCTTCGTGTTGACGAAGAACATTTATAGCATCCTCCGTCACAGTGCGAACTTCTGCCGCTACTTTATCGATGCTACCATTGTATTTCGCTTGTCTCTCTCTTAAAGACTCAATATGGTTCTTCAGAAGCGAAGAATCCTCCTCAATATCTCTCAGCCTACTTTCGATGTACACTCTCTGTTTTCTTGCTCCATCTTCAAGTGACATGATGGTGTGATCTATCGGATCTCGATGCTCCATAATGGCGCATTCAGAGCAAATGCAAATTTCGCACGGTTCACAGTAAAACTTAACGAGTATGTCATGTCGTTTACAAACGTTTTGTTCTTTTGATTCGAGATCAGGATCTTTATTCGAACGACCATGAGCTTTCAAGATATCCCCCAGTCTCTTGTGTGCAAGATTGGATGGTAAGCGGTCGATGTTATTGTTGGGACACTCGGTTATTACTCGACAGTTCGGGCAGCTCAAACCTCTCCCGGTCTGTTGTCGCAACCACCTTTGGAGACAAGACTTACAGAAAGTATGTTGGCATGTGAGAAGTTTTGGTTGATTGGTCTCAGTAAACTGGTCTTGGCAGAGGGAGCATTCCAATTCTTTCTTGATTGCATCTAAAAGGCTCTCACAGCAAGCCATAAATTCTTTCGAGTCATTTAGCCCCGGCTGTCGTGATTCAAGACTTTCTCAGAAAAAGCGGAAGTTGTTTGTGTCGCCACGTTTACTAGTACCAAGGACCTTTCGGTTTCGAGTTCTTTTATTTATGGCAACTTGTCCTCACATGAGGCGGCCCCTTCGACATTCTATCTTGTAATGTTAGGATGGAAGTTTAGAAATCAAAGAAACATCTGTAGTGCAGGTTGGCTTTCTACAACCCTCTGCCGTCTGTTACTATTCGCCGCAACGGAAGTGGCGTCAGTTCAGCTCAGTACAACAAGAGTGCGTGGGCTCGCGCCGTTTCCGAGAAATCTGACTCACTTCTAGAACTACCTCCAATTTCCAGTACCTTCATAGTTATTCTGCACAGAGATGGACACACGTCAAGGTAAGCACGATAGGACCATGGAGATGATATTCAGTTGAATACAGCTGTCTTAAATCAGAAAGGGTCCATGTTGAATATGTTTTTACGATACAGGAGATGTTTCGAACTAAGAATGCAGGAATGCCGTGTGGGAAAACTTGCTTACAGGAATCTGACAGAGTGTAGACACTGTTTCCTACTGATGGTAAAGAATTTCTCAAAATCTACCCCTGTTTAGTGTTGGTATGCATCTTATCAGGGTTAATTGTTGGTGTGACTTTAAATTTTTCGTTTTGGCATTAATGCCTTCGCTTTTCATTCGAGCAGGAAGCAGAAACAATATCAATGAATTTATTAGCTAATTAAATCTAAGCACAAGCCAGAGCCTGAGAGGTAAAACGAAAGATTCCTTTGCAGTAAAGAGAACTGAAAGCTGAAGATCTCTTTCCATATAACATTTTCTTCCGCTGTTAGTTTGGACAACAACTAGGTGTTTGAAATAGAGATATTAAATTATATTCAATTAGTATATACCACACAGGTAAACTTAGTAGTAGTGGTGCTTTTTGCATACACTGATTGGCTAATGTGAACAACAAACTCTATTTCCTTGGAGCAGCCAATGAAGAGACAAATTTGTGTGCCAAGTGTTTCATTTCCAACCCTTTTTTTGGTATATTGAAAGAAATGATTGAAACTAATTTTTCTGTATCTGTGTGGCATATACTAAAACAATTATTCACCTCAGTGCCATTGAAAGTGGAGGATATTCACCCCACTGCTTAGCAGCTATATCCATCACTATTCACCTCTTGTTAGGTGAATATTTGTTAATTATTCTGTCCACCAGTGTGAGTTGTACATGTATTTTGACATTATGGTCGACCCCAGTTTTTGACTGTTCTTTTTTTTTTCTCTCATGATTCTTATCCTTTAGTTGGTATCTTTTTCTGTTATGGTTTTCCACCAAAGGGCAAGCTGAATTCTCTTGTCAGGACTGCAAATCGTGGAAACAAAGTTGATATCATTGCCTTTCATTATTACCCACCTGACCCCACTTCCACAACCTCATTAAACCTGAGAGGATCACAATGATCCAGTGTTAGAGTAAATTCTTCATTTCGCTGTATTTATTTGCAAATAGTTTAACTGTTAATCTAAGCCAGTTTCATGTAGTTGTCTTCTGCCTTACATAAGCCAATAACAGTTACAGAGTAGCATGTTATGTCTAGTTCAGTTGAGGGGTACCTTTTAATTCTGGATTAGTGTTAGTACTTGAGGAACAAATGAGTTCCATGGCTGTGTTCCACACCCATGGCTGTGTTGCAATTTTTTTGTTCTTAAGAATATTTTTTCTTTGGATCCTGTGTGCTAGTTGTAGGCAGCCTTGATCAACTTATTGGCAGATGGGCATAATGTACATGTCAATGAAGAATTGATAGTTGTTTAATAGTCCACCAAAAATTTCATGTATACTTGCTGCTGGGATGCTGTGGTTCGATTGTCATGCAATTATATTTGACTAGCAGTCAGTTGTTGCCTTAACCAAGATGTGTATTTAGCCAATATATTTGCAAGTTCACTAATACTTCAATGAGGCTTGAATGATACTGCTGATAACTTTCACCTTTTATAATTATGTCAGTATTTGAACTTACAGTACCTGCCATCTTTTGATATGGACACTTTTAAAATGACTGACCCCAGGGAAGTTGTAGGTTTGTCTCCTGGAAAACCTCAAGTAGGCAAAGTTGATGAAAATGTTGAGTTTTGAAGGGAAGCAAAAAACTGGAGCTGGTCGTTAAGTGTTTTGTTATACCTCCCAACTCAAAAATGAGACAGACGGTATGTATTCAGTATTACTGAAATTGTCTATGAAATTAGTTTTTTGACATGAGCTGGCACACAAATTTGGGAAGGTTTTCAGCTGCTACATGACCCGATCATGTGTGAGTTGAAAGTTTAGTTTTTGTTCCACTAGAGAGTTTGTGAGATTTGTTTACTCTTACAAAGTTATATTTAGTGACTTTTGACCCATTAAAAGCGCATGACATGATGTTCTTAAATTTGAACATACATTTTATTTGGGAGCTGGTATAAAAAATATTATACTATTCATTCTTGATGCAATGCAGGCTAATATGCTTTACTAAATCTGATGTACACTGTATGTGACATAGGCAACCTAAAATGCAATTTATTTTTGTTATTTATAATTATGAAAGGGAAGGATAAAGATGTAGGAGACAAGATCACCAGTAATTATCTGCACCTCTTAATCAATTTTTTTCTTACTGTGAGATAGTCATAGGATGAGGGATGAAGGGTGAAGAATTGTGGGAAGTATGAAAAGAACTTGATTTAAAAACTTAAAAATGATCTATACAGGCAGCGATATGCAAGAATGCAATTCTGAATGCTTGTTAGAAGCTTTTATTTGTTTATCCTCCAACTTAAACCTCTT
This sequence comes from Pocillopora verrucosa, assembly GCF_036669915.1. Taxonomy (NCBI): domain Eukaryota; kingdom Metazoa; phylum Cnidaria; class Anthozoa; order Scleractinia; family Pocilloporidae; genus Pocillopora; species Pocillopora verrucosa. Next base: position 30,811,645 of record NC_089314.1, on the reverse strand, counting down.
ATGCCACATCCATGGCCATTGGCTATATTAGAGTTGTTCAAGCATGACTTGGCAGTTTTGCAGGAGCCACTCTTAGGCCACATTGTTTTTTATTTGTTTTTTTTTATTACCAGTACTGACTCATAACTGATCCTCTTGCAGTATTTCTATCAAACAGTCTTTATGTAACAGGCATAAACTAGGAGGGTTAATTAGGGAAATGAGAGAGAGGGCAAAGAAGAGCAGTACAACTGTACATGTATAGAGTTGTGCCCACCTTCTTGGCCTCCTGTTTTCACTCCCTTCTTTTCTGAATTTTTCCTGCCCCCCATTAAGTGCTGTTACAACTGTACGAAGCAAAATCAGCTACAAATTAAAATTATGTAAGCACATAATTATTTGATAGTATAAATTTGTTTGGATATCTCACAACAAAGTCACTAGATGTAGATTGTGATGTTTCAACTGCTTACTGCAAGTCTTCTTCAGGCGATGGAGTCAACCCCATTGCCTGAAGAAGACTTTCAGTAAGCAGTTGAAACATCGCGATCTACATCTAGTGACTTTGTTGTGAGACAACAGAACAAATTTATATCATCATCTACCTGCCATGATGAACAACAACCTATTTCATAACACATAATTATTTCTTTGCTCTTTTGAATTAATTTTCCATTTTTCACTATTTTCTTAAGGGTGGACAAACATGCATCACAGATGTCCTATATGCCTTGACAGTATGGTTAAACCCCAAACTATCAAGTGTGGTCATGTTTTTTGCCAAGATTGCTTAAGTCAAGCTTTGAGGATATTAAATGTTTGCCCCATTTGTAAGGAGCCACAAGGTGTGGTGACAGGGAATCAACCACCAGGGCAAATGACTTGGTCTACTCTGCATTCCAGTCTCCCAGGTTACTCTGGTATGTTGTATACAACCCTTAAATTTCAACAAACTCGCTCAGGGGTAATTGAAAAAAAAGAACTTATTTTAATTTTCATCTTCATCGAAAGGCTTGACACTTCGACTTTTTATCAAAGAATCATCAAAGATGAGCCATCTTATCATTTGAAGAAAGTGTTAGACTGGCCAACTGGAAAATTAACAACATAATTAAGTGAAATAATAATTTCGAAAAATTTGATTTCTAGGGGGAAGCAGAAGTTCCAATCTTTGATTAAGTAATTGTTGTCTGAAGGTGGTCAGGTTTCGTCTGAATATGATGTTGTCTCTAGGATGCAGAATCCTCAGAAAATGGCAGTTTTTGTAGTTACTGTAGTTAATTACTCTTAAACTTAAGAAGAAGTGTTCCTCCAACTGAAGGCGTTAGGACCGCCTGCTGTGCTGGAAAATAGCTCCAGCTTTTCTCATGAGCCTAATTGTGGCTGTACCAAATGTCTCAATATGAGCGAATGACGATTTCGCTCTGACGAAGGGCTAACGCCCGAAAAGTCAGCTTTAAACTCATAACGGTGACCAATTTACGGTACATTACAGTTGATAATACGAAATTACTTTGTTATACTCTGCCACCGACGCAGCACCAAAATTTCTTCGGAAACTTACCCCCTAGATTGAAGTTTAAATGGCTTTCAGAACTCTTTTGGACAAAAATCATCAACGGTATCGACAGAATTAGATTTTCTGTTTTCAAATAGGTTACAAGTTTCTCTATGATAAATAGAATTGCGATTTGAAGTTGGTCTCTTTTATTTCTTTCATCAGGGTGTGGCACCATCTGCATACAGTATTCGTTTCAATCAGGAATTCAAGGCCCAGAGCACCCAAACCCTGGTCAGCAGTACAGTGGTACGCATCGTACTGCGTACTTGCCTGATAATCGCGAGGGTAAAGAAGTCTTGCAGCTGCTACACAGAGCTTTTAACGCACGATTGGTTTTTACTGTAGGTACCTCCATAACAACAGGACTATCCAATCAGATCACGTGGAATGATATACATCATAAGACAAGTACAACAGGGGGTGCCCACGGGTAAGCAAGTTGAAATTTGTAACGTGTCATGCAAGGTGCGGTGTTTTTTTCACCAAAAAGTTTCCCGCGCGATTATTGTTGACCGTTGATCGTAGTCATTAATAAGAATTCAACCCTTTGAAGAAGTAACAAAATAAATCATTGAACTGTGTTATTTTTTGTTTTAGATTTGGTTATCCCGATCCACACTATCTCCAACGTGTTAAGGAAGACCTCGCCGCGAAAGGGATCCGGTGATCTTTAGCTGTAGCAAGGCCGCTTACATGAAGATAAATTGTAGCCAGGACACTATACCTGTTTCAGTTTTTTTCGGAACGAAGACCTGGCTTGTCAACTGCACATAACAATCCTTGGAAATTTGCAAAATAGTACTGTAAAAATTTGTCCTGTTAAGATTTCAGTTTGTGTTCTTCTACTTCCTTGCTTGGTCATTTTACATGGACAGCCTTTCTTGTTAGGGAAGGGAGGGCGGGGGATATTGGGGGAGTCACATGGTTTTAAGGGAGGGCGGTGGGGAATAATCAATCGTTGCCGACAGAGTATAAAGGGTTGACTTGAGAAAATAGGCTGCCAATTAATTGCGGCTGAGGGGGAGGAGGGGGGGGTTAAAAGAATGTCAAAGAGCCTCATGGGGGGATCGGGTAAATTTTATCGTGACACAACCAAAATGCTCCAATCCCCCTCCCCCCGCGATAAAAAATGACCAGTTCCCTAAGGGATTGATGTTATTGCAATTCTTTGAAAGTTATGTTACATTTGAAGAGTGCAAATATAATTTTTTCGGCAATAGACGTTCGACGATAGATACGAAGTTTGCGTTAATTTCATAGCGTTAGAATATTTTTTCGTTCACCAAGTTTTTTCGATATTTATGTCCTGGTTGGTTATTTACACTGCTGAAGAAGATTAGGTTTCCTGGTGTGTACGTTTTAAAGGAAAACCAAAAAAAAAACATGGGATTTTACGTCAGTGCTGACGAGAGACTGAAAAACAATGATAACGTCCTTCATTCCAAGTGATAATTTTATTATTTGACTTAAGACTGGAGTCTAGCTATGGACAAGCTGTGCAGCTTGTCCAAGAGACAGCTTCATAAAGTTACATGTTAAACCAATTCGTTACACATGTAGCCATGGTATGTTATCTTCAGCTGTACAGTCGTATTCCTCCACGTCATTATATTTAAACTCAATGTTTTGGATGTTCGTGTACACCTCGTTACAAGAACGTTTTTATAGAAAAAGAAAACGACTAGTTATGCATTTTAAAGTTGATTTAGAACGTTGCAAGACGTGGATCAGCGAAACCTTATACGAAAAATCAACCAAATACAATCGCTAAGGCCTCACTTGGAAGCTTAAAAGTGTATATTCTAAGGATTTCGTACAATTCAACCCTTAGAGAATTAAACAACTGGGTACCAACACTTTTTCATCGTGAATGTGTCATTGGACTGCGTCTTCTTGTTTTTAAATTCTTTCACTTATCAGTGACATTATTTCAGTTATTGTAATAATGTGTACATGAACATTATAAAAAGCGATTCAAGATGTCACCTGTATCGAACCTGCCCACCGTTCCCATCTCTTAAACCCCGCCATTTGGTCGCTGATGCTTTCCGCGTAGGAAACAAAGAACACAATCAAGCAAGCGAACAACCAAACAAACTAGCAAACCTACTAACATTGAAAACAGCAGGACAAAAGGCCCTAATCGCAGGTTACATGCGATTATATTCTCTTGATGAGATGATATGGCTTAAATCGAAAGCAATTAAAAATTCCACTACAATAAGATGGTTAAAAATAGAAAAAATTGATTTACTCTACACTTTTTTTACTATATTCGTTAACTCGCTTTCTGTTTTTTTTTCCTATTTCCTACAAAGAAAGAATAACTGAGGTAACCGGAAATTATGGCCAACGCTGCGAATATTGCTAAACTATGCTAAAGTATACGCAATCTCACAGTCTTTCTCAACTCTCTGTTTCACTGCCAAATACCTGTTGGGTTTTGCTCATTCTTTTTTCAATCATCTTTTTCGACTGAAAGCTTGGCTTAAACTACCAAAAGTTCTCCCACGCCCCCTTCCCCTCTACTCAGTCATAACGTTGCTGAACGACACCTGCGGTGGATAGAGCTACCTCAGGAGGAACGATTTTGATGTTTCCTCACGGAGCCGTACAAACTCATATTGACGGGATGTTCAAGCTTAATTCAGGTGGCTAATATTTAGCAGCAGCTATTATCCCACAAGATTATCATTCATCTGTGATTCACCATACATCTAGATAATTTTGCCGGGTGTTCAGGAAAGTTCAAAACAAATATGGCACTTTTGAATAAGTAGTCCTACTATAGTAAGCTAAACAAGTGTCGCTGCACGATTTCTACATCCGTGCGCGATCTATGATGCGCAAAAATTCAAATCTAAATGAAGTCGGCTCGCTATAACAACCAATAACAACCAAATAAAAGAATAATAGAACGAAAAAAAATAGGAAAAACAAAGTTCACACAAATATTTTCGTTATCCGTGCACGATCTATAATATATCGTAATTTCTGATACGCGGAAAAAATTCAAGTCTACGGTGAGTCGGCTCACTATTACAACACAAATGAATGATGATGATAATAATAATGATAATAATAATAAAAACAAACAAAAAACAAAAGGACGAAATGAGGAGAAAAAAATGTATTTATGTTTTTTCCTTGGCAAATATATTGGCAATGTATTCATATTTAAAATTTTCATTGTTATCGACATATGTAAAAAAAAAAAGAATTATAGATTCCATTGTAAATAGATTTTAGCACTTGAAATAAAGATAATACTCAATGTTTAGAGTACAATGATAAAATAAAAAAATAATAGTAATGATAACAAAAACAAACAAATAACAAAAGAACGAAAAAAGGAAAAACAAATAAAACAAAACAAGCTTTAAAATGGGGAGACTAACGACATCTACCCATTGAAATGTCGGCCAAATATCTTAGTGTTGTTGTTTCCTAGTTATTAAAAGAAGCACATGTTGTGTCACACTAAACAGCGCCGAAAACCGTGTGCGGGTCAGCGAAAGGTAATCAAGTACTCTGGGTAGCACTGCCAGTCATAGAACACAACAAAGATTTTCGGGTTGGGGATTTGATCCACCACGCTATCATAGATGTCAGTTGGATCATTTGGATTCTTTGCTGGAGGCGTGAGGAGACCTTGCTTTCCTTGCGTATACTCACCAACCAGGACTCGACTATAATACATGTACCGCAGACCATTCGCGTCGGGTGGTGAATAGGTTGACCGAGCTGAGTACGAGGCATCTTCAGCAAAATACACGCCATTTCCATACACGGTTGCTGAAAGGTCAAGGAGAATTTTAAAATTCGCTTGTCACAGGGTTCGAAACCCAGCAGTTTTGCTTAGTAAGTGTATGCCTCATTGACTACCGAGTTATCGAGAGCTCAAGTGCTAAAGGAATTAAATGATAACAGTGGCCTATCCTGGTTGAGAAGACTTATGATGAATTCTGAGAATAAGCAAGTCAAACATGAAAAACAAAAACAAAAATAATTTAATAATTTTGATGTTTAACTGTGGCTTCCTTTTCATACAAATATCTACACATGGGAAATATAATGAAGGAAGCGAGGTTGTAAAAACGAGGTATCTTAATTAACAGCATAATGATACAGTTACACATTGTTGCATATTGCCGTGTAGCATAAGGAAATTTGCGGGATCGAATACTATTTTGCGAATTAGGGCTCATAATTGGGCTTTTTGTTCCAATTCTTTCTTTCCTTTTTGTCTTTAAAATCGAAAATAAGTTACTCACCATTTTTGCCATGAAAGCTTCTGTTGAAACCTGTGTGATTTATTAATTTGCAGTTATTACCCGGAGTTCCGTGAAATAACCACTGCTCGTTGCTTCCCTTAGTCTCATCCATCTTCTGTTTTCGGATCATGTACGAGCCAAAGATAGCTGGATTTTGAACTCGTTCTATCTTTACAATTTGGTTGCCGGAACAGGTTTGCTGGAATCGGTCCTGAACTCTCTTGTACTGCTGTGAGTCTTTCTCAGGATCCAGCTCAACAAGGTGTACAGTCATTTCTACGCCCTGGGAGTCTTTTGGTTGTGGAATCCAGTAAGCAGGAAGCAGAACCCCTTGTGGAAGGAAAATGATTATGGTAAGTGTTAGTGTAATTCAAATAGTACCGGTAGAGTTTAATCCAAATTCGGTAGTAGTGTTATCTTTAGAGAGGGAAGGAAGAAATGCTTAATTCGGGTTAGCTCTTTTCTGGGGGCTCCAAAATGTGTTTCTCTTCTCTGTAAGGATTTGACTTCTTGTGGCGTTCTCAATTTAAGCGGAAAATTACTTGAACAATCACTAAATTTAGTTTACATGTTATTAGACACAGCTGCAAAGTGAATTACAAACGCATATGATGCTGTTTATAAAACAACCTTTTTCTGTTCAGGTCTGAATTCAAACTGACAAGAAAGTCTACCAGTGATATATTCATGCCACCATTCGTGTCCCTTTTTGTTAATCTTCATCATTAATGTGATAGCAGATGACAACTTTCTCCCTGCAATGCAAATACAAACCAATACCAGTATAACACTGGTGTAGATTATAATTCACGAATGAAAGATTCTCGAGTTAGAGTCGTATTCATGGATGAGCTTTGATGTACTCGTCCAATTAAGAACCAAAGTTTATTGTCCTACCTTTTCGCAGATCAATTCTCTGGACTGAAGTGGCAACGCCACGCGGATCGGTCATTGTCATTGAGCTGAAATCAATTTGGAAATCTTCTTCCTCTTCAGAAGTTATGGTCACTCCAGGTTTCTTCTGATAATAGGCAGCTTCGATCTTTGCATTTATGAGGCTTCCGTATTCCACAAATTTATCGCCATCATGGTTCATCCATCTAATATCCTTTGACAACGCCTCAGCTCGCCTGCGTTCGTGTTCTTCTTCTTTCAAGTTATGCAAAATCGTATGGATCTCGCCTGAAACGTTAAGAATGTCTGAAGGCTGTCCACGAATTACAATGCGCCCTACATATTTCTCGACAGAAACTGAAACATCGTGTATTTGCTCAAGGGTGTGAATCTTGCGGAAATTATCTCCAGAGAATGTAGTGACAGCTTCATGCTCAATAATCTGCGTCGTTGAGTTCTCTTTCATAATTTCGTTTATGCGGCGAGTTGCTCCTTGAATGTCCTCTTTACAACCAGCAAAAATTGCAAGGTGGAGAGTGTTGTTGGCATCTTTTTGAAAGCTCTTTGAAAGCTCAGTGTCCTTCTCCCCGAAGCCAAGGAAACCACTAACTGTGGAGAAAACTCGTCGAAAAACTCCAGGTTTGTCGTCTGGTGCTTGTCCGGATGCTTCTTCAATTGCCTGACGGACGTCTTTAATCATTTCTTTTTGGAAAATGATCAGCTTAAGGAGCTTCAAAGAAGCAGGCTGGTGATTGTTAAAGTCGCAAACTGCGGATAACATTGTCTCCGCGCAGGACTTTGCTGTAACACCAAGATTACCTGTTCCAATTACAGGGAATGAGATCGATGAAAGACCCCTTTTCTCAGCCTCTCGAAGACACTTCATTACTGATAATTTGATGCTTTTGTTGTTTAGAGGTTGAGGAAGGACTATGTGGAAGATAAACCTTGCATTTAAGTTACCTGCTTTTGTAACTACAACTGATCCCGGTAATTGTGGACCATACGACTGACACTCTCTTTGAATGGAGTCACCTCCTTTCCTGAGAATTGCTGCACCTGCACCACCTCCCCTCTTCACATCTAGATCAGGGTTAGTTATGATGGCGATGGCATCCGTTCTCTCGTCAGTAATGTCGCCTGGTTGGGCTTGGAAACACACTGCTCCAACATTAGTTTCCAAGTGATCTGGCCGTCGTTCTCGTAGTGGCGAAAATGTCATGTTAGGAGAAGAAGATGCATAGACAGCCGAAGAGAGGTTATTCGCGGATTGAATTTCAATTGGGTGCGCGGCTTTCTTGACCGGAATAGGCGCGTTTTCCATATTTCTTCTTTTTAACTCCTCTTCGAAGGCTTGGATAGTTGAATAGTCTTTGTCATAGAGAAGAAACCTGACTTGTTTAAGAGTAGTTGACGGGTTTTTTTTATTGTGAGATGTTACCTCATCAAAATAGATTTCTGCAACCTCATCACGGGGAAATGCAAGTATTCCTGTTCCAATGGCAGAAAATGCAATAGATTCCACTCCAGCTTTTGTCGCCTCTTCAAGGCATTTTCTGATTAGCCTCTTCAGAACCTGAAAATGCAGAGGTTGCCAGGTATCAGTTACCTATACATCAATGAACACGATGACTTCATTTTCTGACTGATAGCCGTGAGCGCAATAATACCGAGTTAATTCTCGGAAATCTCACATGACATTTTAATACTCGAAAGAATAACTTCCCTTTTATGTTCAAACAGACGAATGCCATTTATGTAACTCGCGAGAAATTTTACTTTACTTCCCTTTTATATTCAAACAGACGAATGCTAGTTATGCAGCTAATAATTAATAATTTATTACTTGTATAGCGCAAAATACATGTGGATATGATCTAATGCGCTATACAATAAGACTAAGCAAAATAAAATATGAAAACGAACTATAAAAGGCTAAGAATATACAATTTGACTGACTAAATAAAGAAAAAAAGTATGAAAATGAACAGTAAAAGTAAACATGAAAATGCCTGTCTAAAGAGATGTGTTTTAAGAAGTGTTTTTAAAACAATTAAGATCATTTACTGCTCTTATATTTGATGGCAATCTGTTCCAAAGTTTAGGAGCAGCTCGCGAGGACTTGTATTTTACTTAAAGAGATTTCTCATGACGAAATACCTCAGAAATAAACCAAATGCACTTAATGCAGAGGGCCATTATTTTAATTTCTCGTGGAAGTACTTTGTCAGTCATGACCACAAGCTCGCTTACGCATGGATCATATAGTCCATCGGCTAATCTGTCGATCAGCTATCTGTCAATACTTAGCCACTCCGATGCTAATAAAGTTTTTCTAATTGATTAACAGAAACAGAAATAAAATTTGAATACCTTTTTTCCTTTTCCACCTTGCCACTCGGAGCATACGGCAAAGAAAACTGCTTTGCATTTGAGGTTTCCTGGTTGATCGACAACAGCAATATCACCAACAGCGACCTGCCCTATTTTGTCACATTCTTTTTGCAATGCTGGTCCTGCTCTTTGACTGAGTGCCTTGGCACAAGGATTCTGAGACAAATTTAGATTTGATGCCGCTGTTCCAACTAAAATATCGGCCTAAACAATCAAAAGAAAAGTACCTTAGCCATCAATTTTTACAATCGTCACTAGTAGACGTGTGCCTTTGTCGAAGAAGCATAGCCAGAGATAAAATACTTCCTTTAATGTAATGCCGGTTTATCCTCTTTTTAGACAAACGAGGCGAGGTTGTTATAATTTGTTAGCACACCGTTGTTTTATGATATTAGAAAGGCCTTTATAGATTTAAATGATTCATTATTCTGCAACTGCTCACCTGTTCGTCCGCAAGATCTCCGCTCTTTACTGTTACGCGAATTCCTTGGGTCACAAATGATCGTGAAGTGCGCACCGTCTTCACTTGAGCAGCACGGCCATAACCAGAGTTGCTAGGTGCGGAGCCAGAGAAAGATTTTCCAACTTTACGGGCGCGAAACGTCTGTTCGTCAGCAAATCTTTCCTTAAATTCTCCCTCGAAAGCCTGAACAGTCTGGTCATCTTTGTCGATGAGATGAATTTCTGACAGACGGCAGTTTGAATTTTTTTCGCAGAACTCGAGTACAGTGTCTAATATAATCTTAGCACAGAGATCACGAGGGAAGCCGTAAATACCACAACTGACACCTGGAATGGCCAGTGATGTAAGATGTTTTGCTTCTGCCAGAACATTCCTAATAGCTTGTTTGAGATACCGCTCTTCTTGCGTTACTTCCTCTTTCTGTCTCTTCTTCTCTGCCGCAGGACTCCACTTAGGCCCGACAGCATGGATGACTTTACTACAGAGCAACTTTCCCGCGCCAGAAACAAATACATGGCCCTCAAGTAGAGTACCATTCCGTCTGATGAAAGTATCGCATTCGTCTTGAATATCTCTGCCGCCTTCTCTCACGATTGCTGCCGCGACACCCCCTATGTGCTGTAATCTTTCGTTAGCTGCATTCACTATGGCGTCCACACGATCCTTGGTAATATCACCTTTCATCACTGAAATTTTCTTTCCATGTTTTGTTGAACAGCTGCAAACAAATTCTGCAGCTGACTGAAAGTGTTCATCTTCTCTTGAGAAATCAGGAACGCTTTCGACTTCGTTGTTTACACTAGTCAAAATAACACACTTGTTTGAATCCTCAACAGATTTTAGGATGCCTTGTCCTTTGCCGTCTTTAAAAAATTTCTTCATTCCTGGTTTGTCAACTGGAATACACTCTTTCTGAACAGCACCAATGAGATCATGAATTTGAGGAACACACTTTGCCATTCCTTCGGCGGTGCCGGAAACCTCTATCCCCGAGTAGTCGGATGTTGCTCTCATGTCAACGTAGCAGTTGGAAAGTTCACCTTTTATGGCTTCAAGCTTCTTTTTCCACAACGTTGCTATAAATCTTGCTGTTCCCTCTTCAACTTGGACAACGTTGTGAAATATGGTGTTCTTTTCCAGAAACTTCTGTACTTGATCTGAACATTCCCCAACATCGTCTGTGATACCTCTGATCCACACGTTGCTTACAGAGGCGTCAAGAGCTATTTCAACTTTAAACTTTGATGTCATCGACAACTGGAAGTCTTTCCATTCACGACTATTGGTGACTTGGGTATTTTCAGGTGTTAGATGGATACTTTTTTCCATGATGGAATCCTGTAAAATAGCTTCTGCTTCTTTCGCGTTCCTTACATCAACGCCGACCACTTGGACTTCGTTTAAACTTCTCCCCTGGTCGAGAAGTACCACGGCCTGAATAGATTTCTTTTTAAACAGTTCTTGTATGAATGTTGAAACGCGTTGTTGCCTCAAAACATCTATGATGCCGGTTGGTTGTTCAGTCGTTCGTTCAATTACTTTTGAGATAAATGTGACCACTTCAAGTTTGACTTCTTGGATGTTTTTTCTTGGACCCTTGAAACACAGCTTTTCTCCAACACTGTCAACATTAATACTTAAATGACGGTATTTGTCGGCAAGCTCGTTACATAGGCCTGACATCTCGAGTAAAGTAAGTCTGGACTTTGTATAATTAGTTTCCACGACCTCAACCACAGACTTCATCAGCTCTGAATCTTCCTTTACTTTCGTAATCATTTCCTTCAGTTTTTCCTCTTCTTGCTCCACGACAGTCTTCTTGCCTAGAATTACGGCTTGTCTTCTATGGTTATCAAATAGGAGCAGAAAATTGGTTGTTCCCTGCGAGGAACATTGAAGTTGCCAGCGTTTTGAGACCTCATCAAATATTTCGGACGGAACGGACATTTCAGTCTTTATGAAATTGAACAGGAAACTCTTTAAACTCTCTGCCCCTTCTTCCCATGAAGGGTCGCATTTGCTATCCACGGGAGAAATGTTAAGGATCAAGCCATCTGAGAATTCAGCCTCTACACTGTACTTCGTGAGTAACGTTTGCAGTTCACTCTTGTGATGATCCTTGATATATTTGTAAATATCCGGATCAAACGTCACCTCCATTCCCTTAGATGCTGCGTTTTCGAGGAAAGGGTAATAGGGCGTCACTTCTAACTCGACTCCATCAATTTTGTGTGCCTGTCTCTGGCTTCTTGCAATGACATCTTGAACACCTGAATAGAAGAAACCCTTCAGTATTCTTTCAGTATTATTAATAAACAACATACCTACAGCCACGTACCGATCAAATAAAGATTCAAAGCCCATATTATACAGCGTCCAATGCAATATACTCTTGTCGATACTTCCACTGAACACACTTTTGCTTGGTTGCCAACCTCGGTAGTTAGCTCTTAACTTAAAAAGCAAAACACTTTCCAAATCATTGTTCAAAAAATTGTTGCCTCACAGATGTCTTCGAGATACCTAACAAGCATAGCTGTACTGTGATAATTGTTTGTAACTGAAGAATTATGCAATATTAAATCCCATGCATGCCAATTTGCCACTTTGTTTCGCCCATATGTCGTATAAGTAATAGAACAAGCAGATGGCGTACCTATTGACGGTTTTTTCCATAAAAACAAAAGATGACCTTAGGGACCACTCATCATTTACCGCCAGGAGAGGGGGGGGGGGGGAAGGGGGGGCTGAAGTTTAAGGGGGAACAACATGGCTTTCAGGAGTAACGAAGGGGGAGGAAGATTTAGACGTTGCTGATAGAGTTTAGAGTGGGGACTATAAAAAACTGAGGGTTTCTTTTATCCCATTCATCCCCGCTCTCCTCTCTTCATCCTTTGTGATCCTGGCTACGCCGGCCAAGGTTTTCTTTTGGGGTCAGTTATTAAATTAAACTGGTAAAATGTGGAAAAATATGTATTTAAAGCTAAAATTTCATTTTATCAGGCTCACAAGCCACACAGATATAAAAGGTAACTTGCTGTTCTCCTTCATTCTGTCTAGGGGAAATTTATCTACATAGATTAAGAATGGTATTTGCACATTACCAAAATGGGAGGGAAATTATGAAAATTCTAACTTTCAGTGAAGGGGAGTCATGAGAATACTACAAAGCCTTATGGGGGGGGGGGGCAAATAAATTACATGAGAAAATAAATAATTGAGGAACAACCAATATCCTCCGACCCCACAGGCGTTTAATGATGACCAGTTCCAAGTACAGATGGGCTACTACATAGGTACAAGGAGGAAGAGAAAGAAGAGGGCGAAGAAGAGGAAGAAAAAGAGGAAGAAGAAGTAGAAGAAAAAGGAGAAGAGGAGGAGGAGGAGGAAGAAGAAGAGAAAGAAGAAGAGGAAGAGAAAGGGGAGGAAGAAGAAAGAGAAGAAGAAGAAGAAGAAGAAGAAGAAGAAGAAGAAGAGGGGGAAGAAGAAGAAAAAGAAGAAGAAGAGGAAGAAGAAGAGGAAGAACAAAAGGAAGAGGAAGAAGAGGAAGAAGAAGAAGAGGAAGAGGAAGAGGAAGAGGAAGAGGAAGAGGAAGAGGAAGAGGAAGAGGAAGAGGAAGAGGAAGAGGAAGAGGAAGAGGAAGAGGAAGAGGAAGAGGAAGAGGAAGAGGAAGAGGAAGAAGAAGTAGAAGAAGAAGTAGAAGAAGAAGTAGAAGAAGAGGATTAAGAAGAGGAAGAGAAAGAGGAAGAAGAAGAAAAAGAAGAAGAAGAAGAAGAAGAAAAAGAGGAAGAGGGAGAAGAAGAAGAAGAAGAAGAAGAAGAAGAAGAAGAAGAAGAAGAGGAAGAAGAGGAAGAAGAAGAAGAAGAAAAATTAAAATAACAATAATACATTTTTTAATACATCAATAGATATTTCTTACTTGTGTGATCCTCGAAATGTACCAAAGCCTGGTCTTTTCTAATCCTTTCCACTCTGCTGACATCCCTTCCGCCACTCCGCTTCTCGTTGTCAAAATAAAGATCAATGGTGTGATCGCTTGATTCTCTCTTCAATCCCGTGACCAGAATACATGAACAGACTGGTACTCTTTCTAGGCGAGGTTTCTTTCCCTCTAGGCCTTTTTTGTCTTTGTTAACTTTATGCAAGAGTGATTCAAAGTCTGAAATAGATAATATGTGGAGAACAGTGATATTACCACGTGTGTAATTGACAGTGTAAAGATTTTGACTAGTTTTGACATAAAGAGCTTACCAATTTTTCAATTAACACACATGAAGATCGGTGTTTCCTACTGTAACTTGTAACTTCTATTAAAGATATATCAACCAGAACAAGGAACGAATAAAAGTGTTGTCCAAGGTAAATGTGGCTTGAAGTATAACAAAGTTTAGAAAAAATGGTTGAGAATGATTAAGCAATAAAAACACTCCAAAACCAGTACTACACCCTAAATTTGCGAGTCGCAACTGGATGTTTATTCACGTTACTTCTTTTTTTCTTTTACGCTTATAGTACTAAAATACTTCTTTTTGCATATGAATCAACTTCAAGAACGAGATAGCCATTATATTGTTATTTAGTCGAACCATCATAATTACCTGGTTCACTTTCAAAAACTGCCAGGGCATTATTCTTTACACCAAGATACACCTCTTCAACTTCAACATCAGCAAACTTTTCCAAATAAAAGGACAAACAATCTTTAGAGGTTGTTACGCTAAGTCCTTGAACATGAACTCTTAATGGATCAAGAGGCACTTTTTTCGGAGGAGGCTGTCGTATTACTGTTATTATGTGGCCGTCAATTTTGTGTGGCTCCTCGAGAAGGCGCTGCAGGTCTGTAATAAACATTACGATTTAAAATTTAACTGTAATCAAAATATTTAAATAAATACTACTTGTTTTCCTGAATTGTGTTGTGGATCTGTGAGCAAATTTGGACATTCTCGTCAAGAGAGAGCTCACCAGTCCTTGCTATCCATGCAGCTCAAAAAAAGTGCAAAGGATAGGGGGCTTACTTTTATACCACTAGTATAAAACCAGTATATCCATATTACCTTTTCAAGCTAGTTTTTCAAAAAACTGTCAGCAAATGACTGGGCAAATATAGGTAACTCAGTAAACGGGAAGCTATCAATACGGTAATCTTCAAAAGTAACTTGGAGAATAATCTATCTAGCTTCGACGTAGGCGTACTAGGCTTGGCGCAGCTACCAAATGACTGACCAATATTGTGAGGCCACTTGTTGGGGACTCAGCCAATTTGAGAATGTTCTTATACCGCGAAAGAAATTAGATCGCAACTGATACATAGAAAAAATTCTTATCAGTTTATAAATAATAGTAAGTGACGGGTTGATATCCAAAGCAAACTTGCAATTTAAGCTGTTTAAGAAATTGAGTATCTCGGGAACTGCTGTAGTTGCAATATTAGTGACGATGAAGAACCTCTCGTCTCCCGTCACCAACCATCATGAGACCGAATTATTTCTCATGCATTAGCTTTGAACTTGTTTCCTTTTTCTCAAGAAAGACCTGAACTCATCAATAAATCTGTCACCTTGACGACTTTTCAAGGAAAGTACTATGTACCTTTCACCTCAGAGAAAGTTATCACTGCTTCCCCGCTATCTTTGTAATGGATCTCGGAGACATCGCCTCCTCCTGATCGTCTAGAATTCTCAAAGTAGAAAGTCACTGCATCTTCTGAGGTAGACGACGGGATGTCGCTAACAATAATGGTGATGCTATCTTCCTCGTCCAAGTCTTGGTCTTCTCCTTCGTTTTCACCGAATTCGTCGGCACTTTCACCCTCCACAAACAGGGAGACTTGTAATCTTGCTCCGCTCAAAACGTGAGATGAATGATTTGTTGTCCTCTCTGCATCTAAAAGGGTTGAATTTAAACCTTTACGAACACTTTTTTGGAATAAAATATTAAATTTAATAACGTGAATTTTTCATCATTCAGCCTTACCATCAGGAGATTCAAAGGTGACCAGGCACTTTCGAAGTTCGGGTGTCATGACTACGGAAGACACAGGACCCCCTTTAGAACGTCTGACGTTTTCAAAGTAGTTTGTTACCAAATCCTCAGATGCACCATCTGGCAAACCAGTTACTTCGATTATGCAATGCTCGGGAATTGGAGATTCACTCTGGACTGATGCTGCAGATGCTGACTCCTGTGAGGAAGGAGGTTCTTCTGTACTGCTATTTCGTTGTCTGCTATTGTTTCGACAAGTGTCTTGATTTTCATACTGTTAAAAAGTGAAAAGTAATGGCTGTTTGACAAAGGGCTGGGCACCTCCACCCTTAGGAGCTATAGCATTCAATACAGATATTTTATTTGAGGCTGCTGTTTATCAGCGTAAACAAAAACAGAAGGAGAAAACTTTTGTATTCTTGTGCGCCAATTAGCACTGGCCCTTAATTGAGTTTTCCTGAATACAAAAATGTAAAGAAGTGCGAAAATTAACCAAAAACATTTCATTCATTGCGCAGCGCTAACGTATTTTGGGGTATGATCTGATTGAATAAGCTGATACATAATGAGGTGAGCATGCTGAAGTGTGGGCTTACAAAGAAGCCATGATCTCCCCTAGTTTTAAATCAAAGTGGGTCCTATTTTCAGGACCACTTATCTTCATCCCTCAACCGCAGGGAGCATGTACTTTCTAACAAAATGGACCCACCTCATCCAGTGAAGCTCTCCTCTTTTCCTCCAGTCTGGAGGATCTTCCTTGATGTTGGGGCATGCGAGTAACTTGGAGCGTACAGTTCTTAAAAGTGTGGGGTCGGTTCAACACTCTATCTGCGACTAGGTCATTTGCACATACAAAAAACATTAGTTGTTAGATTGCACGACTTGTGAATGTCATTACGACCCCATGTCTATGGTTTTGAAATCAAGGAAGATTTGCACGCTTCCTTGTTCAGCTCTTGCATTTAGTGCACCTTATAGCTAAAAGCAGAGAATGATACTCTTCTTTCTATGTTTAAAGAGAATACCTAATCCTCTTTGTTAAATATTTTTGTGCGGCGAACGTTGCAATATTGACTGATTATTGAAATATGAAAAGTATGAATTTGGCCCCACACTCTTTTTGCGACTAGGTCAGTTGCAAATAATAATAGTAATAATAATCATAATAATAAAAACTAGTCGTTAGGTTGCACGTCTTGCGAATATCATTACGATAGGACTTGTCGTTGAGTCCTTATTCAAATTGATTCCGGAATAGATTTTAGAAATCAGCGGACTGAGTATGCCGGAAGTATAGATATCTTATTAGACGTTTTGCTATGTGTTATCGCTGAGCATTTAACGAATGGTGCCATATTTGGAAGAGCCCGTACTTCTTTACCGATTGGGGACAGTGTTTATACAGCGATGTATTGTAATTAGTTCACAATACAAGTGAAGCAACAGGATATGCACGTGGCCAAGTTCATCATGAAACTGATCGCGAGGGCGTCCGAGTCAAAATGCAAACAACGAGTTCAAATACTCACCAATACTACGCACCAAAACGTTTAATAAGTTATATATTATCCAACTGCTTTATCTTATATGCATTTCTTTCTTGTAAGGTGGGAAAGCGGAGCAAGCAGATAGAGAAGCGTAGCACACGTAGCCGACTGGTCAAACAGGTTTTTTTTTTTTTTCACAACACAAAATAACAAACTGACCAAATATCGCGTGATATTTACACTCGATTTGCACGTTGTTTGTACTCTACTTAGTTTAGTTGGATAATAACAATGAATGAGGCAGTTGTTACACGATGAAGTTTACTTTTGTGGTGTTCCTTGAAACGATAGTATTTCATATAACAAGTATTCTTGCTTCGAAGGCATATTTATAAACAATACACTGCATTGGTTATCTACTTCGATAAAAGAGGTTGCATCCGGCGACAGAAAACCCACAGGCATTGCCTTGCTATGAAAATTATATCAGTTTTTTTGAGATTTGAAGCTACTATTGCGTGTATTATCAGGCGAGGTTTTACAAATAAGGCAATACTGTAAAGCGAGCGCGTGAATTCCTTGCGGATTAATTCACTTACATTTACGAACCTTCGCAAAGCCTTTCTCCTCGCTAACCTTTTAAAGGTTTATGTAACTTCTTTTTCCCAATGCTCAATGCAAACAGCATTATGTGAAATACGAATGCACTTTCATACTGGCCTTAACCAGCGTTGAATAGAACATAAAATAGGAAGTTTAGTTTCGGTTTCATATCTGTTAAGCTTTTATAAGCAGTTTTTGTTTCCGTCATCTTCGGTCACTCTGCACTAAAGGTAAGATTACAACCACTGACGAAGTGAGAATATAGGAAGATTATTGACTAAAACGTTAACAGATGTAACTCAAAATGATCTACCTTGCGCGTCTGTAAAGGTGATTCTGGCTGTTCTGCGATCAATTTCGATGCTTTCGACATCTCCTCCTCCAGATTCTCGCACCGATTGGAAGTATATCATTAGCGTTGTTTTGCTTGTTCCATCTGGAAAACCAGAGACTAAAATCCGTGAACTATTCATTTTAAGTTTCTCAAGATCGAAACATGTTTCTCTATGATTCAAAAGAACATCTTACGATCTGTAAGAGAGACGGAAATGCAAATTTTTCCAAGAAACGGGGTTTCCTAAAAAGTAGAAAGGTTTTATTTTCACAGGAGGCTGATTGGTTACCACCACTTAAGATGGTTCGCTATTGGCTTGTGAAAGCTGCACCCTGTTTGTTTTGTTACATATATGGTCATATGTTTCTCAGAAAGGTTTGTCATTGTCTAGGAAAATTCTGAGAAAAGAAAACGCTTCGGAAAGTAAAATTTGATTACTGAGAATTGTGTTTGCTATTGAAAAAGGCTGTAGCATATCAAGTAAATCATTTTAGTTTTAGGTTTTAAAGTTCCTTACTGCATTGTTATCGCTTAATTACACGGGGATTCCCCGGATTGCGTGGCAAAATTTCATAACTGGGTTCGGCGTTTCATATGACCCTTTGTTTTGAGACGGTCTAGATTACCTTCTGGAAGATTCGGTTGAATCTCCTAACACAGCTTTGAGGGAAAGCGATTCTCCCGCAGATTCGACTCTTTATGGCCTCTGATCTATCCAGTTTTGTGGATGTTAGTGCAGAAGACATCTCAAAGAGCATCTTAGTTTCAGGCATTACTCCAGGAACCGAACGCGAAGCTATTGTTTTTCACTTTCAGCAGCATAAACATGGCGGCGGCGACGCATCATCTGTGAAATTCTCTCAAAATGGAGACAAAGCAGTGATTACATTTGAAGAGAAAGAGAGTAAGTTCATTTTGTTACACAACTCTTCGCTTTATTGAATTATTCAGTGAACACTTGCATGGCAGAAATCGCATTTTTTAAAATTTGAAAGCGAATGTGTTAAATATTAAAGTGCCAGAACGAAAGAAACACATGAGCCTTTCTTTCGCCGCTCGTGTAGTTTATAATTCGTAAAAATTTACTCAACCATTAGTTATGGGCTACTCCGCTAACGGAGTCAGCGGAGCCAGAGAGAAAAAATGTTCATGAAAGAGTAATTTACACATGCAGCATTTAATATTTATCTGTCGTGTGATCAATGGTTTCAAAGAAATTCAACCGTCGCACTGAACGGGAATTAATTATTAAGACGAGAAAGTGGGATGATAAGTTAGAAAGAAAGGGGAAAATTGTGCCCTCCTCCTAACAAGGCACAATAAATGCGCTTCATGTCGGATACACGGTGCTGAAAATGGCGTAAAGAATTGTAAGATACGTTGATACTTTTGCATCTGTTATGCTAATTAGTAAAGGACTGAAAACTCTGCGAACCGTTCATAAGAAATTTTCATGTGTCTCATTCTTTATTTCGTAGCTGTAGAGAAAGTTTTGAAAGGAGAACATAGGTTTGAAGGGGTTTTGCTTAAAGTTGATCGGCTTTCAGGGAATAGAAGACCAACATCCAACGAGGTAAGTTGTAGTGCGTACTCTATGCATGCGTCACGCAACGAACGCAGCTTTGCGTTACGATTCATGATTTATTTCATGACATATTTAACCGTTTTTTTGTGCGTTTGTGTGCCTTTTTTCTTTCTCACCTTCTGGTTTGTTTTTCTTTCATTCTGTTCTGTTCTTTACGGCATGCGAGTTTGTTTGTTTGATTTTTCGACAATACAAGGTAACGTCTTCACACATGCTGCATAGTCGGCAACCAAATATGAGTTGGTTAAGAATTCTTTCTGACAGTGGGAAGAAGACCAGTTGGAGCACGCTGACTCCTCGAGGCAATTATTCAGTTGTCACGGGGCATCATACCTTCTCTTAAGCCATATAATTCTGAACGTATTCTAGTTGTAGGTTAAACCTCTATTGATTCCCTAATTAATTTCTACAGATATTTACTTACGTGACCGCAATTTTGGATCCCGTTGAGTTGGGTATTTCACCACAGGAAGCCAAGCAGATTTTGGAAAACGTCAAAGAGGACATCGATGTATCTATCCAGTGCGATAAAAAATTGTTTGTTTTGACGGGAAAGCTGAAAGAAATCAATGAATGCCACTTTCTTGTGATGAGGTATCTAAGCGAAGGTCAGCCAGTCGATGCGCAACTGAACAACCTTTCTTTGGCGAGCAAAGGCGCAGAAGTCGAGAATGGCGGAGCAGGAAAGGCGCCAACAACGTCTGGAAGATCTGACGTTATCGTAGCTACGAGAGTTGATGAAAGTCCCGGAGCGAAGGTCATCCCTGTCAATGAAGTCAACGGCGCCGACCAGGAAGGACGTGTTCATCCCACAGTAGAGGCACGATGGTTTCGAGTCGATCCATATGCCTCCCGTTTTATGGAGAAGTTTTTTAAAAAGCAGTTAGATGAAATCAATGCAAAATTTATTGTGGAAATTACCGCTTCGGATGACGGTACTCGAGTTATACTTCAGGCTAAACAGAACTGTGATCCTACAAAATACAACACTGCTTGCAGTGAACTTTCAGAACTTATTAAAACTGTCACCCAGGGTATGGTTATCAATGAGCTGGACTTAAAAGGTGCAGACGAGGATTCAGCTAAAGTTTTAATGGATTACATTGGAACTATGTACCCAGTGATCATTGACCGGCCCCAAGAACACGGTCCGTTTTTTGTGTATGGTGATGCTGTATCTGTAAGAGAAGCCAGGCGAACTGTGGAAGGAGGAATGAGTCAACAGGAAAGTTATGATACTGGCCTTGGTACTCATGAAATGGCAATGGCAGCACCAGAAATGATTTCTTTTGAAACCTCTAGTTATCGATCAGAAAATGGTGTGTGTATTTCCCTTCGTTATGGAGACATCACTGCCGAGGAGGTTGATGCAATCGTGAATCCTGCGAACGAATTTTTGTCCCACTTCGCTGGTCTTGCAAAGCTGATCGTCCAAAGAGGTGGGCTTGAAATTGAAAGGGAATCTGACACGTTGATGCGAAAACGCGGCTATCAAGCGCTTCACATTGGAGACGCTGTACCTACAGTCGCTGGAAATCTTCCCTGTAAGTTTGTCATTCATGCCGTTGGTCCCGAGTGGGTTAAACACTCACATACAGAAAATATGAAACTTCTAAAGAAAGCGTGCCTCCAGAGTCTTAAAGTGGCTTCTAAACTCGGTTTATCATCCATTGCCATACCAGCAATTAGTTCCGGTATCTTTGGTGCCCCTATTGATGTGTGTGCCTTTGCCATGTTAAACGCAGTGGAGGAGTATCTCAGGATGCCGACGATAACAAAGAAAGAAGATGCAAGGAAAAAAGGGTCAAAACAAAGTAACCAGAAACACATGCAAACAGATAAAAAGGAAATATCGACGAAGCCGCCGAAAGACACGCCAAGCGAAATTACCGATGAAGAAAAGGAGAGAGAAAACCCAAAAGCCGTTCTAAACGATATTCGTTTTGTCCTCATTGACGCCGACTCAATGGATGTCTTCGAGAAACAGTTCATCGAAAGATTCGGTGATGTTATTACTGATGACTTTGATGATGTCGATGACGAACATGATGATGAGGAAGTTTAGCGCGAGAAAATCGCAATTCCAATCTTAAATTAGACTTGAACTCGTAATGGGAACTGTCACTGGGGAAACTTTACTTCAGCTAACGTTCTTGATGACCATTTTTCCTTCCTTGCTATGTGACATGACTGGAAATCATGATATCGCCGGAAACACTTTATTATCCTCATCAAAAAGTGGCTAGTGCCGAGTTTAGATAGTGTAATCCTAAGGAACCGTCGTCCACTCTATCATTGACATGGGCCATTTGAAAGGTCATGGGATAATGATAATTTTTGTGACTTTATTGGTCATTGGATGCCCCATTGATTGGTGATCGCCAAACATGTTCCCTTTTCTAAGCTTACAACTGGTTGTATCTACTTTGTTCAAGCCGCCCTATAATATTTTTCATATATTTTACCACCCTTATGGTTCACTTTAAGTTATGGAAAATTCAAGTTGTTCGTTACAAATAGCGCGGTTTAATAGACCAATGTACTGAATCTAAGTTGATTTAGACGATTTGATTAACTATGAAAAGTGTTAGCAAACTCAAACCTAGACCTTCTTCGTCTCATTTATTCTTAGGTGCGGTTGCGCAAGTGGAGCTTGTCGACCAATCGCAGAATACCACTGTACATACTCATACCCTACTGTCTAGAAACTAACAGTAGGCCTTTTTAATCATGATTTCTGATCGCTATTGCGCTGTCCCCTTAGTTACTCAATGTGTGTGAACGCTATTTTCAAGGTGCAAATGCGTGTGCGAAAGCCCCTTTACAGCGTTGAGATACTCACCTTTTGTCGAATGAAAAAAACACTCAGAGACAAAACACACTCAGAGATACCATGATGAAGTTTAATTGGCTCAAAAGTTTACATTATTGACAACATGTCTTCTAACTATATATTTATTATATGTCAACAGAAAACCGGAGTTCGAAAGATTTGCCTTCTCCCTCACCCACTCAGCCAATAACTCAATGCTTCCTGATAAGAAATGAGAAATTTTACACATTTAACACTCCTGAAAAGTCCATTTCCTCCAGTTTTTTTCCTTTTTTTCAGGTCCACGTCTTGACATTTCAAATTTCTGATAAGGAAATTTAAACAACGCTTTAATTTTGCCCTAAACAACCTTATTTCATTTGCTGATCGAAATATCACTTCCTTCCAACTGTTGAGCGGCTGCCGCATAGTCAAAAACCCAAGAGGAAAGAAAAGCGATTGTGTTCATTTACATCCGTCAAATGTAAGTAGGAATAAAAGGAAAAGTACCGAACAAAACAAACAAAAATAAAACAAAAACTGCGAGACTTCCTAAACTGAAGAATGAATTAGGGTCGGTTTTTAACAGAGACGCGTGTGTATCAGAAACACAAAGCGCGTAAAATTGTTAGCTTTACCGAAATTGTTGCCATGTTCATTGGTTCACTGACAGTTAAGACGGACGCATTTTAAAGAGCTAGCAGATCATGAAAAATCTAGGCTAACAACTGATTTAGACGTCATGCTGCATTTTTCAGTGTATAATAATGAACAAGAGTGGGAAAGTTTCTAAAGAAACTGTGGTTCCGAGTCGGTGGGAGAGTATAGGGCTAACGCTCGAAACGTCAGCTTTTTTACCCTTTACGGTGGCCAATTTACGTTTTCAACTCAGTTGTTAACACTAAATTACCCGCTATAATAATGAACAAGTCTTTTCTATTTTGTAAACTGTCCAACTACTTTTGAGATCGTGATTGGTTTGGTCATCGTCCGACAAAACCAGGTTATTGCAGGTTTCGTCTAATAGCTTTCACGACGGGGGTGATGATGTTATTGTGGTCCTTGAAAGGAAGAACGGACAGGAAGCGATGACTGATTGTCCACGCGTGCCCATGTTGTTGTTGTTGTGTTGTAGCTGCAACGATTTTTAGAGTGGTTTCTACCGATTTTCAGTTCACTAAGTAGGATGATAACTTGATAGTTAAGAAAGAAAGAGGAATGTCTTTTCCTCTCATCAATGTACCGTTGCCATAGGTGAGGAACCGTAAGCTGTTAGTGTACACTTGCTAAGACATAACGGGTTATTCAATACATGAAATTTTATGAAGGTAAAAAATTAATCCTGCAGTTTTTAGGCCCCATAGGGTGATGGTTTTTACGACTAATAGTTAAATTCTTGCCATCACAGTTCAAAGAAATTTTTCACGGTTAACCTTTATTTACAACTAACGATTAAAACCTGTCAATTTTTAAGGCTAACGGTATATTTTTAGGCAGTTTTACGGCTAACGATTAACCCCATCGAGACCCTCTGATATGCCTGTCCCGGTTGCATGTGCTCGTAAAAAGTCAGAAAGTTACGCACTCGGACCCCAAAAAGGTTGCTAAAACCTGTCAATAATGATAAAAAAAGAAATTATATCTAAATTTCAAAAGTTGCCAATTAAATTTCTTGATGTTTAAATTGAAGTGTTAATTAAAAGATTTATTATTTATTCTTCATTTTTTTTCTTTGCCTTGTTTATTCATGAAAACGTCGGGAGTGTATCTCTTCAAAGACGTCTTACTTATTTTACGTATAGGTTGTAGTCGATCCCAATTATTATTACGTTATTAGTTACAATCCATGTGTTGATAAGCGTTAAATAGTAAACAGGAAACCGCTCTTCGAAGAATTTCATTTTCAATTAGTAGTAAAGTGAACTTTTTTATAATTGTTGAACTTTGATCTGGAATTCTAGGAAGCCGGATACCACAAATTTGAACCAAGATTTATAGAAGGTTAGCCGCTAGTGGTAAACCTTCGCTATCGATGTTATCGCCACAGAAGCAAGATGACGTGAAACTAGAGATAATGTATCAAGATTTGTCTTATCGACAAGGTTATACAATTTCTTTACCGAGCGAGTCTCTAGTCACCAGTTGAGTCGTTCGTTTTCAAAAAAACAAGCATTCTTGTACGCGGTATAAATGCATGTGCATTAATTTTTTTAGTGTCTGACTCTGTCGGCAATAACACTTTCGCTATGTACTAAATAACCCTAGAAGGTCGCGGAATGTTGAAAATGCACCATTTTGAAAGCTCTGAACGATAGAGTTATAGCTTTCTCAACGGAAAGCTTGTAAATCTCTGATATGACTGCTGGATTAGGTAACTTTCACAAGTAAAGCTTTTTAGTGCCGCGAAAAACTGATTAAAACATCTGACTCGTCTACTGAAGCTGTTACCATGTTTACCCCAGTAGAAATTTCTGTAATATTTTACGTAGGAACACTTAACTTAAGGTGATAGTTTTACGTACATTGAATTGACAGGCGATGTTCCTAGTTATCAGTTCACATGATACGTACTGCGTAATTCTCTACTCTTTGACTTCCTCTATATCAAGCTTAACAGAACTTCAGACTATGAATTAAACCTTCGGATGACTCTACTATTTACTGTTCTGATTGACGCCGTATTTTGACACTTGGTTGAGTGTCCAAGGTGTGATTTATCTTGTTCCAATGTGTTCAGCGTCAAACAAGTGGATCATTGCCGGCCGATCAGCTTGTTAACCGAATGGGAGGAATCACTTCATTTGCAAACTGGGCGAGAAATTGGTTGAGATGATTACATCAGCTCTTTCCCACAAGACATTCCCTCAACTCTGGGCTGAAGCAGGCAGAGAAGGCGAGTGACCTTAATCAATTAAACGATAGACAGAAAAGGAATATTTTGCCTTCCACGGCCATGTAATTCCCTTTTATGTGTTTTTTTTTGTGAGTTAGTTAGTTAGGACTGAAATTAATTCTCGGGAATTCGGTGGCACCGCAAGAAAATGTGACTCCTAAGCTACGATATCAAGCCTGCTGAAATAAGACTTGAAATAAGACTTGAACCTCCCTATTTTCAGCCCTTCTTGTAATTGCGCAAAAGAGTTCTAAGCCTGCTCAGCCGACTAGTAAAGAGGGGAATTAGACAATGATCGATATATGCGATAAAAAGCATTCAAATCAGTAAAAATAACAAGGTTTTTGTTTATTTTCCTGAGAAATGAGTTTAACAGTTTAACTGCACTAGTTATCAAAAGTCACGAACTCTTCGACGCATGGAGCATACAGTTACTGTTTGGTTTCCAAATTGGCCAGTAGTTCACAAAGTTACAAGTTCCCCACGTTAAACCGAGGGAGGGGAAATTTTTGACAGTGTCTGCCTTCATATTTATAGAGATAAAAGACTGACAATAAATCTTTTCTCAAGCTGAAAGCACCATCGATTTAGTCACACACGACGCCACAAACAACACTCAATGGGAAATTGTATATGTAATACTCTTTGGAGATTCATAAGCTCATGTCAAGAAGGTCTTTTTCTAAACAATTATTGAGTAAGAAGTAGCTCGAGTGATTGATTATTAATTTTTGCCAACGTTTGCAAAATATATTTAGCCAGAATTGTTATTTGTGATAGTTTTCATGACATATCACAATCAATATTTGGTTCATCTAAATCCTACTGTTCAGGTGAATTTTCTTTTCAAATCGTGATAAGTCTAGTATCCCCTAACTGCCATCGCAATGCGCAAGATTTTCTTTTACATATTTTATTTGTGATTGTATGTTTTAGACTCGGCTTCTGTCTCTTTGTCGATGATCAAGAATTTAGTGATCAATCCCTTTGAACTGATCATGTATCGAGATCAGCAAGGCACACAACAATTGATTGTATACTTTGCTACAGGCCACTGGCTTTGTAGCTCACCCTGTTGGCTTGTGTTCACACGATGAAGTATTCAATACTTGTCATGAAATACTGTTTTCATTAAAAGAAAACAATTGGAGATCGTAATTCCTACGAGATGACTAGTTGGACCTGGTCTATCGAGGACTATTCATGCATGCTTTAGGCACTATTTATTCTAAGCATCTGTCTCACTTAAGACCTAGATTCTTAGAAGAATCCTGCACTATTTGAAACTTAGCAGCTACCCTTATTACTTCTTGGTTGATGCCAAGTAAGCAACAAGGCCTTAATAAGAGTACTTGAGCTCACGTTGCGCTCCGTACTTGGAATACTTACTGAACATTGATTCTGCGAACACGTCAAATCTATTGTAAAGAAATCTTTCATATCAGTCTAAGTTTTCATCGAAACTCCGATTAAATGAAGAAGTACTAGCATGATTATTGAATGTGAACCAGTCAAATGTTCTGCATTTGTCCTTTCTCGTAGGCATATAAATATCGTTGGCCTTCAAATGTGGCAAGTGTTGGCTTGCTGTAATTTGAAAAATTCGAACTGATCAAATATGTAAATGACGCTCTTTTCTCTTCACGTTGCGACTGAAAAACGCCAAGTGGAGTTTACAAGTTGTGTGATTGATGCACATCGTGGGACTTAAATGTCAGTATTGAAGTTATGACTTATGATGTCATACGTCAAGAAAATTTGTTTATACCAGTTATAAACTTGACGAAGACAATGTTCAATGATTGACTTTTGTAGTGGAACCTATATAAACTACAAACTCAGTCACCGAATAAGTGCTTGCCAAAGCAACGATATCTCTCTCAAATTCTCCCAAAAAGTCTGATCGGAAAGTCAATTCTTTACACAATCTCTTCAGTTCCGCAATAATTGATTGCCAGCAATCATGTTGATTTCCCCTGCGTTGTTTTGGGAGGAGGTATGGAAACACAGAAAGCCGGGGGAACTGAGTGAATTTAAGTGGATTATCTGAATAAAACCAAAAACAATTGACCACTCATAATAGATAAGCCATCTTTACACTCAATGGCACTAACCTTGTTGTTATTTGTTTAACAATCTCGGTCTTCCGTGACTGAAGAGCTTTTTTAAGGTGATTGATTCGAGTCTTAAAAACAAACCACAATCATGATGTATCACTTGCCTCGAGAATTCTTTACCTCTCGAAGACATAAATTAGTCCTTTGTTTTATACTGTGCTATAATAATCCAAAACGTTGCATTTGCAACATGTTAACTTTCTAAAGCGAGCAGAAAAACTGTTTTCGACGTTTAATTTTCCTGTGAGGAAATCGAGCGCCCACGCGGAACCTGCGGAAAAAGGTGGTGGCTATTGAAGTCTAATCGAATTTAGTTTAATATCTCTGACTGAATTGGATGCTTGTAGTACTGAAATAAAAAATAAATTTAAAAAATTGAGAAAACCAAGTCTAACAAATCGCTCCTATGGCAGATATTCCATTTTATGTGGGAGCATAACTCGAGAAAGTAACATCATCTTCTCCGTCATTTCTAGATTTCTATGCACAGTTATTGGAAGCATCGTTGCGTAACGCTTAAAATTCAACTAAGAACAACGCGATGTCGCCAGTTACTTTTCCTACCCCCTTCTGTTCATACAAGTTTTTACCACCTTTGGCTGTTCCCGTACACTTTAAAACTCTCTGAAACAAGTTATACACCATGCTTAAAGAAATTTTGGTAAGTATAGAATGCTATTTATAAACTTTGCATGCAATTTAACACTGTGTAATGGTGGCTCTTTAGCAGCCCACACAGTCAACAGAAAATGTAATTTGTTGGACGAAAGCAAGGAGATCAGTATTCCGTAGTGATTCCTCAGGATGAAAACTAGAAGAAAACTGCCAAAAAAAGGCTAGAATAGTAGAGCATTTAAAGAGCAAATGCAAAAAAAAAAAAAAGAAGAAAATATAGAGACCTAGCAAAAGCGTTTTGACAACCCTTACACCACGTGCTTTAACTGCTTTAATCGACGTTTTTGGTACAAACGGAACTAAGAATACTTAGTTTCTTCGAACGTATCTGAGTATTTTGTTAGTCAAATATGTAATGTTACACACTCTGCGTATAGAACTTGTCATTCCTGAGAAAATCAATACTTCTGTAATGTACATCAATCAGGCCGACCCTTTTTTTTATTTACTTTCATTTTTAGTTGATGTACTTAATCAGTTTGTGGAAAAATACCCGACTGAGATTGAAGTTCTATATCATCTGATACACTATTATGGAGTTAGTTGATGGAATAAGAATGCCACATGTACAATTACTTTAATATAAAAACGTTTTTATCTTATGATTTGCTGAATCAAAAGAAATTGTTTTCTCTACCGATGTCTTACAGGCTTCTTAGCTATAATCCGAGATGGAGATTTGTTTCAGATAATCATCACCTTGCGTGTATTAGTTGGAATATCTCTATATAAAAGATTTTCTGAATAATCCATCAATTCAAAGATTAGTGTTTTAAGGCTTTGAGAAATCTTTTTGGCTTGTCAGCTAATATTAGTTGGTATTTATCAAGCGTGTCTGTTGGAAAAGTTTCCCTTGGCCATGGCCTCAGTGAGTACACTAACGTGTAAAGTTCTTAAAAATTAAAAGAGGAAGGTTAAATGTGAGTGATGAAAATCAAGTTTTCATGCTGATTTCGTTGACATGAAACGATCTTTTCATCTTTTACGTATAACTGCGTTATAATAAATGGGTTTATTCAACATTTTAGAGTAAAATTAGAACAAACAACTTGAACTGTTGAACAAACAGAAAGAAGAGCGAACTATGCTTAGAGTAGAACAAATAATGTTTTTGGACTATTTCAGTGTGAATTACATCTTAAAATTTATCCTGTTGATGAATGCAATGCGTTAAAAATCGCGTGACAATTCATTTTAGCTTTGTTTATAAAAGTGATAGTCTCGAGGAATTTAAATTCATAACTATAGAGAAATTGCAGAACAGCTGTAAGTCAACAATTCATTTTTATCAATATCTGTCGATTGCAGAGTAATGCAAAACAATCGAAAATAAAACACTAAGCCCCTTTTTTACGTACTTACAAGCAAACTTACTCCTTACGCAAGATCATTGCCAATACTTCGAATGACGGCATGCCTCCTCTCGCACGAATAGCTTGCATTAAAGACTTCCTGTTGCCGACTTTCTGACGGAAACTAATTCACTGTTTTCCACTTTTTCGGGATCTTTTATGCATTTCAACTGATTGATTCACAATTATCCTTTAAACGTGGGCGAACATCCGCTTCTTACAAACCGTGTCACCTTTTGAAAAAGAAGTTCTTGGTTTTGAAATATCATGCCTTTACGTAAAGTTTCCATACCTTACTGGGTTTCATATTGCTTTAGTGAACACGAACTAGGTCAGTGAAGAGGGAAAGATGGCGGTTTTGCCAGACGGAGGTCAGTTTCACAGTTTTGTGAAATTTTATTTTGTTGACTAAGAACTTGAGAGCATAAATCCTTTATAAAAAAAAAAAAAAAAAAAAAAAAAAAGATTGCGTACTTCAATAAAGCGAGGATTAAGGAATAAGAACGATAATGTATAATTAACAAATAGAGTGTTTCTAAAGTATTCGGAAGCGATAAAATGTGGAATTAGAATGATGGACATTCTTTAAACGGCGAGCAGTTTAATTTGTCGAATTTTCTCTAGAAAGCAAACCACAAGACGAGATCATTTGCAATTGAATGTGCCGGCAAAGCCTTAGTTTGTTCCCCAAACGAAGTCTTCTCGCCCCTCTCGATCGCTACCTTGAGTTTAGGCACTTCAGGGATGGGCACTGTATAAACAAAATACCGCTCTTACCTCTTGTTTGTCACGAATGTAGATTTGTTTCATTTCCCGGCAAGCAATAACATCAAAAGAGTTGGCTCTCACAGATTTATGGGTAGTGGAAAAATGTGCACTTTTCGAGAGCCATTCGCTTTAATGATCATGTAAGACTGTAGATGCTTCTTAAGTATACAAGACTATCGCAAGATCACGCAAAAATTCCAGCTCAAGTCTTCGGTTTTGTCGGCTTCCTTTTCGACCTCGCATTATTTGAATCGTTCAGAAACAATGTCATGCAGCGGTACAAAGACCACACAAAAGCTATCGTAATGTTACCTCGCCACCCTTCCGTTTTGGCAATAGTTTCAAATCAAATCCCTTATTAGCCCTGGCATCAGTTCTTCTGTGTTGGCGGACAATTTAATCGAAAAGAAATTTGATCTGAAAATCTGTTCTAGGCCGTAAACCAAGGGAACACTGACTCGTTTAAGTGGAGGGTGGAGGGGTTGGTCCCTCATGATCGATCTCGTGCACGAGGCTTCGTGAATGCAGTATAAATTCGTGCGATCTATATCATAACCACGGCGGTCAAAAGATAAAATAAATAGACAATAATTAACGAAACATCTCAAAGAGAGAAAGATAGCGGCATAATTTTTGGCGGCTTGGTACTAAACCGTGCGAATTTCATCAGAAACCAGGGCAGTTTTCTCTTATAGAAGGGAATGAGAAGCACATGATCTTAAAGGGGATAAAAGGATTATCAAATCTCTATCCAAGCACATATAGTTCAGCCCATACAATTCATTTTGAATATAATGCAGTAGTAATCGGTAAACATATCACCACATTGAAGTTTAATCCCGATAGTTCTTCGCTGTCTCCAAACTGTGAATTTCAAGGAGCACATGGCCTCGAATGCATCTTTCAAGATTAATAGATTGCGTTTCTTACAGCATAAATAACTGTCCACAGTCGTACTTTGATCGTAACTGCCCTCGATCAATGCAAGACTTGTCTTTAACACAAACAGATATAATATCTAAGACCCTGACCTAGTTTACTTATCTTAATGAAAGGTCAATTAGTTCGAAGACTCAAAACTAACAACGTTCCGCGCGATCATCAGCCACTTGCCGACTTCAAGCGCACGCCATTTTGATTTCATTTGGCGAGTTAGGCTGGGGAGAGTGTCTCTCTACTCTGCTGGTGGCTTAGTTACTATAGAGATATGATGGAAGCTGTGTGGGTCTGCTGCGGTGTGGACCAAACGTAAAGCACTTCCCTTCTTAGCAAATTTCGAGATCACCATATTACGAAAGTAACTGAAGTAAAATATAATTTCGTGAAGACCAATATCGAGCTCAGTTTGTCAACCAAGTTTGAAGTCATCAGGACCTTAAAATGATAATTGTGCTCCAGAGGAAACGTCACAAAACCAATTTCTGACTTTTTTTTTGTTTCGTGTTGTGAGATATAAAAGGAAGAGAAAAAAAAAACCATAGAAAACAAAACCAAAACGAGAGAAAAACTTCATTATATCTTCCACACTTTCGTTTTTCGGGAGCGAAGAGTCTGTCTCCGATAATCCTGATCACTGCAATCATGTTTTTTTTTTATTTATCAATTTTTTTTGTCCATGAATACACGAGGCTTTTCTCACCTGAAGTTATAGCCGAATCGGTTAGAATAGAAGTGAAATATAGATATATTTTTTCGTTTAAGTTTGGGATTGAAAAATTCTTACAAGTTTAAATATTTGTCTTCGACTGACTGAAAGTCTTATTGCCTGTAAAAAGCTTGCAAAATAAATGAAATAGCTACAAAAAAATTATAAGATCCGCGCTTATCCTTTATCAACATTCTATTAACATTCTTTTTCCACGTGTTATTTTTAGAAAGTACTGATGATATATCCTTTACATATTTAGCATCTAGTGCGCTGTTGAGTGTTTACAATAGGAAACATAATGATGTTACCATCGTAATTGTTTGATTGAAGCCCTATTTAGAAACGATTAAATAGGTCTTATTCCATACATTAAAAAGCCGCGACTTTCTAGACGAATAGGTTACCGAAGTAGATAGCTTGTATCAATAACACACCGATCTAGCAGGAAGAAACACGAAGGTATCAGTTGAATAAACTGACCAATCTTTGTTTAAGTCATCTGTGGTTTACTTAGTCGAAGTAGTCCTAATGAGGCCCTGAAGCAATTTGAACAGTCGCTGAATAAGCGAATAACTTTTCTTGTCAATCTGGCTGCATCAACACTATTTTTCTCGAACATTTCGTTTCATCGGCCGCTGATTTTTCATCAACAACTCTTAAAAGGCTCATGTGACGATCTTGCCAAATATTTGTTTTGGTTAACTTCATTTAAAACCTTAGACAAAAAGTAGAACAGAAGTGAACAGTCTATTTATGATATTTTAAGTCCTATAATTCTGATTGCAAGATTCGAAGTCATGACAGAATCAGGCACAAGGCATTAACAACTCATTGTCTTTACTTGTTTTTAGTGGCTCTTTTTACACTTAAGATGTGAAAACGCTTTCAAATGCAAGTACGGACATAGGAAATAACTTTCATAAGATTGAAGCTTACCGCTCGACAGATTACGATCTGAGGAAACAGCTAAAACAGTAAACTGCCAGCACCAGATGCTAGTCGAATCATTGTTAAGATGTCACTCTCGGCAAATCGAGGATTCAAAGCCTTACACTTAAACAACGGGCAAGTTGTCGTGTTTGTTTCAGTGACCCTTATAATGAGTTAAATTTGCTCACCTTCATTAATTCAAGTCGACAGCAATTTTGAGGAAGCTTTACTTTGGTAACCACATTCACCTCAGATAACTGAGACTAGCTTGGGGTTAATCGACAAACTGACCAATCTTCATTAATTTCGATCAAGGCACAATCTTGATTTGTGCATGTTTGATTGCAATTCCTTTGAAGAAAGTCATGGAAGGAAGGAAGGACAGGACATTTTATTATCGACATTCTTCTAAAGTAAACGATGGTTTATTCAGCTTTATAAATGATGAAAAGAAAAATAATTCGCTAGAAACCGCGGCAACTCGATGGCAAGGCACCAATAAGATTAAACGTGATTAAACAGAATGCAAACAACCCAAACACACTTGCCTAGTAACATGATCGTATTACAGAAGAACTTTAAGAATACAAACAAGCAAACATCATAAAGGATAATTTAGTATGATCAACCAAGTTGAAAACGCATTTTGCCAACTGTAAAGAGTTTCAAAGCTGACGTTTCGAGCGATAGCCCTTCGTCAGAGCTCTGTTTCTTTAAAACTTACACTCTTTATTCATCAAACAAAACGCAAGAACTCGTAAAAGCTGCCAAGAACTTCAACTAAGCTGCAACTTAAGATAGTATTCAAGTGGAATTCTTTCCGCAGCTTTTTTGTTTGCTAGCGTTTACGAGAATTAATTTATCAATTCTCTGTGTACTTTATTTTTTTTAATCGGTAATTCTTTTATTTGTTTGTTTTTTTTTTGCGATATCATTAAACTTACGAGTATGTGATTAGCGTGGGAACGGAAGTGGGCGGCGCGACCAGAAACGTTAGTTTGCGGCAACTGAATAAACGCGCGCGCAAATCGACAGGGTATTTCACCTTATCCTGTCATATCATGTTCACACGCCGGTTATCACTGACGATCGCTATCAACAGCTCGATAGACATCATCGTAATCAACGGACTGATTTGGGGGTAGAATGTTCCCACTGTTTTATTTTGATT
This sequence comes from Pocillopora verrucosa, assembly GCF_036669915.1. Lineage (NCBI taxonomy): Eukaryota > Metazoa > Cnidaria > Anthozoa > Scleractinia > Pocilloporidae > Pocillopora > Pocillopora verrucosa. The sequence goes on along the minus strand of NC_089314.1, from coordinate 30,777,720 downwards.
TTGAAGTTCCTTGAGTGACAGCTTTTCACCTGTAGGCGCAATTCACAAAGATGCCATGTGCTCCTCAGATTTATAATGAATCAAAATAAAGAGTTGCATATGAGCGCGTAGAATGCATTGGTATTTGCGAAATCTTCGGTATTTTGACTTTGCTTCATGCCGCAGTTAGCCACTTAATTAGTTATGAGGCTAAGTTTAATTCTTTTTCCCGCCGATAGCTAATAAATCGTGACCAAAGCCGTTTATTTCAACCCTTCATAAAAGGGGTTTGTCAACAATAAAGTTTAAAAGCATTATCAAGGTTAAAGGGTTAAAGTTAGCAGTTTTGTCCATAGAACGTCTTTGGTCAGTGGCTAACCCAAAAACAAATTAAAGCCTCTTGACACAAATTTTAAAATATTGAGGCTTAAAAGACTCGTTGTGATGGTTATACATACATCTTAAAACGCCGCAATTTATATCAATCAATATCTGCGCATGTTTGGATACCACGTCTACAAGCAAGAGCGGATAATGGCGTATTTTTGTCTGATAAAGGACCACAAGTACAAGGAATTGTCGGCACCTCCAACCAAACCTGCTGTGGTGCGCCCACCCCATGCCAAGGGGAATGCGAGCACAGCACGTGCACTCCGTGTCTTAAAGACAGGATCTCCTTTAGCCTTTCCTGAAACACTAATACATGTTTGTTTTCTTGTCAAAGATAAGCTCTAGTTTTGAAACGAAGTCTTATAGGCGTCCTCGATTTTTCCAATGAACAAAACTGATAGAGGAAGAAGCAGATTGACCCATCCTTCATCTCGGTGTCCTGTTAAAATCCAAGCGGTTTATTAAATGTGGTTAGACTGATCTGTACCGTTTATATTAAACATAATTATTCTCGTGCGAATACAGAAGTACTGAAAACACCCGAAGACCCGCTTTTGGACGATCCTTTTTTGTCTGCGTGCTTTCCCGCGAAGGGAAACACCACCGACACGTTGCAGTAATTAAATCTTTATTGAAGCATTTCCGACATGATCTTGAACTGCTCACTATACTCTATAAAAGTCTGAATTTGAAATGCATGACGTGAAAAGTTGCTACCTTTCCACTCCTTTGGTACTCTGTCCGAGGATACTCCGAATATCTTAGCGTGACCCTAAACATGGTGACAATATTGCTTGTAAGTACCTCTAACAAGATTAGTAGATTTAGCTTAATCACTTGCTGATGGAAATTCCTACGTCATCTCGAGTTTAACCGTTCAAGTGGGTATGCCACTGTTTAAAAGGTAGTTCGAGAGTTATGCCACTGGTTTCTTTTAACTTAAACAACCTCCCATAACCCAAGCTGCACAATAACGTTTGTAGACACTTGGTTTTACCGATTCAGGCGAAGTTACAAAGTCAGAGGATTCATTAAAAAAAATTGAGGGTTGCGATTTCATTTTACTTCAGCATGACCAATCAATTAAGTGAATACCTCGAGGCTTATTAATTTTTTTAAATCTGCTTTAGAGCAGTCGTGTCAAACGACCTGCTGAGTACATTTTTTTCCACCCCGACTTGAATTTTGATCGTTTAAAAGTTTCTCTAAGCAGTGATCTAGCCAGTATTAACAATAAAAAAAAAATGATTGGGACGTCGATTCCAGACTTTGTAAATGAACAGTTTAATTAATTTTCTTTTCTCCATTCTAGCTCTTACCCTTGGGACGATAATTTCGTGTGATTCTCGTTAAAAAGGCGGCAACAATTAGAAAACTTTAAAAGAATTATTCCCAGCCTGGGTGAGCTGCGATCCCGGCGTTTGTCATGAGCAACTATATTTTCTCTCCAGGGAACTTTGATTTTCATTTAATCGCAAATCATTTTCTATTTAAATAATGCTCTTCAGTCCTATAAACAGCAGTTCCTTACTTGGCCGTCATTGTATAAAATGTTGGACGAAAAGAGTGAAAAAGTTTCAAAATCTTAAAATTTCCTCAAGGCATCGGATGCGTTGCGGAAGTCGATGAAGGATTTGTTTTTTCCGCTTTTTTTTTGGGGGGACGAGTAAAATAAGATCCTAGTTCTCGCGTGTCATTGCACATGAAGACGTTTTTAATTTCCGTTCATATGATGATTTGCAGTTCATTTCCATAGAAACGAATCAGCGACAGTCGTCTACATGAGATCCACATTGGCTGTCTACCAACCTGTATGACTGCATAAAGTTGATTTCCTTGAAAACAAATCTTTTGTTTAAAATTGAAATACTTCTCTTGTGCTTTCTTTTGCTGTTCTGGTAGCATGATTATTCGTAAAACCGTCACCTTTTGTGCTGAATTTTACATGCATTATGACAGACTTGTAGCTCTTAATTAGCTTGCTACATTCTAGATATCGAAGCTATTTTTAGTTTAAAGTTGTTTACTTTTTCTCATGAACCTCTGCCGTATTAAGTGTCACTCGCTAAGTTTAATTTTAGATGAGTTTTTAGACTTAGACCTTTTTATTCGTCATTATGGCGTGTTGAAAAATGATCGTTGCATTAATCAATACCCTTTTATATTCATGTTTCTTATTATCCTTTTTATATTTCATTTTTTCAAGAAGGATTAAGGGAAATCAGTTCGGATTCGATGGGCATTGTATCCCGTAAGCGATCCGGCAGGGTGTTTGTCATTGCATGAAAAACGTGAAAGTATTTTATCAATTCATACGGGTGGCATGGAATTTGAATTTTCCTGATAAAGAAAATGGGTGAAATACTGTCCAGACCTAAATTATCCAAGTTTCGAATTGAGGTAGGGTAGGTGTGTTTACGCCCTTTGCTAACTACCCACGTATAAGCGTGTTGGCACGTGTTAGGCATCAGCCTCAAATGGCTTTAGTTCTTCAATCAGGTTATCTATTTCCCATATCGTTTCCTTGCCAATCAACATATTAAATAGAAACAAACGAGATAACCTTATCATTTAAAAGATAAATCTTGAAGCTTAGCCAAAGGTCCTCTAACCAAAGCACTTACAGTCTAATTCAGTGGTTAAGTTCGTCTATCGAGTTTTCATAAACAATGGGGTGTATTTGAAACATTAATGAGATGCTGCTCTTCGACATTCAAATTGATTCGCCTTTGATAGCTCTCAGTTGACTTAATATTACAACAACATCATGAGGTCAAACCAGTCTCACACACTGCTCTGAACAGTTGAAGTTGGCCGAAGGGGTCCAGCAGACATTAAAATGTTTTTCCTTTCAGTAAACACTGAGTTTGGTTTTGAATGTTTCTAGATGACGTTGTGTTAAACCCAAATCTTGAGGACCATAGGGTCCACTTTTCAAGCTTTCAAGTAGAGGAATGGTGGGGGTGGTGATGGTGGATATTTTGCTTACTTGCTCGGATGTTGAACCTTTACAGTTTTGCTTATATATCAATTTTCTTTCTTGGTTTCTTTCGATCAAGCGTTTTTTTCATTTTCTTTTTCTTTTTTTTGGCTTGTTTTGTTGTTGTTGTTGTTTTTTTTCATTTTCGATTTTTTTCGTGAAAAGAAAGAAAGAAAAAAACGAAATACACCTGAGAGGGATCGAATAGACCCAAAGTCTGCATGATCACAAGATATGATGAGTTATTGCATTTTATCAACATTTCAATTAAGCCCCCTCCGTCCTTCTGAAGTGTCCTTAAAGGAAAGGGCCAAAGCTGAATAAATAGATACCCCGATTTTGAAACTGTCTTTGACCACTTAGAGGTCTAATACGGATTCAAATTATCTACAATTTTTTTTGCCATCTGTTGTCGTTGTTGTTTATTTGCTTTTGCGTGATTCCTCCAAGATTACATGATCACCTGATGATATTTCGAGGTTGAGCCAAATTCTGAACATCCGATATGCTGAGCCCAAAGAAAGGGTCATAATTGTTCAACCCACTTCTTAGATTTAATAGTCTCTATTTCAAATTACCAATTTACAACGAAAAAGGGGATCCTGATCCCGTTTCACGCATGAATTTAAGAATTCATGCGTTATTAATTACCCGTGAATAACCCTTCCGCCCCTTCCAATATTTCCACGGTGCCCGTCCCTAAATTAGATACTTGAATTCCCTCGGTAAATTTAGGCATTTTATTTCAAATTTGTTTCAGAGCCTTTTCATTGCTGCAGGAATGCTTTGGATTCCAGCCAGAAATCAATCCATTTCTCAAATTAGTTGGCGCAATGCAACATGTGATTTACGTTCAAAACTAAGGTGGGAATTGTTAGCGCCAGCCCTCATGAAAGCAGAAATGACAACCAATGGCAGAGTAGATGTGTCATTCACAGCACAATACGGCAAGAAGCCCTCCACTGGTATCGTATACAATTTTTATCGAACATATATGAAAACACAGGGCAGTGGTTCAAGATCATCAATTTCTCTTTGCAAGCCACTGATGTAATCGATCAATCTCAATGCTATTTTCATTGGCTTAAGCCAGAATTTTTCATATCTTTTTCTTTTACTTCTCCGCTAGATCGACAGTATCACTCTTTCTTGTTTGTCTCCTTTAAAATTGTATCAATCAATTGCCAAATTATTTTTAACATGCTGCAACAATTTCTGACGTATAAGGTTACCAAGACCTCCAGTTGTGTTACTATTTCATTGCAGTTAGGTAGTCAAGATTCGTCTTTATGGAAGTCTTAGTAGTTTATTATAAATTCAGAGACACCTTCATTATAGGTATATATATATATATATAATTTATTATTTGATACTAGTTTATTATTTTTTGAACTTACAAACAGTGTTCTTCTTCACGCGACAAGTGGATAGGGCTCTTGGTAAATTAAAATATACTATACGTTGGAATTTGAACCGTACCTTCATTTTAACAGTGAAGTCAGGAAAAGTGTTATTAGAGGTAAGATTACATCTTCGTTATGGTGCGTAATTTCTCATCTACTAGGGCAATTATCAGGAACTCTATACCTGTCATTCAAACTGAAATTAACATAATAGGCTGGTTAATACAACGTGAATTGTAATTGGAGAAAGATGTTTTTCGTCTTGTCACGAGCGTGGGACAAAGGTAAAAATTGTGAGTCCTCGTGAGGAATCGAACCTTGGATGCTCTACCACTGAGCCACAGAGACTCAAGGGTGAGCGAGGTCCTACATACTACCAGGATCAGCAATGTCGATAGCGTCATGTTTCTAAATAGAATAAGAGAGATGGCAAGTTTGAGCTCGGTAAAGAAATAAAGAAAGTTGTTTTTCGTCTTGTCACGAGCGTGGGATAAAGAAAAAGTCCAGAGTGCCCACGAGGAATCGAACGTCAGACCTCCGGATTACGCGCTCCGATTCCCTGCGGGGACTCACAATTTTTTCCGTGTCCCACGCTCATGACAAGACGAAAAAACATCGTTCTCCATTTATTTACCGAGCTCAAAACTTTACATTCCTCCTATTCTTTTTACAAACGTAATTTGCAATTGTTTGAAAGTACCTCATTTCCAAGTATTCCTCAATCCCTTTTTTGCTGAATTTTTTTCTCATTCTGGAGCATATTGCTTTTGTTTTGATCCACAGCTATTTTTCTTTTAGTTAGATCATTTTGTTGTATCAACTGAGTTGATAAAGTAAGTCGGCCTTTTCAAGCTTTGGCCTTTTGTCAGAGCAAATGACGAAGGGCTCGAAACGTCAACTTAAGAAACTCTTAATGGGGGCCAATCATTTGATAAATTCAAATCATCATGTTGTTATACTCCCCCACCGGTACAGCACTACAGTTTCTTTAGAAACTTACCCCCTTTTTTGCATCCTATGCTTCTGATGCTACCTGATTATTGTTTTGTACCACACCACAATCTTTTATTCAGGAACTAAGAGAATGACCATGGAAAAGATTCTCCTTGGATAACGAGAAAACCAAATCACTTATTATCTTTATAAAAGAACACCGCACCATTGAATTATGAGCGTCAACAAGTTATAATTCACGTTTGTCAACTACTGGTTCTAATTGACCTTTGCTTTTTTTCTTCCTTCATCAAGAATTCGTCTTCTGTGACAAATTCGCACGTGTTCTACCTGGGTAATGCATCCAATAACTATATCACTTTTAAATCCAAGACAGCAGACAAATTCCTGATGGCAGATGCACAAGGTGTCATTGGACTAACGAGTAACTCTCACGTAGCAACTCATTTCAAGAAGCGCAAATGTGTTCATGTATAAGTTGTGGGTCTTTTTACTCAAAGCCTTTTCAAAATGATTAATATAAATTGGTATTAAGTATCGTAGAAATTAGACTAAATTATGGACATTTTATCAAGTACTAGTGCGTGAATGGTTTAAGCGCGTCAAGAGAAACCTGAGCTGAAGTGCACGAAGGCAAGCTGAGTGTTCGCGTTCTGTTCCGCGCTCTGTAAAGAATATTAATTTGAAGGTTGATAAACATTACGGTTTCCATTTAGTTTGGAAATACTCTCTCAGTTATATTAGTTCCGAGACATAAACAATTTCTCACTTCTCTCAGAACTTAGCCTTAGAACACCGTTCGCTACTCGGGAGAGATAATTCTCCCAGACAAATATTCCTGAAGGAGACTAGAAATATTATATAGACATCTTATAAGGTTAAGTGACACTATAAGCAATAACTGTGATTGAAATCAGTTATTTACTGTATAAGCGAAGCACATCTTAGAGTGAACAAATAGTTTAATTTGTGCGATGGAGGCTTCTGGGGGGTGGGGGTGGGATGGTGGAAGGACGAAGGGAGAGAGGGACTTGCGAATTCCGGTGCCAAATTGTGGTTATATATTTCAGATCTTGAGGCTCTTTCTTAAAAATTTACATGTGGAGTTTATCTGCATTTTCATACGCTCAATTACCAAGCGTAATTGATGAGAATAAATGAAAGTAATTTAAGTGTAGCTTAAATAAATATAGATGGATTATGTTAAACCACGAGGATTATTTTTAAACAATTCTTAACTGAAAAAGATGAATTAGTAGCAATATTTGCCTTTTATAGCTTGATATTAGTTGCTTATTTAGCTAATGTAAATGCCCCTCTATTTATTACAAGGCATATTTGATTAATATAAAAGTTTTTAAAATTATCTTCACCTTACTTGTATATTTCCTTTCGTCTTGTTTCCGGATTTCTTTTTTTTTTTCTTTTCATTTTATGTTCTCTCCTCGCGTTGGCTCCGGAGGGTCCCGGAGGTGAGAGGAAATCAGAAGTTTTACGTACTTTCTTGTTTTCCAATTGCAGTTCCAAAGCTTAGTTGTTATGACCAGGTGCTCACTCGGTCCCGCTAGGGCGCGGCGAACACGATCACTAATGAAAAACCGCCAACAGAAGGTGCAAAGAAAACGCTTGATAGTGTCAATCAGCCACTCCTTGATCCAGCTCTCAGTTGAGGGTGGTTTCAGATTACTTCTTTACCAAACCATCGTTTTGTGGCAAAAGTTTTTCATATTAGAGCCCTTCTTTGAGGCTTTCAAAACTTGTTTTCTCGGAGCAATTAGCGGAAAAAAAGCCTTTAAAAATTAGAGAGCATTGTCCGAGTGTATTCCATTGTTTATCAGTCGAGTAAAAATTACAACAATAGGCCTATCTATTACTCAAGGCTCCTTATGACAACTCATATCCCCTAAACTAATCATGTTTTCGTTGTTTCTTTCGCAAGCCCTTTGAACTAAGGAATCGGTATTACAATTATGTTGAGCTTATCAGTTTTTTGGTTTATCAGCTTGTAGATCGGTAGATGTTTACGACTCCGTCCTACAGCTTCATGACGAATGATGTTTAAAATATATCTGCTTCGTGTTTATCTATAATACGAAGCGAACTAGCGAACTAGTGAATGGGGAAATAAAGCGGCATTGCTTCCGTGAAGGGTGTAGGGAGGTCATATTATACCATCTAATTTTACGGATATGGACTATTTCATTGTAGTAACACTGGGGCAGCATTCAGTCAGTCTGTGCAGAAATGTCTGCATCACTCCCCACCAAATTCAGCGGGTTTATCAAAAGCACTTTCGACGTGATACACTGACCACTGATATGCAAAACTTCTCGACATATAGCTGTTAGAGGTTCATTCTATATACCAGCGTAATGAACGCGACAAAGTTCGGGCAACTTCTGTCCCAGGATGTCTCAGGGTGAAAACGGATTCTACACACCGTCGGTGGATCTGCCGAAATGGATAAATCACTGAAACCTATCTTCACGAATCAAAATCAACAGGAAAAGCCAACATGACTTTCTGTCATAGGACAATCCGGCCTATATTATTTACATTTATCCGGATTTGATCGTCAAAAAGAAAAAGTAGTAGTCAGGTGTTTCATGAAATACTTTTAATTAATTTGTAGAGTGATTAATCGTTATTATTTTTGACTATTTTCTCTCCTACTTTCCTTTTATAGTTACAAACTGTTACATCTTAGAGATGTTGTCAAATAATTAAGTTGACATTCTTGGCCAAACCACGATTTTTCAATTTATGGTTTACAGACGGATCTTTCCATGATTTAATTCATGATATGATTTTCTTGTTCCGTTTGTCAATAGCTTTTTCAATTTATTTTCAAATGTCTTATAGTTTTTTTTCACCACAAGTCTCTAATAGTAACTATAGGAGTATGCCATGGACCCAAGTGATTGGATGGATTTTGAAAAGAAGGCCCAAAAGACGTTTCTTTCAATACATTAATCACCTGCCTTATAAAACTACTCTAACGAAAGGCAAACATTTTTTGAACACTTTCTATAACGCTAATAAGCTAAAAAAAATTTGGAAACAGACATCTAGAATTTTAGATAAAAATTAAGGTCTTATATTAATCTTAGCCAGACCAAGCAATGGAAATACAAGTTACACAGGAAACGGATTCGACTGAAAGGTTTGGAAACCAGTTATACATAGCTTTCATGACCTTTCCATGATTTCTCCTATCATTTTCCAATTAAAATACATTTGAAAGCTTAATAATTCAAGAAACAAATACAAAACGACCTCATCTGTGTCAGCCAACAATGATAAAGAAGTGTCTTTTGTAATTTTTCAGAATTTTGTTTTTTAAAAATCATCACCGCCTTTTTCAGTTTATTTCTTGTGCAAAAATTGCCAAGTACTTTTTTCTTTCGTTTTCGGCAGAATTCATTAAAAAAAATAATCATTGTCCTAACAATATAGATGATCTTGGCCATTGTAAACAACATATCAACCAAGGCATTTTCGCAAGGAATAACTGCAATGTTGCTTGTTTTGATTCTGTCAATGTATACTCGTACACTAAGCGTTTTGTCGTTTTAAATCGAATTTTCTGGATCTTCTTTCGATTGAATTTTGCTTGTTATAACTATACAATAAGCCTTAATGTACCTTAATTGTTTCCTTGGCACTTACAACTTGAAAGCTTCTTTTAAAACATGTGACACGGCGGCGTAAATTAATATATTTTTTAGCCAACCAAAACAAAAAGCAAAGATTTACACAGCACTTTGCGACTCTGAAAGACTTCGTTCGGCAAAGTGACCAAAACGTAACATTTAACACAAGGTTTTTTTAGTCATACACCGTAGATTGCAAGTATTTCACGAGGTGGCGAGCACAAGGGAGTTGCAGCGCTTTAAAACTGCTTAGAGCCGAGAAATGTTAACAGCCCATCATGACACCAAGAACACTCAAAGACTGTATTTGCAAAGGTTTCTTGATAGAAAGTACACTCTTCAGCGAGCATGAAAGAGTAATCCGATCTCACTATTTAGTTATTTCATGATGTGCCGAATCTCTAATAGAAAAGAACTTTTCCGTTGCATCTCATTTCCGTACCTCAAGACGCAGTTGCGTCTTTAGCGTTTTTTGTCTTTTTTGTTTTCTTGCACTGTTTTCTTAAACTTTATTGCCTCCGGCTCATCAGTTACATCAGCCAATGAATGATAAAGGCTGATTTCTAGTATAAGAAATTTTTGCGGGCTTAAATTTTTTTTAAAGTTTGATATAAATGAAGTGAACGAAGAGACTTTAATTGTATTGTTGTCGTGGACAGACACCTGGCCTTCTAAAGCACAATAGATCGAAATGACAGTCATGGTTGAAAGGAAAAAAAAAATTTTGACAAAACATAATACTTTCAACCGATAGCATTGTCCAAAAAGATAACTCTTCAAGATAAACAAGACGCAAAGTAATTGCTATTAATTGGCCATCTGTCTTGAAAGAGACAGCATAAAGCGGCTCTCGAGATGTGGCCTTGCTTCATTTTCAAAAGCAAAAGAGTAGATCTGAAGCCAAGAAACACGTCCTATTTTCATCTTTACAGTTGTTTCATTTTCTACTGTTGATTCGTCACGACAAACCTTTGAGGACCTGTTCTTTACTGGAATTGAGCTGAAAAACAATTTCCCTGTCTTCCAGATGTCTCAAAACAGAGCCGGTCATCCGTCGCTTGAGAAGTACGTAGTACTCCTTGCCGATAGACAAACGGGAGTTGTGGTTATGGAAGCGCTTGTTTGCGCCGTCCTACTTCTCACAGCTCTGCTGGGGAATTCTTTAGTTTTGTGGATGGTGTGGAAGAACAAAAATCTCCGAACAATTCCAAACCATTTTATCGTTTCCCTTGCTTTTGCCGACATCGGAATGGCAACCATATGCCAGCCGCCGTGCCTCACGGTCCTCGTGACGGGGAAACGAACTTACGGAAATTTTGTCTGTCAGCTTCAAGGATATGCTATAGCCATGCTGGCTTGTGTGTCACTTTTAACGCTAACCGTGGTCGCTGTAAATCGGTACTTTTTAATCGTCCGTCCGAAGAACTACCAGAAGATCTTCAGCACAAGGAACACTCGTATCATGATTGCTGTTATTTGGCTCGTCTCTCTCGTTGAACCAGTACCTTATCTTGCTTCCAACCATCGTTACGTGTACCATGCGGGGAAGTTCTTTTGTTTTCAAGTCGTCGAAGTCGACTTTTTCACTTTACTCGGGTACATGTTCGTTTTCATTCCCATGTTGGTGCTTTCGTTTTGTTATTACAACGTTTTCAAAGCTTTGAAAGAGCATAACAAACGGTTCCATAGCTTGCGACGCCGAGGAGACCAGCCAAACGCTGCAAGGATCTCTGTTGAGGAGATAAATGTGACAAAAACTTTGTTTCTTACAGTTTGCGCCTTCCTAATCTGTTGGACACCGATTGCCATTGTGGATTTCATAGGGTTTGGACAAGGAGGCTGGAACCTTCCTCGTGAGGTGTACGTGATGTACACATTTTTGGGTCAGTTGAGTACAGTGATAAACCCGGTCATTTATGGCGTCATGAACAAGACCTTCCGAGACGAATACAAGAAGCTGTTTAAATGGAGCGGTGGAGCCGACATAACGCAAGAATCCACTGAAGACACTCCACAGACGCAGGAGAGTAAGTGCTCTGTGCTTTAGAAAATAACTTGACATTTAAATCGGTTGCTCTTTGTTGAAACCTTAAAATAAAGTAAGATAGTTGAGCTTCTACTTTTTTTTCTAGTTTGAAGGAAACATCAATATCTAGTTACAGTAATTAGCTATGCTAGAACCTCGTCACTAAAAATTGTTTTTTCAGTGACACCCGTATGCTCTTACACTGAAACTATTTTGACCTGAAGTCGCCTTTTTAACTAGGGCTTTTTTCACGTAACTGAGGTCTGAAGACTCTACACATCAGTGTCGGAGCGTGAGTGTCAGTCTTTACTACAACATGAACCGATTGAAATTTACTTGATAACTAGTGAAGCAGATGCACAATCATTTTTTTGCTCACGTTTGTTTCTGTGACAGGCTTTTGATAACGATAAATTTCTTGAAAAATGCTTCTTTAGAATTGCACAGTATCCATTTTCCAATACAGTTATTGAAGATTAGTGAATGCAGTTACTCCGCAAATGCTTCGATAAAGCGTCCTCGTGTCAGCTTCTACGAAAACTAAATGGAACATTTGAAACGTGGGTTTTGATTAAACTCAGGAAGGCTACGATTCTATGTCAGTCATTTGATTGACAACGTTTCTTACCACTCTGCGATGTTTACAATACACACTCAATCAATTACTGTGTTTTTTGTGCATGTGTAAGACAAGTAAATTTGCGTTATTAAACATATTTACACACTATCTAAGGAGGAAAGTATAACTCAAAGAATGGTAAACTTAGCGCTTAGTCTTCAAATGAAAAAGAAAAGGATGCCACTCATTACGAAGGAAGTCTTTCTTTAGGATTTGGACTTGCATAAAGAAAAAAAGAAGTACAAAAAATGTCGAGACCAGGCAAACTGATGTCAATGGTTTGTGATAAGGTGCTATTATATAATTTTCTTCTTGAGCGATGAATGATATCAGATTCGGCTACAATACTGCAACCCATTTGTCATCGACACGTAAGGGAGCTGAGTTATGATGTTAGGATTCAACAACATTTCTTGTAAAGGTGTAAAATGATCATGATGATGATTTCTAAAATAAACGAACTCCTTGTCACTCTTCATAGAAGTAAAAATGACCCAAAAAGAGCTAAATGTTTTCAAGTTTTTAAATGGAGTTTTACATGTTCGGAATGAACCAAGACTTATGGTGCTTGTGATTATATTTGGAGACTTCGAGATAATGAAACTGTAAAATTTTATCCCAAGAAAGTAAAAAGGTTTGACTAATGGTTGCTGGTGATGAACTGTTAGAATATTTAAATAATATATGATAGAGGGACCGAAAATTAAGTGATCAACTGATAGACTCATAGCTAATAAAAACGAAAAAAAAAATTTTTTACTACAGAATTAGACTTAAGTTCATAGATCAAGACAAGGAATACTGTGTAGTTATGGTGATAAACTGTTGTAAATACCTTTAGGTGAGGACGTTTAACACTGTTTCAACAACTAATAAGATTAATCATTAAAAGCTCAATCTCCAGTTGTTTCGTATGTGTGTGAGTGTGTTTTAAGCAGCTGATTGGGTAAGCATAAAAGAGGGTTTCAACGGGTCAACCGTTAGACGTAAAACAGCAAAGAAAACGTTTTGGCCGGTAGGCTTAAAATTTGGCACATTTTAACTTTCGATAGCTACAGAAGTTAACCGCATAAGTTTTAACTATCTACGATATGCCATTAATCTGAGTGTCAAACTAAATTTTAGCCATAAAATGGCCAAAATTCTAATCAGTAGAAGTAAAAGCCATCACCCCACTGAGACCCTCGTAAAGCGCTATTAAATGGAACAGAACTCGTTACTGTTTTGAACCTGGTTAAGTTCAAATATCATTACCCCCAGTAAACTGGAACACATACCCAATTGAAAAAGCCATTCCAAAATATGCTTACAACACCATCAGTGACAGCGGGATGGAAATCTCCGAAGCACAGATGCTTACGATCAAAAAGCGAGTAAGGTGGTCGGTACCTGCTACTGATAGACAATATGAAATGAAGGAGCATCTAGTTTAGGCAGTTTAGAAAACCACGCTTACTGATTTAGGATGAGGGATCGAAAACAGGCTGAATTCGATTTTAAGTATTGGTCAGTATGTTATTTTGAGTTTTTTGTGAACTAACCCAGCAAGAAAGCAAATGGTGTGATTTTATATACCATGGTTAAACGAATCGTTACAGGCTGTTGATTGTTTAGGTTATATGATAAGCTGTTACCACTATCTCTATCAACAATTACCAGTGACTCCCAGTATGGCGAGAAAAACATTCATTTATCCGATTTATCATTATCACAACAGATATGAGGAAAAATCACAAATTTTACAGCCTTCTTCAAACACTGTGGCCTGAAAAGGATTTTGCCCAAACACGAGCGTGCCAGTCATGTTATCCGCTCCCACATTGGGGGCATGCTTCAATCTGCTTCATACGTCCATACAAAAACGACGCCAAGAAACGTAGGTGGAATAAAAAGATTGGAATATTTTTATTCAGAACATCACATTTTAAGAGGCGATCTCTGTAAGAGCGGTCCAAGGTATTTCGCATCGGAAAAAAAGTTTTCCCTCAAACTTTGCCCAATAAACTATCTTTGGTAGCAAGTAAATAAAACCACATTAGTTTCTGGAAATACGTTAAAATAAAATTTTTAGAGCTCTCAAAAGTCAAAGCTGCTAAAGGCCCTTTTTTGACCTCTTGCGACATCGAAAATTTCAAAAGTTGAATAACCTGGTCCTCGTATCACACCGCATGCAGCAAAAAATCTTTTGTATTTTTAAACTGTGTGATATGTTGGGTGAACAAAAAGTATTTCAATTTTGATATTTGTTTATTTAGGGGTTCGTCATAATTTATTTAAAAACAGCTTTCTGAAATTGGTCAAAAGTACTCTTTCCTTCTTGGTTGATATTGCTCAAGTCCAGACCAGACCATTAAAAACTCCGCTTGATTTCTTCTAATATGATGTTTGGCTGCAGAAAAATAAAAAACATCTTGCACTTATTAATTTTGGTCGCTGCGGTGACTTCAAACTTTCAGCGATTTTGCCAGCGTGACAGCCGATTATGCAAATTAGTTCATTGAACAAACTCCGACCGTTTTATATAGGTAGCTCAATAAATCTTAGAATTTAACCATTTTAAGTTGAAAAGATAGTAGGACAGAGCTTTTAGACTACACCGATTGATACTCTAAACATTTCAAAAGGGCAGAATTTGACAAATTTTACCCTCTCGTGACGCAAGACGTCAACAACAATGCATCGAATATCATAATTTGATTAGCGCTCGCCTAACATTTTAATGGCAAACTCTTTTTTAAAAATTTGGCTTCTGCTATTTCATGCATATTTGAGTTTTGACTGGTTATGCTATTCAAATCTGTATGAACATTTCAGAGCCAAACTGCAGGATTCTATCTAGTGTAACCGGCGATACCAGCACATACTAAAATACACCGTGAACCGTGACTCTGTCACGTAATTCAATTGTGCAATTATCCTGAATTGCTTCTCCCTTCTAAATAAAGCAGCGATAACATCATTTTTTGGATCAGAATTCTAGTCGACAGGAATAAGAGAAAGTTTGTCTGCACACCTGTCTTTAAGACAGTTCTATTCAGAACTTTAGCATAGATCCAATTCAAGTCTTATATGCATATATTGATAGCCTCGCCGATGTTGCACAAAAGCCCAGGATTACACATTTGGAATCCCAAGTAGATTGTTGGGAAAAATGCTCCTTTCCCAAAAAACCTGGGTTTGTTCAAAAAGCTGGGGAAGCGTGCCAGCTGGTGTGCGATATCATTGCTCTAAGAGATGGAAAAGCGTTATTCCAAGCGGTCGTAGACCATGAAGAGAAGTGCAAGACAGCTATTGATGTTGGCCTTCAAACCCTTACGGTCGCCTATCTGAATGCTCCCACAAAATCACTTAGGACTGAAATACTGAGTATTTATGCCGATAGATTTTCAGCCAACGAGCTTAAACGCATGCATCAGCCATTTGAAAACCTCTCTAATAGACAAATAAAGAAGGCAAGAGCACAGGCGAAGAGTGAGGTGCCTGTTGAAAAACTCCTGCGTCACAGAATCCGACCTAGAGCTCCATATGAACTTGGTATTTCATCATGTAAGTCCTGTATGTGTCTGCGAGCATGACTGAAAGTCTTTATGGCAAAGTGAAGAGGGAGTGGGTTCATCACTTTCAGTCATTGTCATTAGAGGGTTCGACTGAACTGGTTGCAGTGGCCACAGAACCCTTGACAAGTGCTTCACAGCTTCCCATGGGATGAGCTCTTCATACGAGAGGTGCAAGTGTACGGCTTTCGCAAACCGTCAGGCAGTACTCGTGTTTGAGAGAGGCCAGGAACACAGTAATGGATGAGATAGGACTGAAACATCCAATCATGTTTGATGTCTATGATGTGTGCTCGTTGGCAAGAGGGTGAAGGTTGCCCAGCCTAAAAGTCAAGGTACTAAGAGACATGTGCAAACATTTTGAGCTCGCATTCAAAATTCGAGATACAAAGACAACACTACTAGCAAAAATGGAGGAAATGATTTCGGAGTGGAGTTGTAATGCAGTCTTATTATGACGTTCACCCGATAAGCGAATGCGATATCCTTTTTCACAAGAACTCTCCAAAGTTATGAACAGCGACTGCTATGCAGACAGGTGTGACGACCAAATATCATTTGTTCCTGTCTGCTAGAAATTCGAGCAATCGCTGCTTTACTTAGACTTGAGAGGTATTCAGGACAATCATGCGATGGAATTACGTGACAGAGTCACGGTTCACGGTGTATTTCAGTGTGTGCTGTTATGGCCGGTTACGCTAAATGGAATCCTGTTGTTTGGTTCTAAAATGTTCGTACAGGTTTGAATAGCGTAAGCTGTCAGAACTCAAATATGCATGAAATAGCAGAAGCCAAATTTTTAAAAAAGAGTTTGCCATTAAAATGTTAGGCGAGCGCTAATCAAATTATTGCGTCACGAGAGGGTAAAATTTGTCAAATTCTGCCCTTTTGAAATGTTTAGAGTATCAATCGGTGTAGTCTAAAAGCTCTGTCCTACTATCTTTTCAACTTAAAATGGTTAAAATCTAAGATTTATTGAGCTACTTATATAAAACGGTCGGAGTTTGTTCAATGAACTAATTTGCATAATCGGCTGTCACGCTGGCAAAATCGCTGAAAGTTTGAAGTCACCGCGGCGAACAAAATTAATAAGTGCAAGATGTTTTTATATTTTTCTGCAGCCAAACATCATATTAGAAGAAATCAAGCAGAGTTTTTAATGGTCTGATCTGGACTTGAGCAATATCAACCAAGAAGGAAAGAGTACTTTTGACCAATTCCAGAAAGCTGTCTAACGAGTGTTTTTAACTAAATTATGACGAACCCCTAAATAAACAAATATCAAAATTGAAATATTTTTTATTCACCTAACATATCATACAGTTTAAAAATACAAAAGATTTTTTGCTGCATGCGGTGTGATACGAGGACCAGGTTATTCAACTTTTGAAATTTTCGATGTCGCAAGAGGTCAAAAAAGGGCCTCTAGCAGCTTTGACTTTTGAGAGCTCTAAAAATTTTATTTTAACGTATTTCCAGAAACTAATGTGGTTTTATTTACTTGCTACCAAAGATAGTTTATTGGGCAAAGTTTGAGGGAAAACTTTTTTTCCGATGTGAAATACCCTGGACCGCTCTTACAGAGTTCGCCTCTTAAAGATTTAGTACTATATTTATCTAGTGTAACGGTATAATTCGTTTTTATTTTCATCATTTTTATTTGCCCAATTTTTGGAACAAATGACAAAAAGTAACTACTGTTTATTCTAGACAAATGAGGTGTAAAATGCCAATTTTGATTGGCATTTTTACCATCTAATCACAAAAATAAAACGCTTCTATGATATTGATGTAAAATAATGTAATTATATCGATAATTAAATGATATATTTTAGATTTTCCTTTAGCAATTCTCGGTCCAGAATACATTGATAACAAAAGTAAATAAAAGGAAGCTTTGAGTGAGTGAGATCCTAGCTACCTTATTACCTGTGTTCATTAAAATATCGCTATTTGCATATAATTTTCATTCAGCAGAATACTTTTATCCGCACTCACAGCGTGTGTTTTGCAGAAATAAATAAGTAACGGTAACCGTTTGGTTACATTGAAGTTCAAATTTATGTATACGCATTTTTTTTTTATGGTACAGCGTTGATTCCTACTCTCTTGAGTTTTAAAAAAGGATGCAAGAGTCTGAACATTCTTAACTTTTGCTGACTCAGCCTGAAGCTTCAGTCTGTTTTGAAAAAAAAGAGGAAGAAAGGCTCGTCCTGAATGTCGAGTCAGCACTTTATGTTTGCTCGTTCAGAACAAACCGTCGGTGAATTATGGTTGTGATCTCTTGGGGTAACGTTAACTTTTAGTCCCTTCTTACTACGTAATACAAGTACTGTGAGAAGGTCCTCCATTGACACCATATTATCTTCACTAACCGTAAGCTCAAACCTAAAATGCCGAAAATAAAAAAAAAATGATACGATTTACTATGACACCAGGGCCGATTAACACGGCACAACTTTGCGGCATGCGACAAGCTTGTGACAGGCAGATGACACGTCTCAGGACCCTTTGATTACACGCGCATGACATTTTCACCCACAACATGCCAAAATACCGTACGTTTTCACTCCCCATTAAAGTATTCCATGCGCCGATTATTGAAGAACTTCTACTTTACTCCACAACGAAATGAGTTTCTCTTTCTCCTCTCCTGAAAAAGGTATCTTCGCCTTTGTATTCGACCGAAAAAATTGAGGCAATATAGTTTATTTATTTTCCTTGACTTACCGATGCAATATCATAGCTATTGTAGATTTGATCTCCGCCATTGCAAAATTCTTTCCTATACAGTTTCTGAAACACCAATTTGAAATGAGATTTATATCTGAGAAAGGATGGTGCTCAGAAATTAGGAAACTTTGATTTCTACATCAGAAATGTGACAATACGTGTGTGCTATTAAAATCGGAGGAACTATTTTTAAAACTGGTGAGCAGATCAGTCTTATAATAGAGCAAATTGAATGATCCAAATTGTTATACCATAAGATTGTATGATGTGGTCGATGGGTCGAGTAAAATTACTTACCCGTTAGATATGGTATTTTATATTTTCGTACTGATTGGTTACAAAATCAACAAGAAATTGGAAGTTTAGACAGGTATGGATAATTAGAATAACCGAATACCATCAACACATCAAAGTTCCCTGAACATTCGGAGTAAAAAATCCTGCAACGTGTAGTATCTCATTTGTGATTTTTGAAAGATAGAAATTTACCTTCTCCCGGATGAAAAGGGAATGAAAGTGTGCGATGGCCGTTTTTTGGTGTTCTCCTCTGTGAACCGCAAAGGATCAAATACCTAGGAGTGAAATAAATCACATGAGACGGCTAATTTAATTCCATTTAAATTACAGCCAAGCTATGCCTTTTTTTTGTATAGGTCGCTTTTAGCATAAAGCTGTGGTGAAAAAGAATGATGAAGTAAGAGGAACTGTTGCAGTCAGGCAACATTTGCAAAGATGTTTTGTCACGTTTACAACCACACCCTAGCCTCTTCAAAAATTAAAAAGAATGGAGAAAAAACGTATGCTTGCCATACTGACGCGAAAAGGAAAGCCGTAACAACATCTTAAGGCTTTTATTATTGGTAAGCAACAGTTCCGAGTGATTTGTGAGAGGCGCGTGACTGCATTTTTATGCGAACTCACCTCTGGATTTTTCCAAATGTAAGGGTTACGATGAATAGCGAAGATGTTGACATACAGAAAAGTACCTGTGTCAAAATAATTAATCATCGTCAATCATCTATTGCCTTTATTATCTTCTTCTGGTATCAAGCTGTCAAATACTGTTTCCAGATTGTCAGTTTTTTCACCTTTTTTACACACAAAAACATCTGATTTAGTTCCAAGAGTTGTGCAAGAACGCAACTCGAGTTTAAAACTCGCCCCAGATGTTCCTTTACTTTATATTCTCACTTCTGGAACATATTGCCATGACATATCTGCTTGATGTACTGCCTTAATTTATATACCTGAAGGGAGGGTTCTTCCTTGAATTTCATATTCCTTGTCCGATAAACGACATATAATCGGAACTGGGGTGTACAGACGCATTGACTCATTGATGCAAAGCTTGAGATAAGGAACGTTGCAGAGATCCGCTCTGTGGAGGAAACAGTAGGAATTATAAAACACTTGCGCCATTTCATATCATAAAACACAGGCAACCGAACAGAACCGAATCAACTATAATTTAACAGTCATGAGAAGGATCTTAATCTTTAGGTTTTTCAGTTGGATTTTACACAGTTACATAGTTTTATGGTCTGTGGAATGGTCTGAGAACATGCGATGCATTAACTGTGGATGCGAAGTGAAGACCTTATTCGACAGATTAGTGCATTTTTCCTCACCTTTTGAGATAAATTAGTAAGTATAGTGATTTTTTTCCTTTTGGCAAAGTTTGACTCACCGTTGTAAATCATTTCCATTTTCAAAAAGTAAATCAATTTCTTCCCGGCATTTCCGCTGGTGCTCAGGGTAGAGGGCCAGGCAGTAGAGGATCCAGCTGATTGCTGTAGGAACAAGACATATTACCATTTGATTAAATCGCAGCGTATTTTGAAATATCAACATACATATCTTGCGGTTCATTTCTTTCAATATTGGTTTCATTTTCGTTAAACTGTGGGCAGCTACATTTATGTATGATACATCAGTTCGAATCAAAGACAATTACATGTAGAATAAAATTTGAACTCTAGCCTACACACAAACCACAAGAGGTTCAAGTCTCATTTAGTATAGGTAATCACATGAGGCCAAGTACTATTAAGGATTAATTGCACGAGTGTTTTCAAAATTTTCCAAAATTTTGAAAACTCAAGTGCAATTAATCCTTAATAGTACGAGGTCTCATGGGATTACTTGTTTATCAATAAAGGGCAAAATTTATACGAAGGAAAATCACGCGCGCAGTCTATTTTTATCTGGGAAGCAACGGATTAGCCAATCATTAACAGGTAATCATGCCCTCTCTTGATTACTAAAAATGCCCTCGATTAAGAAAAAAATGCCCTCTCTCTCAACCAATCAGCGCTCAGTAATTTTGCCCTTTATTGATAAACCCTTTAACTCCCAAGATCTCATTAGTAACTCTCCTTACTGTCTGCCTGCCATACAAGTTAGTTTGGAGAATTTGGTATTGGATCAACTTATAATCCCCTAATTGATATTTTTTTGTATTCCCATCGCTTGTCTGTTTGATATCGTATTGATATTGTAAGGAGAAATTTTGTCTTAGTCGCTAATGGGACTTCAAGGGTCAATTAATCTTCACAATTTTTGACTCGACGTATGGTCCAGATATAATCAAATCAGTTTTAAGTGATGCAACGGCAAAATTTTGTCGAAAATTGTCCTTGATTAACTTTCTCATCCTCTAAATCACGTCAGGAGAACAATTCAGTGATTTATTCTCCAACTAAAAAATCCAAAAGTACGAAGAATCATGCATTGATCAATATAATGAAAGCAGCATTTACCACTGGTCACCGTGTCAAGTCCCGCAAACATGAATGTTCTTACTTCAGCTCGAATCTCTTCATCCGTTAATCCTTGTCCATCATCGCGCTTAAAAAATAAAAAGGAAAAATATGAATATGATGATATAAATGTGGTATTATATCACAAATCAGGAGAGATAATAGGCAGTTATAGAGCCAGCGATTTAAGAATCAATAAATAATCTGTGAAGCTTTGTTCGTTGTTGACGGCCTCTAAGGAATTTCAATTGGTTCTTCAAAGTCGTGATATAAAAGGTGTAACAGTCAACACACAGAGGTGTAAGGCAATCATACCCTGGCTTCAAGAAGAATGTCGAGGAAGTCAAAATGCTCTTGTCTTCTCAAAGCCTCTTCTTCTGGCTAAAAATTGAAATTTTCATCAGTTGTGTTGTCAAGGAACTTATCATGCAAATATACACAGGACGCTCGAACTTGAGAAACCCTTTTTTCTGCACGTGTTGAGTTTCTTGCTGAAGCAGAATGCAATGAGCAGATGAGAAAAATTTGGGAAGCAGGATGGATATTTCTGGATCCTCATAGGATCTTCGGAAACGGTAATAATCTAAACTGACTTGGGCACATACGCTGGGAGGATTCAGTCTCTATGCTCGATCATCAACTGGTTAGGCCCGGCCAAGTACGAGGTTGAAGCCTTATAACAAATTAATATTTATTGCTCCTAAACGGGGAGTAAGAAATATTGATGCTGATGTATTAATAAATGACTATTGTATGCATAATACTGTAAGTCTCAAAAATGTATAACAGAATTGTTGCAAGGCATGTATAGTAAAACGGCCTAGCGATGTGTGGCTCTCGCTATATTATCATCTATCGATTACCCTTTCCATCAGAGCCTTTCTTCTTTTCTTGATAATTTCATCTGCCTTGCAACCAACAATCTCAGAATTCTTTTTGAACCTTCTTCCCGCGGACGTCAGATTGTAAACAAAATCTGAATGGTGCAGAGGAGTCCTGATTAGAGAAAGAGTTTCATCAACACTTTGATAATTTTTTTAACTCTTAATGTTCCTTGAAGTTGTTAATAAAAAGTGTCAGCGAAACGGTTTGATTTTCCTATTTCACGTAAAATCATGTTGTAACTTGGCAAGGGAGACAACCTTTTTTGATTCCAAAACGTTTACAACGGAGTATAGCGGCACATTCATGACAAAATCTGAGAACTTCTTCCTGAAATTTTTTGAAAACTTCTTGGAGGTCTTTTGAGGGTAAAACATGTCAAATGGTCAACGATCAGAGAGATTAGTCGGTAACTGAAAACTATGGTAATGATGATAATTAAAATGGTGATAATGATGATGATAAAACTTTGTTACCGAAACCGATCCATAATTGCTTGAGTATTTTCGTGAACGGCTCTCAGGAAGGAGTCAGGTGTGCTGAGGAAAACAATAACATTGGAGATAAGTACCTGCTTGATGACTGACTGAACCTTCAGCTTAATACAAATTACCACAAGAGAAAGGCAAAGAGTTCTGCCGAGGCCATTTTCACCCCATCAGAACCCACGAGTCTAATCTCGTCTTCAAGAACATCGACGGTTCTTAAAGTCAACAACACAACGCCATCCTTCGCAAAATGTTTCCGAGTGCACCCCAATTTTGGACAGACTTTCCTACCAGCCCAAATCCCAGCGTATACATTCATGAAAGAAATCCACGCCCCTTGTATTGAATTACCAATTAGCAGAACATGGCATCAAAGCCACGACGAGATCATTTGCGTAGCCTCTCTCTTCCCCCCCACCCCCCACCCCCTTCGCCGGTCTTTTAACGATTACCTCCGAGCATATCGTTAAGTTTCCCAACTGTTGGCTGCGATTCTTTCTTACGCCAGAGTCGAGGAAACAAAAAAATCGATACCTTTCCCTATCAAGTCAAGCCCGTTGACAATTTAGCTTTGCACTAACTAGCGCAACTCTCCACTTTTCTATCGTCAAAGTCAATGTTCATGGATTTGACGATTTTGGTGATTTTTAGTCAAATTCGTCAAAGCGAAATCATCTTGACGGAATTGACGATTTTGACGAATTTTCGCCATTTTCGTTATTGCATGCATTTCTGGATACATCTCCGCGCAGTGCAACTATTCATGAGAAGTCAGATGCAAATTAAATAATAAACAATAAAGCAAATTATCTTTTCACTTGACAGTCACTCCAGTAACTGAAGGCGCATTTCAAGATGGAGTCAAACGTCAGCAACCCTATATCATGAAAGAGCTCCACCTCTCTGCTCGGGGACGACGCCCATTTACCCTGAAAAGTAATAACATAATCGAGAGAATATGTATTTGATCAGAGATATAAACGCCTGCAAATGGAAAATCTTTGAATTTGCAATATGTCGATTTTCTTAGAGTTCATTTAGCAGTGAAAGATATAAAACCTCACTCACGCTTGTTCTTGTTTTTAATTGATCTTTTATTTATTTATTTAATCATTTTTGGGAAACACAAAAGACTTCAGGCTTGTAACACCTTAGTTAATCGAGGTTTCCTTAACTTCATCTGCATCGAAGTCACTCCTTTATATAATATGGGGCATTCACTGAATCAGCTGGCCGTTGTCGCTCGCTGTTAGGCGTCAGCGATTAGCCACTCTGCCGATTTTTTTCCAAACATTAAAATAGGAGCAATAGTTATCTCCAGTGACTTTGATTATCATATACAAGTTATCTATTTACCAATAAAATATCTGCAGATTCTTGGAAAATCTTGATGTATGGTTGGATAGTTTCGAAGTGGAAAGCTGGAGTTAGAAGTCTCCGCGAATTTTTCCATCTCTCTCCTTCTTGGAGACCGAGACCAACACCTAAAAGTCCGAAAAATATCCAATTAAAGTTAAAAAAGATATAAAAATAAAGGAAAAAGGAAAACGTTGACCGACTACAGATACAAAACAGTCTAGCCGCGGGAAAAAACTAACTTGAAGCTCTCCATTATGGTAATTCAGCTCGTGATTAATCCTCCGACTGAATAAAACAACGCGATTATCTTCGCAGGTGAGCTGCAATCTCAGAAATTGCAGAAACACAAAGCTGAAAAAGGAAAAAATTTAAGCTCCAACTGAGCAACGAAGCCATACATAGGGAGCGAGGCAAATTTAAGAGGGTTCCTTTTTCCCGTAAAGGAATTTCATTCGACTAGCGGATTGAAAATTGCAGCGCATCAGCGAGAATCATTTCTTTACTTTATTTTTAAAGAAAGGCTGTGAATTGATCTAATAACACGAGCTAAAAAATAAAGACGTAAACAATTTAGAATTTTCTTTCAAGATTTGAGAACCAATACAAAACACTTTCATTTTTTCTATCTCAAGTATAAACACTGTCGATTGATGTACCTAGAAATGCAGCCAACAGGCGGCTGACAGTTCGATCTTTAAAAGTGGTCGCCAGCAACGGTTTCACAGCATCAGGGTGACAGAGAACGACCGCCGACTTTAAAGGTCCAAACCAAACACGATAAGCTGTCTTGTAAAGCTCTGTACACTTTTGGTGAAAACGAAGCCCTTGACCATCGAATGTAGCCTGCGGTAAACATTAAGCGTAAATTTAAGAACAACCGTTACCCTTTGACTTGATTTCGTTTTTCAAGCGACATGTTTTTGCTATAAGTAAAAAAGTATGTTTGGTCTAGGTGCGTGCCTTGAGGGAATGTAAACATAGTTTGGGTGACCAAATATTTATTTGCTACGACCTTGAACACGTTTTTGTTTACGTTTATGGAGTAAGCGGTTATAAGGCTTCTAGAAGTATAAGCTTGTAGAAAACAAACTAAGAAGATACAACATCAGTCCTGCTAATAGGTTCCAATAAAAGCTGATATAACCCCTGGCGCACACTTCATGTAACACACATCATAATCACCGAATCAACAGGATTAAGTAACTGCCACAATTTTAATTACAAATCATTTCTAATTGGAATTTTATAAATGCTCCATTACACTGATACTACCGAAGAACAAGTGATGATTACTCAAACCCCTGATCGTCTCAGTGGAACCACGTGGTCATTAACTCTCAGTGTTTGTTCCCTAATTTTAAGCATGTGAAGCACTACGTTGGCTGACAAATAAAACAAACCACCCTCTTAAGCTGATCTCTTATCGCCAGTGACATACATCACTTATTCATAATGTCAACCCAAAAGTATGTGATTATAAGGTGTGATGACGTATGTACATGACAAGGATAATACCTCTAAACCACGAAAACTCGAGAGTCTCTTTCATTGCTTTGGTTTAGGATTTGATGAAAAGTCCAGACAAGATCTTTGATTCTTGAACGGAACAGCCTACTAAAACTGAACGTCTGAAGAGAATAAACCTTGGGTGATCCAATGACAAATCTTTGCGTCTGAAGATACGCATATTTCTCCCCAGGAAAAATAAAGCTCTTTCCTTGAACTTAAAGGCTTAAAAGGATACCATAAGATCATGCACTGACTGACTCTTCATGTCATAATTATGCCCAACCCACTTATCTTCACACAGAAAGTAGTAATTCTGGTTTCGAGACTGTTGTATGAATTGAGCGTTCACTGTGCATTTATGAAAAGCAAATTCCCACGTTTCCCTTTCCGCGTCAAGCGAATCCCCTCGTCATGGAGCTATAAAGATCTAAAATGACGTTTGGTTCAAATATTGCATGGTGCAACAGAATCCTGCAGTGTTTTAAACAAAATACTTTTTCAGTACTGAAAACAACCACAAGGTTATGGCCACCATGTAAAAAAATTAAAAATCCGATGGCTTAACTTTTTAATTGATCTACACTTTTTATGTGACAAAAGGGTCTACTTTGGCGCCCTGGAAAAAGTGTGTTACTTCGCACATGGTCTACATTCGACAGGCGCCAAGTTTAACACGTAAACAAACACCAGTAAGCAAACAGCACCTCCTTATCGATTGATTTGACTTTCAAAAGGTTGCAACAGGCGGAAACTATTATGTCAGTTGTATTTTTGCGGTTCGCTGCCTTAGGGCATTGCGGTCACTGAGTAAACAAGTCCGGACTTTATTTAACGTTCACATCAAAGTAAACCGGAAATGCTTTGTTTAATTGTTAAAGCGAGGAAAGACATACGAGTCAGGGCTTATTACTACCAAATGAGACTCATTTGATTTTTCTGCTAAAGAACAGATTAGATTCATTTGATATCACTGTTTCCCAAACTAGCTAAAAACAATATATTTTCGGAATCTAGAAGAGGACAGCACATTTTCCCTAACAAAGCCTTAAGCTTCCATAATTTTGGCAGTAAATTTGGCGACTTCCTCACTGACTTTTATCTCATTATTTAAAATATAAAGTTTGATAACTTAAAAAAACTGTGAGCTTAGTAACCTTGGTTAAATTCTGCAAAACCCCATTTGCTCGGTTTTCCAACTCACTACTAGTGAAAAATCTCGTCCAAGAACGTTAGTAAGAGGGTTTCTCTTAGGCGCTTATGCTATAGAAAGCAGGATCAGCTTGGAATGCAATGGATCACAACGCTCGTGAGACTTGATCTCTCGTAGATTTCAAAAAGTAATCGTCCGAAGTGATTTTCATCAAAAAATGCTCGATTCGCCCTGGTGGAAGCTTATCATGGCGAATACTTAAATTTTTGACGGTAGTGTAACGGACATGGGCTTAAGATGCTATTCTACTTTGTGTCCTCTTCATAGTGAAGTGCAACGTCAAACAAATCATTTGCAAGGAATATCTTTTTAAATCCTAAATAGGGCAAACAATTTATGAGCAAAGCGGCAATATACAATATAAAGATAGCGAATGTCAAAGACCAAATATGGTCTTACTCAATCTTACCTGTTCTAAATGTCCTTTGATTAGATGGCATGGTGGACCATCAAAGTTACGGACTTGAGAGTAAGCTCTTCCCAGAACAAAGATGAAAGAAACTGCGATGCTGAAGACTGCGATTGCAAATACAGACAGTAGGAAAGAGAGCGGCGTCCATGACAAAGAGGGCCACTCGAGCACTACAAACATTTTTGATAGAAAGATTGCGTGCGGAGTACTCCGCTGACACTAATCGTTGATTAGTGAGAACGCCAACAATTACCTAAAAAGACGAAGATTACGAAAAGAGAGATTAACTAGGCTCAAGAAAATTGAAGGTGTGAGGTATCTGTTAAACACTGGTACATTCTTGCCGTAAGGGAAACTGTCTCAGCGGCCCACGTGCGCTTATCACGCTCCAACTTTCGATCACTCAATGCCGCTATCGCGAAGGCGGACAAACGAGCCATAAGATAATGGGTATATTAGATTTTCTAAGAATGTTAAATCTTTTTAATTAATATCCCTTTCTGTCAGCATCTGGTTCCTACCACTACCTGCCTAATTAAGAAGTGAATATTAACCAGATTGAAATTTGTTTTCAACCTACCTTATGATCGCTGGAAAAAGCGACTCCTTGAAACAGACAACAATATTGCAAAGGGAAGTCGCTCGCAAGCCTTTGAAAACCTACACTGATTGTACCGTGCGAGATCAAGGTATATGCTTTTATAACGAGCTTCCGCTGAGAACGAGGCGGCGGAATTTTGGTTTTTCCTTGTCAGAAAACGTCTGGAAATATTCCACATCCTAGCAACTATGGGCGCATTCCGCATTACGCACGATCATTGACCACGAGGAATGCATTATATGTTACTGTGTGTCTTGCGACTATGTTGTGAGAGAAGATTAAGTTTGGTATCATGTGTCCGCACAGCGGTTATGTTTGATGCTCAATGACAATCTATTATTAAGTCAGTCATAAAAGAAACGTTGAGACAGAAATAGATACATAACACAGTGATGTCTTTACATAGAACAACGAACGCTTTTCTGTTTTGAGGTTTGTAATGTCAGAATCACGTATCCATTCCTTAGAGCTTGACCCCTCTTTGAAAATGACAAATCCTTCAAGCCGCAGCCGATGGCACTGGTATTGATGGAATGCGGTAAGAGTCGTTCGCACTGAGATGAAAATCGTAAGTGATATCTTAAGGTTGTTTCTGAAACCTCTTTAAGGTCCATGACCGCCCATTAAGCTCAGATTATAAGTCTGGTTAACTAAACATATTTCATATCTATGTTTCTCACGCATTTTTGGAAAGTATGGTTTATGCGGTTTTGGTATCGTAACGTTTAAAGGGTTCTCATTAGTTGCCTATAGTTGCATAAAATAGTATAATATTTTGCGCCAATTTCAAGCCTCATGTTTCTCAACACCTTGAAGATAAATATAACCAAATTTGATCCTAGCATTTGGTGAACTTAAGCAAAAATATCTTGCGTAAGTAATAATCCTTATTGACCGGCTGATTTTCAGTGGATTACATATGTACCTTCCTAACACTTATTTTCCCTGATGAATTCAAGTTGCAAATTTACTTAGGGTTAGAAAAGGAATACGGAAACACATTCAAGGGAAGTTCTTGTCACTTTTCAATTTCAGTGCTACGATATCAGTCATGGGAAGTGGCTCAGTTTACGGTTCACAGTTAGACCAACCCTAACAAAATGCCATAATCCCCCTAAATTATTTATAAAATTTACATCAGTTTTCTAAGGAAAAAAAAGAATAAAATTATACATAAAAATTAACCTGGAGATTCGAGCCGTACTGAGCCAACTTCAGAGCAACGTTGTGTTCGAACACGCTTAACTGAGACAAATGGCCTTGTTTTCTGCGTTTAAAGCTTTAGCAACACAGACAGCCATGTTTCTACGACATTAGCCAGGTACTTTGTCAAATCATTGTTTACCGGCCTCCTTTAGTTTTTATAGCCGAAATTTAGGTGATTCCTGAACAACCCCTCCTTCAGATAATCTTTTTGGTTTGATTTGTATCAGCCTTATTTCGATTCCGTTTCCAAATGAAGATTTTTTTACCAAGCTCCTCGACTATTCTGACGGATGGCATTCCGACATGTATCTGAGAATCATGGGATGGACTTGTTCATAACAACACGGCATATGATGAACAATGTCTGCTTTTCACTAACAGTGGCATTTGTGGTTTTCCAACTACTTAAAGTTTGTTGCACTTGACTTAGTAGCTCTCTAAGTTTGATTGCATTTTTAAGTTTATTTTCTTTATCTAACTGTTGCTGCCGCTTTCAACTCTTTTTTCGCTCGAATTGGTTGTAGTGTAATGCTTTGCTTTCTCTCAATTTTCCTATAGCAAGGAAGTCTTACATCGGTACAGCTGAGATCTTGTTTTAGGAACTCATCTATAATCATGAGCTTTTTGACTGATTCTAGCTGAATGAAACGAGTGATAATCGCCTTAAGCCGGCTTATTCCCAGGGTTATTTCTCCTCACTTCAAAGAGGAAGATAGGCTATGTTCGGCATCTCCTTGGGACGAGATGGAATTATCAGGCATGACTGAATAACAATGCTTTCCATGTGTCAGTTTCGAGATTAGATCATGCCACTCAATATAAGGATCCGCAGGCTTCATTCGAAACAGTCAGACGCTCCCTTCATTTGCTTATGCTACAAACTTTCTTCTGGCGTCGAATTGTTTTAACCATAAACGATGCAATTTAAAATTGCATGTGCTCTGTTAAGGGCATTATTTATTACTGTGATAAATGTTTTTTTTTTCGTTCACCATGTTGATTCTGTACAAGAGTAATCTGCTCAACCCATAAACTCGTCAATTTTGTTTTAAATTGACTGTGTCCTATTCTATTCCAAATCTCTTTAGGGATTGCAAAATCAAGCCATACACTAGCCCTGTTTGAATTTGATCAATCACTAAGTAATTGAATGGCAATTTTCAGTTGCTAAGTTTTAAGATGATAATCACTTGGGCGCTTGATTGGCTAAAGTAAGTCTCTGAGATCGTCATTTTCCGGTCGTAACCACAAAGTTATCTTGCGGGTTTGCCAGCGCTCGAGAGTTTATCTTAAATCTTATGCCAAGCCAATTTGTGAAATGGAATTAATTTGTTTTATCACGTAATACTTGCTATAGGTACTCTCTCTTTGACTGGGATTTGTGCATGCTGTCTTCTGGCGCCGACAAGAATAAGTTTGATGAACATCGTCTTAGTGACTGCCTTAATTAGCTGTAATTACAGTAAACATACAGATGTTTAAAGAACTCCTGATCGAGAACACTCTTAAATTTGCAAACTATGTCAAAATTGGAAAGAATTCAGAGGATCCCTCGTATCACAACATGTAGCTCACGTCTCATCATGAATCTTAACTGCGTTTAACGAGATGTTACGTTATCACTCTCAGAAAATGACATAACCTGTTGGAAAGCTCACCTTGAAACACGTTTTCCGCAATGAAAAGTCAGTAGAAATATGCGACTTGGACTTTTGCCTGTTGAGGTTGGGAACATTAACCTCAAACAGAACATATGGAATCAGTCGAGGGAAACTAGATAGCTGTGCAGAATTTCGAAAGAAGTTTCTAAAAATAAGTGCCGCTTTTTTTTTTTCTTTCCTTTTTAAATCAGTAGGCTCAATAAAAAGATTATAACGACAACACTTGAAAATCAACATTAACAAGAGCAAACAAAAATGACTAAGCACGCAGGAAAACCCACTTTTCGACGCATGAGAGCCAAAAAAAAAATCCCCCCCCCCCCATTTCATACTGAGCGTTTTCTGGATTAAGGGAAGGTAAGTTTTTTCTTGGGGGGGGAGGGATGGGGAATTTTGGTATTTTTTCCGAAAGAAAGTGTTGGCCCTCCCTCATGTTTTGATTAAAAAATTCCTGGCCCCCCCCCACTTTTAGGTGACTGACAAAAGTGTGACCCTCCCTTCACTACCACATGGTATGCTCCATGCCATGGAAACCTCAGAAAATTTTTCGACATTTTGCTTGTAAACGCAAAATGTTTGAATATGAATAAATCTCGATATTGAATATGTGCGCGCTGAAACAAGAAAATGCGAACGATCAGTGTGGGATCCGGGCTTTACTTTTTTTTATATAGATGAAGTTTTAATATGGAAGTATAATATACATGTAGATACCCAGTAACCTTGTAAAACTAGTATCTGCACCGAATTAAAAGAAACAAGTTGAAAAGAAAAAACTTAGTCTGTTAAAGAAAAATGGAAAATAACATCACAAATATCCCCATTAAAAATTCTGGAAAAGTTGTGACCCTCCCCTTGAATAGCTGAAAAAGAGGGTATGGCCCTCCCCCTTTGGTGCTCACTTTCACTTATGACCCTCCCCTCTGAGGCCCCAGCCCTCCCCCCCTCCCCAAGAAAAAACGTACCTTCCCTAAGGAAGAAAAAGGGAGAACTCGAAAACTGCATGTTCTGCAATTTGTTGACAATTGAAGTATTTAAGATAATTTGCCTTGCAGCCGACATTCAGATCGATTCTTAAAGCCTCATTATAGCAGATTATCCAAAACCACGAGTACTGGAAAGCCGGTTGTCGTCCAACTTAATGCCGACCTCAAGTTTCAACTGAATCTTGTTAGATACAAAACTTGGAAATACTGTCGATAAAAACACGAAAACTGCTTGCGAATACGACTATCCGTCGTTTCGAGACCTTGTGCAATTAACCAATAATATATCTTATATTATTGGTTTTCGAACTTCAGGTTAGTGGTTTTGATTAAGGAACGAAAAAATGCAAACGATACAAATAAAAAAAACCTAAGCAAAAAGTACTTCGGCTGATTCATGTCGTTTCTGACACTACTCGTACTCAAAGAGCTTCCCTGAAGTAAATTCAGCGACTCAGTCCATAGGCTGATTATTTTGTGCCATTTCAAAATCTGGATACGAGGGGGAATAACACTCAATCAATGACCACTTACTCATTGTCTTCGTTCCGTCCTGAAATACATATGGTCACTGCCACAGAACCCTTCTTCACTTCTTTAATATTCTTCTTTGGCAGCTCGCTGCTCACCCAGGTTCTGTTTATCTCTTAAACGGGCTTATATTACATTGCGATCATTTTCAGTGAAATAAAAGATTTGTTCCAGACTTAATGTACTATGAGAGAGCAATTTATAACATATGCTGTTCACGTATAGTCCCCAAGAAACACAATTAACCAACTGATGGGCTACGCTAAACAAACAAAAAAAGACAAATAGAAAAAAAGGGAGAAGAAATTAGAAGCCAGTCGTAGATGCTACCCGCCGATCGATAATCGAAAAAATCAACGCGAGAGCTCGGCAAAAGTGAAATTTTGACACAAACAGACTAATCTCACCAAGCACGTACTCAGTTAAACTCATTAATGCAAATAACTTATCATTTGGGTCAAAATCAACTTGACGCTCTGCTTGCCCTTACTCTCTATAGACTCTACTTGAAGTTGAATATATTTTCCTAAAAACACTAATTTTTCTACAAATGAATATCAAAATAACCATGCATCAATAAATGGCTCTATCGTCGTCATTGTGATTAATAAGGTCAACACATTTAGCCGTTTTTGCGGTCGAAGAACGTTTGACAGTAGTTCAGATAATTTCCTCGAGGCAAACTACGTGATATCAATTTATTGTAGTGTACTAAAGCGCACATATGACTGTAATTTTCCTATTAAACTTTATGAGATCAAACGCTTTAGAATGTCTGATAACCTGTAGGAGGCGTGGTAAGAATTTCTGTTCGCGTGCCGTGTGGTTAATGGAAGTGACAGATGTTGTTTGGCTTCTATCATCTGTGATTTGCAAGTAAACAGGAAGATGTTAGGAAATATTTAGCTATACTTCAAGCCTGGTTCAGACTGGTTTGCTTTTAGTATAAAAACCGTTTTCGCTACCATTCAATGTGCTGATATTTGTCAGCAGAACGACTTTATTGCAGTCAGAAGTTCGATTATATCAGCATGGATTTGATTAAAATACTTTTTAATCTACACCAAAGTACATCGTCAACGCACGTTGTCTGAACATTTGGCTTCGTGGTTCAACCAGGCACGCGTCAAAGGTTATCAAAACGAAATTAAGTTGTAATCAACCTTGGGTAAAGATAAGGAATATTGACGACAAATTTATTATTAGTTCAATACAAACTGGACGCAATTCAGGAAATGGAAATCTACTATTACTGAATAAACTTTAAGGTTCATTCAATCAACTTGATGATAGAATGATCCTTTAAAGAATCTGCGACTATCCTTGAATTACCTCTTAACTTAATTTTCGGCTGGGAGCTGTTCATGAATTTAGTTTCTGAGTGGCGAGGCTTAAGAAACACAAGTGGTGAGAAGAAAGTATTCTGAAAGTTCATTTCTCCATACAGAACATGTGTAATCTTTCTACACTCAAACGCCATATTTGTCGTTAAAGGAACTCCATCTCTGCGCCACGTAAGATAATAATTTTCGTTAGAGGAACTGCATCTCTATGCCACGCGAGATGCATTTGAATCCATACAAATTTACGGCATTCAGATTAAAACAACTAGTATGGTTGCAGCAGATCAAATTAAATTTATTACAGCATGCGAGAATTTTCAGACGTTTAGCGAGGGCACGGAAGCACGAGTGCAGTTGGTGCGCCGAAGAAAATTTTACAAGAGCCATGAGAATATCCGGGAGACAGTTGATATCATTGAAGTTTCCCTTTTTCCTGGATGTTTTTCGTTCCAGTTTAATTGAAACGCTCAGGTGCTTCCTGTTATCTTCACAGCAGGTATCACAACAGTGCTGAACAATTGCCATATTTGCACGCAGTGGGCAAGATACGCAACCAAACATGCAAAGTGGAAAGGTCTAAATACTTAAGTAATTTAATCCCGACGTAATTTTCCCTGACTGTTAAACCACGTTCTGGCAGGTTTTCAATTTGTGATTATCTATGAACGTCATCATGCTAAATATATCAAGTCTTGGCGAACCTCATTGAATATATCCTTAGTTAGTTCACAATCAAGAGATTATTATCTCTCGCTCACGATTCATTCGTCTCTTTAGTTAACCCAAAGAAGTACATTTCAGTGTTCAAGGCTGAAACCAACAACAGAAAGTTTCGTTTTGTCATGAAATGTATTAACCAGTCAACAACAATTACTTACAAAACCATTCCCGAGTTCCTATTTTAGCTAATTACAAACCAGCTCTTACATACATACGCGGTTTTCTTTATCAATTTTTAGCATTTTTTTGTTAGTTAACTAAGTGCTATCAGTCTTTCCAAAACAGGACCCCCTCTTTATCTTGAGAGGTTTAATCTGTGACAGGGCAACTCAAAAGAAAAGAACAGGTAGCTTTCACTCGGGTGACACAGGTATAAAGGGAATAGCGTATTATTTTGCGAAACAAGAGCCATGCATTTATTCTAGCTGCTTGCTTTATACATGTAGTAGACATGTAAAAAGCAAATCTTTACAGTTTAATCAATAGGCAAAATATATTGAAGTTTCTTTTTAATCCTTCCCTACAATTTTTTTATGAAAATAGCAAGCCATGCAGATTTTCAATCCATCATAATCAATTTTTGATAATCAATTCTGACATCCCCGGGTGTACCTGTGTGTAGGTCAGTCCAAAACGTTTATGTCTGCAATTCACCATCGTCGTTGGCTGTTTGTTCATTGGTGAAGTTTCACTGATCTTCTTCTTACAACACTTAACAGCTGCAAAACTTGTTTACAAATCCTAATCCTTTATAGGTTATTTCACTTCTTTTTTCTACTAAATTTGTATTTAGATACTAATAAAGTCACCACACTAGATCACTGCTAATATGTGCTTTTGCCTAAACTCAGCTCTATGCTGCTCTGTATCTAATAAAGAGGCCCAGAGCATTGCATTTCCTAAACAACCCTCAAGCTCTAAAGCTAAGACTTAAACTAAAAACTTTGCCTTTTCATTATACTTGGTGTCACTCATGCGGACTCAACAGCTGTCGAGCTTTACATCACCAGACAAGCCTCAGACGGCTGCTGCCTTGGTGAGCCAGCAGATAAGACAGGCATCATGATCACGTCCTACGATGAAGAGAAACTGTCAGCTCCACATAGCCCTGGCCTCGAGAGAGTTTCATGAAAATCATATAGCTGAACTAAAGAACAAATATGTTAACAGAGGGGAGATCGTTGCAGTTATAAAAATGAATCCGAAACAAACAGATAGACTAGCAAACAAAAAACCAAACAAACAAACAAACAGGACTATATGATCACGCGACTGAAACTCGTGATCATCAGGCGAAAACAGTGCAACTTAAAACTAAGGCAACCTTTGATTAAGTCTTATGCTTATGTGAGCTCATAATTTTATTGACTTCAAGATACCTACCGCAGGGTGGACAAGAAGATCATGCGCTCCTTCTGCACCATCTCGGTAACTATTGGTGCTTCCATTGGGCCAGCGGACCTGCTCATAATTAGACGTGTTACAAACTTACATGAAATGACTATTTCCACATTGACACGTGCAAAAATTAAATCGGGAAATAGCAAACTACACTACAAGCTTATGATTTGACTTGTAACAATATGAGTCATTTGCTGTTTTTCTGGACTAAAAACGCGAAGTTAGAATTTTTTTTTTAATCATAAAACAACTTCATTATAATTTCCAAAAGCACTGATTGGAATTCACCTTTTGGGCTTTAGATTTCACGTGTAGTATCACGTGACTTTTGATGTAAACAAACCCCGAAAGTTCGGACATTGAGTCGAGCTCGCAGCACATGTGTCCAAACTTCGGCTTTGGAAATTTTTCTTAAATAACTTCCCACTTTCAAGAAGCGTCTCTACGCTCAAAATTGACATCTTTCTTTTGTTATTTATTTGATCGTTTATTAAGCAAGTTGTCATTTCGCTGCCGTTGAAGCGTTGAGGGCCACAGGTTTGTCAGCTTTTCAGCTGTTACGTGTCCCCCTCTATAAATAAAGTCCTTATTAGATGCGAAGAATGTTACAGGAAGCGTTGCGGCATGGAATAATTGAACTAGTTCGGCGTACAGTGATGTATGTGATCAGGTATTTTCAGGGTATTTAGTGCGTAGATTGTCAGATAAATCCCCGTCCGACAGGAAATTAGCGCCCACGGATCGCTGTAGAACGTGAGGAAGCCTTAATTCCCGCATGTAATTACGTATCTGGGTGTGGATTTCCTTAGCTGATTAATGTACCAATTTTTTTAACCTTAAGTAACGCAAATAGGAAATTCTGCGAAACTCAGAACAACCTTCAAGAAAAGTGAAACTTGAGAATGGCAGATCACAAAAGTAAAGCTGATTTCAACGCAATGAGTGTGGCAGAGCTTAAAAAATATCTACAAGAACGGGGGATTTCAGCGAGCGGATACTTGAAAACCTCGTTAGTGGAAATCACCTCCGCAGTCGAAAAAATGGTTCTGCCAATGGATCCAAATTTCGAAAAGGCGACGTCCCTGCTTTAGGGGAATTAATAATTCATGATATGCTTATACCCTAAGGACTGTTAACAATTTTAACGCGTCGCCGCCGTTCGGATTGTACGATATTTTTAATTATTTGATTTGCTCTCTGAACTCATCACAGGCTCCACGCTCAAAACTAAAAGGGCTTTAACTGCTGCGTATTCCTCTGTCGATTTACCAGTTTGACGATCAAGTGTCAGAAGGGTTTTTGCCACTGATCGTTGAAGGCAAACTTTCCTGCACCTCTCTTTATCTGCTTCTCGTTCGCAAGATGCCTTTCGTTTACGAGTCGCGACACCTAGGCATGGTGATATAAAAGAATGACTAAATTAACTTACCCTTTCTTTACCAGCTACAGCAGATATGGGATCAGGATCCTCTTCTGTTGGACCATTTCCACCGACGAAATGTAGACTACAAACGTAGCTGTCCTTTTTTGCACACAAACTAGTCACCTCGATGACATAACCTCATCCACCTTTACCTTCTCTCCTTTTGTCTTTTGTCTAACTGCCCCCGGAAAATGGAAAAACTTGACTAGGTCGCCGTTAGCGTTTCTTACCCAGGAGTTGAAGTACCGTGAATCATTTTTCAGGTGCCATAAGCTCATCTCTTTATCGTAACCATTATGTTTAGGTATACACTTACTAAACAACTGCAATCGCACACGTTCATAGAGTTGAAATCGGTTTTATTTTTGGGAATCAAGGCCTCCTCACGTTCTACAGCGATTCGTGGGCACTAATTTTCTGTCGGACGGGGTTTTATCTGACAATCTACGCACTAAACACCCTGAAAATACCTGATCAGATACATCACTGTACGCAGAACTAGTTCAATTATTCCATGCCGCAACGCTTCCTGTAACATTCTTCGCATCTGCCTCAACGGCAGCGCAATGACAACTTGCTTAAAAACGATCAAATAAATGTCGAAAGAACGATGTCAATTTTGAGCGAAGAGACGCTTCTTGAAAGTGGGAAGTTATTTAAAAATTTCCAAAGCCGAAGTTCGGACACATGTGCTGCGAGCTCGACTCAATGTCCGAACTTTCGAGGTTTGTTTACATCAAAAGTCACGTGATACTACACGTGAAATCTAAAGCCCAAAAGGTGAATTAGTGAGATGCTCCTCAAAAACCTATTTACGTTAAGTTTGTGGGGAAATGGTCAAGTTGATAGTTAATTTCTCTAGAAAAAAATTGTGCAAAAAAAATCCTGTCTTTAAACTGCCCCTTAGATCAGGAGAAAAACTTCGTTTTCGTGTTAAAAAATACAGAACATAAACTATTGAGAGAGCAATGTGTGAAGCAAAACAAAAGAGAGGAAATGAAGCAGAAAAAAAAATCATAACCTGAAACATGCTAAATTCACCTTTGCAATTCCACTGCCTACGTGATAAACGCGACCGATGTTCCCACTTCCTCCATCTTGATTTCCCCATTTCCAGTCTGGTCCTACAAATTAATAGAAAGTACATCTAAAATCAAAGCAATTACTCTAAGTTCCCCGACGACTCTGCAATTGCTCTTTGTGTAATTGCAGCGCCTACTGTGGTCTTTAAATACAGTCAGGCCATTCTTCCTCCTTCTCCCTCCCTTTTCTCATTGAATTCATGTCCCACAATGACTGTAATATAAAAAATCTACAGTTCCATTTCCAGTTGCCTTCATGTTGAGTTTGTGGTCCCCTTTCATATATGTTCTGAAAATTTCCAAGAAACCAAACACTTTCCCGCACGTTTTGTTGTTGTTGTTGTTGTTGTCGTCTAGTGATAATATCTTTAGCAACATATATGTAATTTGGATTGATTCTTTGATTCCTACCCGCCTGACCCGCCCAGGTGCTCTATCGGAAGCGTAGGATGACTCCGAAGTTTTCTAACCTCTAATCACACGGCATCCAACTTGGACTCCTTCAAGGAGAAGCACGCGTCTGTTCTCATCAACAACCTAAAAATGACAGTGTTACTTCACGAAACTTAAAGCTCAAGCATTGGGGGCGCAAAGTAGCGGAAACTTTTGTCACCACAGTGTTTAAGTAGTCAATATAATTGGAGATCTCTCTACTCTGTCAATCCGCATGTACTCCAACAATTGCGCACACACCATATTTTTCTTCAACATGCGTCCGTTGTGACCGGCGGCTTACCAAAGTGCGTAATCTTCCCCTTTCACATGTTCATTGTGCGGAAAGAAATGCGAACATATTATGTAGAAATTCCATATAATGAGTTTTAATAAATGTATCTTACTTTGACATCAAAAGCAGATTCTTTTCCGTAGCGGTAGGAATTCTTATTTCCGCGATCCCATTGAACCTCCACCCAACCTGAAAGCAAATGTGATCCCGTTAGGCGTAAGAATTGACAAATTTTAACCGTCAGTTGCAAAAATATTAACCGTAAAAAAAATTCTGGTCATCGCAATGGAAAGATATTAACCGATAGCCTGAAATAGGCTAAAAATTTATTTTAACCGTAAAAGCCATCAGCTCATTAAGACCCTCCTTGGGACATATCACATAAATTCTGTTATGGTGGAATCAAGCTTGCAAAGTGGAAATTGACATTGTCGAGTTTTGTCAAAGAAACGAATTGGAGAAGAAAAACGTCTGTATTTTCTGAGCGAGAATTTACCGAGTGGCACCATGCAGATGACTAGATAAACCAACTCCTTACTCACCGTACTGTTTCATCATTTTCTCTTCACGCTCAGGTAATAGGAATCCTGCATCAAAATCTCGCTGCTATCTAACGTGGGTCTTGTGAGTGTTTTATAAATCAATTATTTAGAAATAAAACAAAGACAGAGCGGAAACAAAAACAGAAGACAACATAGCAAAACCAAAACAACAACAGCGGAAATCACAATGACAAAACAAATTAAGTGTGAATAAAGACTGAACTTCGAGTTTGGTGTTTTTAGATAAATGAATAGTTTAAAAAAAGGTTTGCAGTTATACAGGAGCCTACCAGGACTTTTTTTCAAAATAAAACTAATTATCACATTCTCCATCCCTACTGACTCTGCACTTGGATTCACAGGACGCAGTATGAAGTTAGCTATCAAAATCCTAACTGACCAGGCGTTCCTCCAGCATCCACTACTGTACCAACTCTCCCTCCATCTTGGTCGCCCCATTTCCAGTGCGGTCCTCTGCGAACACGTGTCCCCGGTGGGGGAGGTTTGGGATAGTTCTAAGGAGTAATAATAACAACAGCTCCAACATGACATGCACTATTTTGAAATTTTATTTCAATGCAAAGAGGCTTAGCACTGATTACTTGCGGGTCTGTGAGTGTTTACCTATCTACCTTTCAGTTATTTGTTTATTTATTTTGGCCATTTGTCATTTTGCTAGTTCTCCGAGGTTGCTGCTGATAAAGGCCATAAAATTAAGCATGAGAGGGAAGACAACACGACACCAACAATAACAACGGAAACTATATAAGTGCCACTTTCTTTTTACTTTCTACTGCATTCGCAAATCTTGCTGAAATATCTCTGCGTGTATCCAGATTGGTCAGTAGTTCAATTTCATGGTTACTGTTTCTCTCCCGTATTAATTGAAGACAAGGAAATACCATCAAAAGCATCAAGTTCAAAAATAAGCTTCGCACAAAGCAAAATGTATACTACTCACGCCATTATCGTCATCGTCATCGTCTGCAACCAACATGGCCAATAAGAGAGCCATGAAAGGACGCTGCAAAAAGAAATAACAAACGAACAAGTGTAAAACTGTCTTGCGCGTGTGTGCAACGTTTTTCCTTGTGAAAAGTAAGATTGAGAGCTATGGTAAACTTGAGTTTAGTAATCTAAACATTTTTTTTTGTTTCCTTCCCGGCCCTCTCCGTTCTAACCCAGTTCCTCGGATAATTATCCTTAGCCCTGGCAAGAGTTTGATATTGTTGGAATTGAGCTATCAATTCTCTAATCCATGCATTGATAACTCTCTTACCAGTTCCCTTTCTTCCATGTCTTCGCCGAGACTTCGCATAAACTGTTGCAGCACAAGCAAGTTCCTAAGTTGTGTCATATCTGTGGAATAGGAAAGTAAACAAAACAATGCTTCTTGTTTGTCATTTGTCATATAGAAATCAGTTTTTCAGACTCGTGAGAATTTTTAGCATCTAGCTTTTGGTTGAGCAAATTTTGGCAAATGCAACTGAAATCTACTAAAAAAAGTAAGAATGATATTACACTGAGGTTACCATGTTGCCAATGAAATTGAGCCACTCTGCTGGTTAATGTTTTAAAGTTCACCAAGAGTCTCCAAATTTTGGAAATAAAACCTTCACCCCGCCCATTTTATGATGAACCCCTTAACATTTTCGCAGTGCGAATTCAGTCGTCTAATATCGCATATCGGTATAACACTAAAAAAAAAAAGGAATTGAATGCATAGGGTTGAATGTTACTCTATTCTGTGTGGCAGTACACTTATGTATGTGATGTTTTAAAGTGAAAGACATGATGAACCCCTTCCCCCTCCACCCTCAACTACAGAGGACAAGCTGTTCCAAGAAAACGTTTTGAAAAGGGGAACTCCCCCCCTGAAATGGCAAATTTCTTATTTCACTATACATTTGAAATAGTTATCACAAAACAAAGTTAAGAGTTGACTCTATGGTTTAAATTTAAGGAAATAAAGTATTGGTTCCAGTGCAATGGATATTTATGGTCAGCAAACTCACCATGGGAAAACTGGGCGATAAAACGTGATAGTAACACTTGGCGCTTAAAAAAAGTGCTGAGTTCATCCATGTTTTGCACCATCACGTACATTCCTCCAGTTGTTTGTGCAATGCTTGCCAAAAGTTTCTAAAATTTCACAAAGAGCACAAATCAGGTATTTAGTTTTCTAATTGACAAACGGCAAATGGTTGAGGTTTGGGGGAAATCTCCAGCTCCTAGTGATAGTCAAGCGT
Source organism: Pocillopora verrucosa (assembly GCF_036669915.1). Lineage (NCBI taxonomy): Eukaryota > Metazoa > Cnidaria > Anthozoa > Scleractinia > Pocilloporidae > Pocillopora > Pocillopora verrucosa. The sequence continues at coordinate 30,736,338 of NC_089314.1, read as the reverse complement.
AAGTTTTTATTGTGTTTTGTTTTGTGTCTCTTCCTAGATTTGTTTCGTTTGTTTGTTTTGGGGGTCGGAGGGGAGGGTGGGTGGGGAGCTACTGCAACAAGCCATGGGCTAAATTAAACGGGGACAAAAAGCGCTCATCATAAACACTGTAAATTCCAGAAATGAGGTACATTTAATATCTCCTAAAAAAATCAACATATCATTCAGCAGACAGCTAGCGATAGCCACAGGTCGTAATTGATGTATTTATGTTTGATTGTTTTAACTTAACTAAAAGGAAATCACGGCAGCTTGATGGAAGAATTACTACCTCTCTACTGTCTTTTAAAAAAAGAACAAGCGAACAAGTTACTCAGTAAAATTCACAGACCAAGTCAAGTCTTACGTTCGCGCAAAATGTCTAGCTATCAGGGTTTTTGAATCGTTAAACACCAGGACAACAATCATCCTTTAATTTGCGTAATGCGTCGTGTTCTCGATAAGAAACCTAGCGCTCAAAGTGTCCTTTATGGGAGTGTTGTGGGGAAAAATTAACGAGCCTACGATGAAAAGGGATATATCAGTTCGCTAAGGAAGACTGGTAAAAACGCCTAACTTATTATTGTCAACGAAACTTGGAAAGCCACTAGACAGCGAGGCTTGTTGACTCGTGCTACTTCACTTTTTTCTAATTTTTTTTATAATTTTTTTCTAATTACTTTTTTCTAATTTTTCTAATTTACAAATTCAATTTACCTTATCAGCATTTCCACAGCCAACGCAGGCGATTGGGATCTTATAAGGAAGACCAACTTCTTGCCAGCGAGGACCAAAGAGCACAGCCACTAGTAGCACTGCAGTCAAGGCCTAAAATAAAATTGGCGAAAGCTCAACGTAAACACTCATGTCTAAAATGCAAAACCGACTGAAAGATCTTATCAAAATGTACGAGACGCTTAGAAATGCTATTTAAGCGTTGCAATAAACAATGATTTTAACTACTGGTTTGCGGCAAGATAATTAAGCCAAGCTAAGTAAAGTGATCGGTAATACCGCCAATCCATATTCATATCACGTAGCCGAAAGTGCATGAATTTAAAGCTCCATTTATTCCCCGGTAAGGAGGATTAAGTTTCTGTTTATTTTATTCCAAACGTTATCGTTTTAATGTCGGAAAAAGGACACCGTTTTATCTTTTACAGTCTTGCCTGTTCATTTTCACGTCCATTTTCATCAGTAGGTTTCCCGTCAGTCATGAGAATGATGCGTGGACAAAGCTTCCTTCCATTGACATTGACAACACCACCTTAGAAGGTAAACAGTCCGAAAGACAAGAAAGCGTGTATAACTTCCGTGTTCGACACAGTTAATGACATTTACTGTCTATATTTGGTTGCTTCATTGGCTTCGTGACATGAGATGTAATCTACTCATTTCTCTGTAACCAAAATGGAATCGCGTGCTAATTACTTTAAACATGCTTGTCTCTTTCTTGAGGTGAAAAAAAAAAAGGATGAGGTCATATAAAATCTTGTTTCTACTGTCAAGAAGCAATATTAAGTTTTGCCTCATCAGCAGTTATCGTCTTACCATTTTTTCCAATCTCCTGTAGTGCCATCAGCAAACCATCTTTCATTGGGGTGGTTCCATTGGCTTTAAGTCCACCTGAAACAAAAGAAATCATCCCTCAGGAAACGAACAACAAGCCCATCACGAGATATGATTAGAACTTTCTTTTATCATGTCAATCTTCTTAAGATGAGATTCCATGACATCTTGACCTCTTTTTCCCCTGAGGCAACTTGGAAAGGCTGAATTCAAACAGGCGTTAAAAATTCAAATTTATGTTCTTGAAATTAGTTAGAATAGCTTCACGTAATTTTAAAACTCAGGTACCCCGCTCCATATGTCAACCCATGTATAGTTTCATTAAAACAGAGGATCGGGTAGAATTCATGGCTAATCTATAGAATTTCAAACGAAGAAAGGAGTGAAACTTACGAATTTTCAATTTGAGACTTGGATAGTTGTTTGATAAACTATGCAATATTTGCGTCCTGGCCCCAAACTCTACTATGGCAACATTTTCCTGAGTGTAAAAAGCAAATACATATCGATTAAGAAATCAAACTACTAACTAAAAAGATATGCACCTATAAAAACTCGAAACGCGGAAAATAAAATACATTGTATACGTACAGTAAGTTAACTCAAGCTCAGAGCAAAAAACAAGATCGAAGACAAAGCACTGAGAGACAAATGCACAAGCCAGAGATTTTAGCTCTACTCCCTATAACGACGATAACTACTTAGTCGCAAAGAAGAAATTAATTGAATTTTGACAGGATCCATCCAGAAGCATGTTTTTAAAACGGCTACTTTTCAATGAAAAGTCTCCTCAGCCGTTGCTTCTTCAAATAAAAGTTACGTGGACCTCAATGCACAAAACTGTACGTCATTTTGGCGAAGCAAATCCATTCCAGCGCGGGTTTTTTATTTCTCTGAAAACTTACGCATTGATGAAAATTTGAGAACGACAATGTAATTAATCCAAATAGATCATATGAACAGGTTAGAACAGGAGTAAGCTGAGACAAAGCAGTTGCCTATTATAATCACTTATCAGATAAATTCCTGGAAAACCGGAAGTTGCGACATGCTCGCCATTTTCCGAGAAACTTAATCGAGGTCGCAGTAGAGATCACTTCCAGATCTCATTCAGACATTTAAAAGGAAATAAACATTTTTGACACTGGTTCGCTTAATTAAAACTCTAGGATGCAATACATGTTACTAGTCTCTTTAATGAATTACTTTTCGTTCTTTAATTTGGGAATTGAGTTAAGGAAGTCCCGGTTAACGGAAGTATCAAACGCATCAAAACGCATCAAACCTAATCAGTAACCAGAAAGCTTGTTTTTTGTTTTTGTTTTCTTTTTTAAGTATGTTTGATTACATGAACGTTTCCCATGTACAAATCCTTCTTTACCAGCCATACAATCGTTCTTTTACAATAACCCCATGGATCGCCACTTCTCACCTTCAAATTCGCCTGCTTTGCAGTTTCCTCGACTCCTTCCAGAAATTTGAGCGCAGCAGCTTTTAGCTGGTTGATTCCCTCATTGTAATTCCAACCCATGGATCCCGAAGTGTCGAGACATAAGACTGTATCCAAAGGCATCCTGTTGGCAGTGAACGATTCTATTCACTCTTTATGGTGATGGAATAATGAGAGCACTGTATAATATAAAACAGATATTGTCTTTAATTGTTATGTGAATCCGTTGTGTACGCTTTCGTCGACGGCCACACTTCTCAAACAATACGCGATAAATTTATGAATAAAAACCACTCACTAATGACACATTTGTTCCTAAACGTTCTACAAGTTATTAAAAACACATAGTTACCCTCTTTGCTCCACTTTCCGTTAGGCAGCTTAGAGGAGATAATTAACTCAGATTTCTGTTTTGTTTTTGAAGCATTTAAATTTGGTCGTGTTATGGCGTAGACAGAATTGCTTTGTATGCACCCATGCAAATCGAATCCGTAGAACTGTCTTCGAATTCCCTAAAATAGAGAAGTTTCTGCTGTATTTATAGCGTGAACAAAACTCGTGCACCGGATGAGAAAGCTCGTTACTTTAAAGCAAACTGCAAACTATTCACTTTAACGTTACTCCCTCACTCGTAGCAAAGACGTGGGTACTTCCGGGATGTGTCGTCGATTGGTCTTTCATTTTCTCTTTGTCTTTGCAATCGCGACATCAGTGAAATAACAAATGATTGAACTTTGCTTAAGATGTCGTTTGACAGTCCTCTTACCTAACAATTCACTGCTTTGGTGATTGAAACTGCACTGATACTGGTTTATAGCTATCGCTTTCAAGTCTTGTTCTTAGCTTCGAGTTTTGCACCTTTGGCTGCGACACTAAACAACACCCAGGATAAATTCTGGTTTAACCGGTTTTGTTATCATTAAGCCTCGGTTTGGTTCGTGACGTGGAGGAGAAAGGTCACGGTAGTTGATTCTCTCTGGTGGAAAGAAAAAGGACTGAGAGTGGCGTGCGGCAGTTAATGAGTTGGCAGAAATCGGATACTTGTGGGATCGCCACGGAGCAAACATTGCAAGTTGCTAGAAAAAAATAAATAGCGAAATGTTGTTTCGACGCCAAATGAACGATTTTGGAGAGAGATGAGCAATTTTTCGTCGCTGTGTTATCATAAATCGATTTAGGTAATGTTGATAAAAGGAAACCGTAAGTTTTTGTTTATCTTTGTGAAATTGGCTTAACGTTATCACCGACGCGCACAACGGACAACCAGACAATTCCACTGGCAAGCGAAGGATCGTTGAATAAATTAATAAAAAAATCGTTCATCAACAGGGCTAAGTTGATCCAGTCCGGTTTAGGTGTGTAGGGGGCCGGACGAGGGGCGGTGGTAGAAAATGGGCTCTGATATTAATTAGCTTAAGTACCCTAGCGGGATTATTAGACTTCTAACTCCGCAAAGCTAAAGGCTGTACAGATTCAATACTACTCAACTGGTTAAATTATAACAATGGTTTCTCTGCTGCACTGTACATGGAGGCCCTAGCGGCGGGTCGACCCCTAAAGATATCTACCCAAGTCGATGATTTCTACGCTCGGAATTTACCTGACAACCACAGTTAGCTGTTTAAATTAATTTTCAAAGGGAGTCAATACTACTATCCGTTTTACCTATTTAAGCAGAAAATTCTGCTCAAAATTGACTCCATAAGGATAATCCTACATTCCCGCTGTATAGCATGCTGCTTTCCATTGTTTATTCAATAACAAGCCTCTGCAATGCAGTCGCGGTGTTATCAAAAAGAAGTAATCCTCTCACAGAGGGAATCTGTATTATCCTTTTAGCAATAACAAATGGATGACTAGTATGCACTCCGCTGCTTCGTCTAAATCAACATTGTCATTTGGCACAAGTCCATGCCAAAAAGTAGGGAAAAAATAATTGGATTAAAATTAAAAAGAAGAAGAAAAGTTGTGAAAATAATATTTAAAATCACAATATCAATAACACTATTGCGTAGAAAAGAGGGAGAAAAGAGTCGAAAGTGTCAAAAGCCTTCATTGGCGAACGACTTTTTTGTTTATGTAGGAACTGAGAGATAGCTTTTTGACCGAAAACACTTTTAACCCCATGCAGGTATTCAGTGAGGGGCAACTCTTGCGGAATAAAACTGAAGAGCGCCAGTGTATGTTTACATCAACCCAATCAAAATAATCGTTGGGTACTGTGCGAAGCCAAAGTAAATAAGCTATTGCACAATCGGCTAGAGGGGGGCGATTACGCATCATTTCAATTTGTTGTCCGTAGGTCGCCTTAAATAGACTTTTTTTTTACGGAAAATGAAATGTAAAAATGGACTTTCAAATTTTTCAGTTCTATTTCCAAGCTTAAAATTATTCCTCTCGATTATTAGCGCACTAAAAAAAATAAATGAGGGTGCTGTTGTGAAAGTAAGGCCGACGTGAACACAAGAAATGATACCCATTAGGATACGTATGTAAAATAACAACTTAGAACATTCATATCACCTGCCGACTTTAAACGTTTAGATTTCGCCTTTCCTGTCGGAGGTTTAGCCAGTTATAAAAAAATATTTTGCCCCGGGGTATCTGAAACAGAGAGCCGAAGCTGTGCCGAAGAAAACTAAACGAAACCAGTAAAGTAGCGAATAAAATTGGAAATGAGCTAAAACTGTGGGAGAGCAATATCATTATCTTGGCACTTCTTTTTTTATTCACCGGAGGAGGTCAGTATAACCCGACTTCCAGGCTACAAATCATTCGTATCGGATGTATGTAGATTTTGCGAGTTACATCGACAATTTCCTAGACGCACCGTGCAACTGCTCAAACTGCAAATTACAATTGTAAAAAACACCATAGCGCAAATAAAAGGTGACGGACTTCAAAGTGACTGTCAACGATTGTTTTTCTTTTAAAAGCGTACAGAAAGGATCTATCACACTCTATGTCTTTCTGGCTCCTCTTGTTGTTTACACATTACGATAAGTGTCCTAGAAGCAATGCATTTAGCAAACCTTAGAGGCGCTGAATAGCCCTAACACACCACCTCTTTATTAATATTCAAGCTACTATCCATATGTGTTAAAAAAGATAATGATCATGTAGTCTTTATTCAGAGACAAATTCAGTTTATTTTATCGAACGCTTTTCGGATTTTTGACACCTCGCTGCCTTGATTGGTAAATAAACATGTCCCTTTCTACGTCCAAATAAGGAAAACTGTAATCATTTGCTGCTGAATTTTTTCTAAACTTTAGGATATTAATTTAAATTCTAAAGCCCTGTTTTTCATGGTTTTGTCACTAACCAATTGAATACAAGGTAATTATCCCTTTGCATTTAACTTGGTTTCATAAATCGAGAAAAGCTTTTGGAGCGAAGAAAACGATAGTTCCCGTGTTTGTTATTTAAATTCTGACACCTGTCACTCTCAGATAACCCTGTCTATTTAATATTAATAGCACGTGAAATTCAAGGCGATGTAAACAAGATTCTGCCTCCCTGTTTCTGCCAGAGGCAGGATTAGATCAAAGTGGTTACTAGAGCTTAGGACGTGATCTCCGCGTATGGTAGAACAATTTGTTCTTGAAATTGTAAGAAATATTTCATACAATGTTATTTGTAACAGACAAACCCGTTTCCATGAATGAATGGAAGGAAATTCAACGTGCTGATGTAGAGAAAGTTTACGCACGCAAAAGTTCAAGCGAAGATGTCGAAATTTTGAGGCAAAGTATGGAAACCAACCAGGCGCGTTGTGAAGTGGCAAAACAACAGAACGCTCCAGTACAGGTCAAGGGCGGCAGGATCCGTCGCCATTCTTCGTACGAGCCGAATCTCGATGATATTTTAGAGGAAGACGTCGATGGTAACGGAAGAGAGCATAACCGAGACCTTGCCGAGATACATCGCGAGCGAGCTCGTAACTCACGGGTGCTGAAGAAAGATCGAGAGGGACGAACCTGGCGAAAAAGACACTTTGTTAACAACAATTATACAAGACCGAGATCGTACACAGCTTAACTCTGGCGATTTGCCCATGTTGTTATTTCGAGGTGCGAAACGAACGAACCAAAAGCAAACATTTTGTTCAAGTCACGTGCAGACGAGCGCCATGTGCATATATAACAAAAGCGTCAAAACATCTACATAAGATGTCAGATATGAAATCCGAGTCCCTCGGGAATTTAAAGTCAGGCTCTCTTGCAGGAAAGCACATTTGAAATGCTGGAAAACATTTAGACACTTCTTGATTTCTTGAAGGTTGCTTTGAAGAAAAGAAAATCTCATTGGGTTGTAAATGTAAACAGTAATCGCAATTTCATGTTTTGATATTTTTAAACTTACGCATACCGTCACGTCTTACAGCAAAACGGTGAGTGTGACACTTTGTTCTAGGTAGAAACTGTCATCATGTGAGCTGTACATAAAGAAGTAAAGGATCCCCTTTTTCTAGAGAGGTATCAGTTGTTCTTCGCAACATCTGAGAGGGTTTTGTATAAATTTACAAAGATAAGATCTTTTGGGTAGCTGCGCTGCCCATGTCGCCTTTTCTTTCAAGGTTTGTTCATCAAGGCGTGACATACACACGTTCTTCCACAGTATCGGAAAATGTTTTTCCTCCAACGACCATGTTTACGAGCAAAGCGTTAATGATGTTTGACATTAATCGCGCTAGTTCAAGCATTTTATCTGCGAATAACATTTAAACGTTTGCTAAGCACAATTAACATGTTCTGAGTTTCAGTCTGTCGATGGGCCTATATCATACACAAATTCGTTTCCCAAATTGTTTGCTGATGAGACAAAATATTTTCAGAAACATGTCAGATCAAGTACACTTGGGTCTCATACGTAAATCAGTTTCCAAAAGATCGAAGAAATTGCTGTTTGACTGTAATGGTAATATTAGTGTTATTTTCCTCAATAATCTTCGATCTTCTTTTGTAATTCAAATGACACTTTGTTAGTACAGAGAAAAAACACATCCAAGATGTCCATGTTCAAACAGGGCAAATACCATCATCTTTCTATATTTCACTCATCATTCTTATTGACTTTGTAGATAGACAACGCGTATCAAACCTCGAGTTATATATGTATTGAAGAAAAAAGTAACAATAAAGAATTATGATAAAATTTATATTCTGTACAGTCAAATTAAAGTAAAATAAACGTGAAAGAGTTACATTTCTGCGGTGTGACACAAATCTTTACTCGTCTCGCAGCCTTCACTTACGATGTTTATCATGTAACACGTTCTAAAGAATTTTACAATACAGCGTTATTGATTCAGACCTATAGAAATCGTAAGGATTGTTATTTTGACTGGCTTTTTGTTTCTGTGTTTTTTTTTTCCCTTTAGGTGATTCAGAAGACTATCTTTGTCTTGCTAAATCTTCCTGTACTGACTTATGCATTTATTCCTTATTTATTTATTCATTTCTGTATTTTTTGTAAAGTTAACATACACTTCAGAGGTAATGTTAAATAAGTAAAAACAGTTCAGAACTTTGCGAGCAAAAGAATTAAATATATCGCAAGATTCGACATCAACTTAATTAAGTCTATTCATAAATTGGTTTCTTCGGCTAACATTAAACGAGAAGAAAATTTACATTTCAAAAAAGAAAAGACGAAAATATTAATTTTCTGGATGTACCAGTTGTTGCTACCAGGAAGATGCTATTGTCTGAACATGTCTTTATTAATAAACAAAGGCAGGAGGAGAATGGCAGGCTGTTCACGGCTTTTACCATATTTGTAAGCCTTTCACTATGGTGACTAATTACGTAACTAATAACAATTCCACAAGCCCAAAATTTAACATTTCAAAGTACTTTATGAGAAAGGGCTTCTAGTGAAAAGAAGCGCAAAATTGATATCGCAGACAAAATTCGCGCTGTATTTGAATAATGGCAACGTACTTAATTTTCAACTCCGCAGATAATTTCTAGTCGGCTAAAGGTTGATAAATCTTTCATTAGTGAGGTCGTTGCTTATAAGAAACTCTTCAAGTGTTTGTTACCATTATGGTCGGCATGTTGAAAGGTTGTTAACAAATCAAATTAATCTTCGATAAAACCTCTTCCCTTAGTCAAAACAGCTTCACTTGAATCACGTCCGAACCCCGAACAACTTTTTAAAATATATTTATAGTCTTTGATAGTTGTTACCATCATTTTAAAATTTGTTATTATTTTTATTTCCAAGACCACCGTTGACAACCCTAGGGGCTCTGAGAAAACCAATGCGGCCTAATGTCTCCGTTTCCCAAGCTAAATTGAAGTATCTCAGCACCGATTGTTTGAATAAGCAATGCTTTGCTAATCAGATGCAAGGAAATATATTTGATCCAATGAACGAATCAATGCGTTGAGAAATCAGACTGTTATAGACTGTGGCAGGATGAAAACGTTATCAAGTTGTACAATCACAAAAAGGCCGCTAAGTCCCAGATAATCCCAAGTATTTTGCAAAGTAGAAGCACAGGTTGAAAAAAAAAAAAGCAAAATCAATAGCGAAAAAACAAACAAAACAGTACGAAAGAAAAGGCCGCAAAAAAATAAAAAAATTTAAAAAAAGCTATGGATTCACATATTTTTTTTAAATTGATCGTCCTCGATTGAAGTATGAACATCGTGGAACCAGTAGTACTTCTTACGCATTTATAAGTCAGGTCGATAATCTTTATTAAGACGAAAAAAGGAGCAGAAATCAAAACCCAGCTGTTTTGTGATCGGTGAATGTAAATGGAGAAGCAGAACTGAAACTGCGAGCATGCGTATGGCTATCCAATTCTATCGTTTACCTTAACCAAAACAAACAGTCGCTAAATAAAGTATGGATGGTTCACCATGAGATGTACATCGTATGAAAATTAACTCGGAGGATCAAAAATAAAATTGCTATAAATTGTTGTTGGTCTGATGATAAAAAGCACCGGACTAACTTCAAGGAGGCTGCTTAGTGTGGCTTAAAAGCTACTGGTGAGTTTATTCCGTCGATTAAAAAAAGCTCGTTCGTGAAACCCAAAACTGTCGAACAAGAAAAGACAAGAAGGAAAAGAGAGTAGGGCACTGAGACGAGCTTGTTTGATCAACCTAATAAGGAAAGGAAGTTATTTTTTGTCAATACTTCAATGCCTTTAATATATTTCTCCACGACAAGAAGCGATATTGAATCAACTGTCCCTGTAGAAATGACAGCTGCATCGTTTCATAACAAATAGAAATCAATCTAAGTTCACCCTGTCGGTGAACCAATGAGCAAATTTCTCGTTTAAATCTTAATTTGAGCGTCTTAATAAAGCGCGCAGTTTAAAGCCCCAAGGCCTTTCTCCAAAAGCTATGTTAGTGTTGCATATGTCAAGACTCATCTAATAATCACCACATTTGCCGTTTCAGTCAAAGTCCATGACATTATTGATCGATGAATAGTTACTCTTGACAATAATCAGAGATCACTTAGCGACGGAGAGATTTTGAAATAAAAAACGGACCTGTTATTTAAACGGGACTAACAGAGGAAGAGTTCTGATTACTTTCGAGAACAGTTATAGAGCAAGGATGACTAAACATCTCGCTACCGCAGTCACCCACATCTGTAATAGCGCGTACTGTAAAATAATAAGAGGCTCCTGGAAGAAACTGCGTCATTGTACAAGCCATGGGAAGTGCAAGGGCGTCCACGACACCCAAACTTTGCCATCCTGTTGATTCGCTGGAAGCCGTCGTCACAAACAGTTCATACTTAATAACTTTTGATTCGTACTCTCTGCTGGTTAGATCCCATGACAACACGATACCATTACTACTTTGCTCTACACCAAGAATAGGTTTTAAGTAAGAAGCTTTGTCTTTTTGAAGTTGCGGGCCTTCTTTGTCACCCTTTTCTGTTATATCTGAAAAATTCACGATCTGGCCAGCAACATCTCTTTGTGAATCTAACGGTTTATTGTTTCCATCCGTCTCCGAATTATTCACGTTCTTAAAATCGTCTGACAGTTTCATTCCTACGAAGTTCTGAACAGGTAACAAACGAGTGGTAAAACCAGTCCTAGAAGACAAAGCTGTAGCCGGGCAAGATGCCTCGTCAGTTATTGCTTCATTGCCTTTCAATTCCGACCCTTGCGCATTTCGTAATGGTGTATTTCTGGGTTCAGGTGTACGAGTGGCAGGCAGCAACGTTTTGGTCGGGCTGTTTAGCAGTGGTTCTGAAGGCATCGATGGACTCTGCGGGGCAGATCGAAAGCTATTGGTCGGTATTATTGATGTAGTAGCTATATTTGGAGTTGTAAAAGACGTTCTTCTTTCAAGCAGGTGTTCGTTCGCCGCGTTATAAATCGTGGGTTTGATTGATTTTGCTGCTCTTGCTGAGTTTCTTTCCGAATCATTTGGCCTCTGGCGCGGTAATGACGAGTGTGTAGTATTAGGATGGAGACAAGCTCGTGTGTTAGGGGAGTACGGAGTCTGACTATGTTGTATACTTCCTGCACCCGTTCTTTCCCTTTGAAGGGAAACTGACTTCGAGATCTGCACCATATTAACACTGAGCTGCGAAACTGGGGCTGAGGATGTTTGAACACTACTTTGATTTTGCTGGACTGACGGTTGGATCGGTTGCTGCAAATAGGCTCCATTTCTTACATTGTGCGGAGTATAAGGTCTAAGGAATTGTGTTTGAATGGGAGGTCTCTGGTTTAGACAGAAATTGCTGGAGCTTGCAGTATTAAGAGCAGCCGGTAACTGTTGTGGAACAGATGTTCCACAATGCGAAGTACCTGATGCTGTAAATTGAGGGTTGCGTTGCCAATATTGATGTGCCCTTGAGTCTGGCTTAGGAAGTATTGGAGTGGGCGGCACGTAACCTGCTCTCCTCGGATGCTGGTGCAACTGTTTTTGTAGTTGTTGCTGTTGCTGCGGTTGCTGTCGCTGCTGTTGTTGTCGCTGCTGTTGCTGTTCCAGTTCCTGACGAGGCGGATGCTGCTGTAAGGGCACCTGTTGTTGGTGAATTTGAATATATGGTTGTGTAGGCAACTGTTGCTGTTGCTGAGGATGCTGCTGAGAACTGCACTGGCGAATTGTCGTCGCGTAACCACCATCACTATTACATGCAATTTGCTCTTTAGTAAAGTGAAACATTTGCCGTTGTGCCGGGTGACTAGCTGGATGCAAATCAACCCCACTAAGAGGACTAAGTGGTTGGTCCGGGGCTCTGATGGATTCTCGGGGATGACTTCTGGACCACTCTTGATTAAGAGGGTTTTGGACTACGCTGGAAGATATCTGTATTTCCGATTGTTGTGGCACTGCCCGGGATGAAATTTGGAGTGGAGGGCCTCCAGTCAGTTGCTTACCATGCGCACTTCTTATACTCTCTGGAATAGTGGGTAAGGCCTGTGAGCATAACATACCGGCTCTTGGAGAGTTCACGTGCCCTGGCAAAACATTTTGGCGTTGGTGATGATTTGGACCGGATGAGCGTATCTGATTAGCAAGCTCTCCCGTCGGAACGGAACAACTTGACTTGTTCGATGCTTGTGTGACTGGAAAGAACTGTTGTGGATAAGGCAAAGGAACAGTTGGCTGCAACTCCGACAAACTCCCCTGAGTACGAGCACCAGATGTACATATAGAAGGTGACACTTGGTTCGTGGTAGAAACTTGCCCACGAGTTGCTTCGTGATTACTTCCTGGATGCAAGCGCAAATCGTCTCCGCTTCGTACCGGATTTTGATTTCCAACTGTATGTCTTTGATTCGGATCCGGAGGGCAACAGAAGCAGCCACCTGGGGGTCGTCGACGTCTACCTACAGTACTTGACATTGATGCAGTACGTGCATTTCCACTCTGAGTCTGCGTCATTGCAGGCCTTGATGATGACAAGTCAGTTTGATGGACTGGCGGGAGAATTTGGCTGATGATTGTGGATATATTAGCTGTGTTATCTTTCGGTATTGGAAGATTCATTGACTCCAGCCGAGGTCGAGGTAGGGTTGGCATTTGAGCCGCTTGCGGTGGAACATTTTGAGCTAATGAAATGTTTGCCGAGGACGGAATGAACTGCTGAGGACGAACTGTGGCAATTCGATTTACTGGTCCGGTTGCATGCTGCTGAGCAGAAGAGGAAGAGTTACTTGGCCAGGAACCTATGAAACCAGAAAGTTGTGCTGGCTGATCTGTCACCATTACTACCTCACGATTTACAGGTAAATTGTTTATTCCCGAACTTTGCGAGGGCAAGTTTGGATCTTGCAAAGGCCTGACCCTATTACCTTGAGAAATAAGTGTTTGGTTTGAGAGAAGACGATGTTCCGGAAGTATAAAATCACAAGGTTGTTGACGAGGCTGTTGTGGTACAAGGAGGCTGCCAGAAGAAACGTGCTGAATTTTGGGTAGCGCACTGTCTGTTTGGGGAGAATGCGTAGACTGCTGTGATTCTACCTGTTGCTGCGACGTATTCTCTCGCATTATCTCAGAAAGCTTTGGTATTTGAACACGCGCAGATGCATCATTTACCTGTTTCCCGCAAACTTTGATAATGACAGGGCCATCTCCGGGAATGGCCAAGGACCCACGTTCCTCTGCGGCAAATGATGAAGCTTTGTCTATCCCTTGACAGGCAGACCATGCTCGACTCAAGATCTACGTGAAGTAACAAAAAACAGTTCACATATTGTTAATAAAACAAGAGTCCTGTTAGTCTGTAAGTACAACCTTAAAGAAAAGAAATTCTCAAACTTACCATTCCCATAGAGACTTGAGTACCACGTGACACAGTCTTAGTCGCCCTTTTCTCTTTCTAAAGAATAGAAGACATATAGTTAACCACCATGCACAATGCACCATGCACAATGCACCATGCACAATGCACCATGCACAATGTCCCCTTTGATAATTTATCCAGACCCACAGTCGTGAAATCCTTCACGAGTTTAATCCAATTTTATCATTGATTTTTTTCTAAAATAAGTACACAAACAGCTGTAATGAATTCTGAGGTGCTGCTGTTCCACAGTTCAAGTATTTTTGTAAATCTTCACTTATGACTCAAATGTGTCGAACTATTTAGGTGTTACACTTGCCTGTGAACCCAGCACAACAGTTTTTCTACAGAACAGTGATGTTGTTTGCAAACAATAGAAGAGACTCTACTGCAGTGGCTGGCCATTAAGCAAAAAAAAAAAACAAACAAGTAAAAGTTTTACTGGCAGTTTCCTATGAAGCAGTGAAACAATTTCAGCTCGATCTAGCTATTTTATCTCCTGAGCACTAGAAAAGATTTGCACCAGGTGTTTCTTAGGAATAAACTGACCTCGTTGTGGAGATTCATCATGGATGTCTGGAGTCTCTCTGCTTTATCTTCCAGCTGCATGTTTCTTCTTTCAAGAATCGCCACCTTGCGCCTTAAAGCTGAAACAGTACCGCTATAAACTGCCGAATGTTGCAATTTTAACATACGTTTAGCCACCAAGTCTTTAAGCATCTGTGGAGCAATGATAATAACCGCAGTCACTAAGCAACACGGAATCTATTGGTTTTATATGATGACAAAGAAAAATATTTAATGGTGACGTCATTCGTGTGTCTGTCTTCCAATATATCGCAAGTAAGAACCAATCAAAACGTTTGTATAATTCAGCTTATTATATAATTCTTGATACTTACTAACTACTATGGTTTATAGTGTGGTTTCAAGAAATTTATGCCTTTATTTGAACTGATGTTTAACTGGCAGAGAGCCTATTTCGTCAAAGAGAAGTGTTGCAATGCACTGTCAACCAAACGATCATAGTAATACCAATACAGGTTAGGCAGCGGTTGCCTTGGAAAATCAGCATTAACCGACTCTGCCACTTTAGTTTGTTTGTATTGTTTTCACCTACTGAGAATTTGATGTGACATGTGAAATCAGTATTTCAAAGAAAAGTAACCTCTTCCAAACAAATTCATTACGCACGTCCTACCTAGGAGCCCGATATCATGAAGTTTCGCTCATCAAGGCCTTTCAAAGTGATACTAGAATGGTATACAATTGGAACGGCTGAGATAGCTGGAATAACTATGTGTACAACAGTGCTCTTATCCAAGAATTAAATCACAGGATTAAGTGTTCTACCTTGCGGAATCGACGCTTGAACAAATCGCTGGCATCACTTGTTATGTCACATGCATCGGTCGAACCAAGGCTTCCTTCGCTGACAAGCTGGTTTGAAAAGGCAGGTTGATTCACAGTATTTGTTCTCTTTCTATGACCACTTCTGATTGATAACGCATTCTTTGATTGCTTGCTTACGCTTAGATTATGATAACTGGAAGAGGAACTAACTCCAATTTCGGGTGATGATCGCTGCACTGAAAAGCGCTTACGCACGCTCCTTCGAGATCGAGTCCTGGCTGTGGCAGGTGAGGCCCCAATGCAAGGAGAAATTCTTTCATTTATGATTCCTGACTCATTCTCAGCAGATGTTTCATTCATCATTGGGATGGTAGGACTTGCGCATCCTCGGTCATCATTGTTTGGGTCAGGTCTGCTTTCGTTCAAAAGCGTTTCCCGAAAAGTATTGTCGTTGGAATCCTTTTGTAAGGCGACACATGTAAGTTCAGGTGTTTCACCGCTGTCCACTGGTTCTTGTTTGATTCTATGCAAAAGGTCTGCATTCAAGTGGACGACAACATGTCCTTCTGTGCTCTCCTCCGTTAAATCTTCATCTGCACCTTAGAGATACAGGTCGTGAAGTTTACACAAACAAGAAAAATGAGCAAAATTTGCATCTGTTTTTATCTACTTAGTCTAGTCGGCTAGACTAAGTAGATAAACAAAGCACACCCTGTAAAATTCAAAGACAACTGGAAAAAACTATAATCCTAACCCTGAGCCAACCCAATTCAGGCCAGCAAGCCCTTATGGAGACAATCGCAATGACAGATGTATTGATGAATTTCAGAACATTACAAGGCAACGAGCAACGAGCCAACTTATTCAAAACGATTCTTCTCCATCTTTGACCATTACTTATTCAAACCTAGTCATCACTATTACTTCGCGAATGTACGAATACGGTCTTTTGTTGTATACTAGAACAGTAGACAGCATTGAAGGTACACTCCGACTGGGTACTCAAACTCTGAGTACCCTTTCCTATTCTCCTCTGAGCAACTCGCACGGTATTTGCACCCGAAAATCGTTGCAAGAATAAATGATCGAGTTACTTCAGTTTACCTTAGTATCAGTGGTTAGCGGTGGATATTTACCCACCTTAACTTCAGTAAACATTTGTTAATTATCAACTACACAAAAGCGAGACTTCCACATATCCTTTTTTTTAATCAAAGTGTTCGAGCCTTGGTGTAACTGTCGTTCTTTACTTGACCCGAGTTTAGGGCCATGAAATGATCTTTATTTTGCATCAGTTGGGTCGTAGATTAATGTCTTACCATTGTTTGGCGGTATGCCCGGTTGTTGGTTAGTTGTGATTGAATAAGCAGTTTCAGTACGACTGTAAAGCTAAGTCGCACTGTTCGGTTCGTTCGTTGAAGAGTTTTTGACAAGTCTTCGCGGAGAAAGGAGGCGGGGGGGGGGGAAGGGGGGAGAGGCGCGTGTTTCCTCTTGCCTCCTATACTTGCAGTTCCACTACACCTTTTGAGCGTGGAAAGTAGGGCTTTACCCCAGGGACGTCTATGTTTTGTGCACAACCTCTATCAGCACAGTGAAACTCCCCACGCGAAATCACCATGAATACAACAAAGATTTCAAAAGCATTACCCATGACCTTTCCAGAGCCAAGATGTAGGATTTAGCAATGATTTATTGAACCTCAAGAGCATTTCCACCCATTACGAAGCGACAAAGTGTAAACACACGAAACTGCAGCATACGCTGGACACATTTGTAATTTCGCGTTAAAAATGCACCACATGGCTCAGTGCGTAGCAGATCCGAGAGATTCGACAAAAGGCGCTGCAACCTTCGAACATCACTATCAGTACGTTTTATTTTATTTGTAAATTTTTTTCTTCGACCACAACTTACGCTATATTATATTAAGCTATTCTGCGGTAATCGCTTAAAGTAGTAAGAATAATAAGTTCAAAATTTGCTTATATAAATCAGTACAGAAACTTGAGCAAATTTCCCTCAACTGATATCAACAACCAAATTAATATATTTACTGAAAAAAAATTGAATTTAAGAAAAATGCAATTGAAAATGGTGTAAAACTTACCAGAAGCACCTAAAAGAGATGTTTCGAACCTAAAAGAAACGAATAAAACCACATAAGGAGTATTTTACACATTAGGATACTGATAGCAAATCATTAGCCACACTAGGGACGGATTATATGTCAACAAGCATTCACACACATTCTTTCTAAACCCTGAAAGTTGTTTTCCTGTATTTTTGGAACTCCCTTATGTGCAAAATATATTTTGACTGTCGAAGCCGCGTGAGGAATACTCTTCCTCTCTTATCCACGGTACCTTTGCCTTCATTTAATTTCCACTGAACATTCAAAGAGTCTCCAACAACGCAAGCCATCCTGTGAACCTGTATCATCCCTGCCTAATCTTATTGGTCTCTAGAAGCGCAAGAAAGGCAGCATGCACCTTAGATCATGAACCAAAGGCTATTTCCTTCCCATCACCATAGGCGCGTATACCATACCTTCTTCTCTTGCTTGGAGCTTCAGTCGATTCCATGTTATGAAAAATTTCTCGAAATGGATTTCTAGGAAAAAAATCACACAGCATCATGGCACCAAATCAACAAATATCATGTCGACGCCCCTTTATTTGCGGCGTTAGCTAAGCGTCGAAAACATACCATGCCTGGTGAAATCTGTCATTATAACGAGATCTTTCACGAACCGACCATTGTGGCATCACAGAAAGTAGAAGTAAGGTAACTTTCAAGACAAAGACAGCCGAGCAATCACAAATCTTTTTAACTTTCCCCTCCTACATAGTGAACTGAAATTTGCTCGTACACTTAATTCTTGCTAAATTGACCTCTGCACTCCAGCAAAGTGCTCAGAGTGCAAAATGTGCACTAAATTAGACTACGAGAGGCTCCTTGTTATTATTGGTGCTACAGGACGCGCATTACTCCACCAGTGGAAAGATTTGAGACGAGTCGGGGAGGGGTTTGCCAGTAGACTGGCACTAATAATCTTCTAGCAGACCTCTCGCCTAACTTGCGTTGCTCATAACTCATATTTCCCAAGGGCGTGGAGACACTGGTGCCGAAGCACTGATACGCTCTTTATTTTTATAACACCCCGTTCAGTACTAAGAGCGTTTAGGATGAGATTAATTAAAATTTTAAGAACATACTAAGAACAAACGGCCAAGCGGAGAGTTTGTTTAGAACGTCTTTATTTTGCTCATATTTTTGGTGAGAAGTGTAAATAAAGGTAAAAGGAATGTAAAACTGTGATCTGACAGGAAAATGAACTCAAATACTTTGGGGCATTTTTTTAATAACATTTACAATATGGTTGGATTAGGCGTAAACGACCCGACAACAACAACAATAACGCCATTCTATCTGTCTTTACGCTCAGCGAGTATCCCTGAGTGAAGCAGACAACGTTGCGCTGGATATCATTTTCCAATTTAAAACGGAAAGACATGCCTATGCATAGCTTGCATAGCATAACCTACATGAATAGCCCTATAGTCTCTATTTCCGAGCAAAATACGGTATAAATACAAACATTTCTGTTGATTACACCTCACAACCTAAATATATCAATTCATCTACTGACTTTCAATTTCCGCCGTCACGTTGAAGCATTCAATTCCTCTTTGCAGTCGAAGTATTTGCAGTCAAATACCCTCAAACTACCAATGAAAGTTATAACCGTCTCACTCACCGCTTTTACGCATCACAAAATTCATCTGTGAGCGCGCTTTTGGTGATGTCTTCAAGCTTAAATTGACCTTTGTATAATTAATCTTGCAACACTAGACTATTTCGACACATTGATAATTTCATTTGACGCTCTTGACTTTCAATCACTGACGTGTTTCACACAAACGAATACAACTGTAGGAAATACGCCAAATCTGGCAGATCTACCCAGAATTTGATCGGAGGTTTGAGTGAAAAACGATTCCGGGTCATACTTCATGGGTGACCTAGCTTCAGCAACTCGAAAAAAGGAAAGATGAAGAAAAGGGTTATTATCAAATGCGACACAAATTGGACTTCTCCTTGACCAGAAAAGGAACACTTAACATACACGATTTAATCATAATTCCAGTGGCGCTACTGCAATAAGCAGCGTGCGCGCCGCAGAAGATAAACAGTGCAATAAGAAACCACCGGAAAGAAACGCATTTTCTTACAAAAAAAACCACTCTGCGTTAACATGATACCTGGACACATGAGCCCTTTCTTAAATTTCATCCAAGCAACGTCAATATTAACGTTTTACGTCGAGGGCGAATCTCACATGACGTGAATCACGCGAAGATTTTAATTTAGTTTGGCTAAAGAATCGCGAAACGCCCCCTGAGAGCTGCGACAAAATTACAAGCAGCAATCTCCAACCCACACAATTCGGGCAAAAAGCTGTTCTTTGAAAGATGTATAAATATTGTAATGAATACGTCAAAGGAATTATGAACTACCCATCTCAATTTGATTTCCCGACTGATCGCCATTTATTCTTCTTTGCTCTCCAATTCCAACCATAACAGTACTGATCCTTGAAAGTCTTTTGCAAAACTACAGTGTGGTCAAGCATATTTTGTTTTTAATCTAGAGACAAAGTAGCCCTGGATATAACATTCCAAAGGTTCGACAGACGCCTACTTGAAGATTTTTAGATAGGATGCCATCGGGGATTATCAACTACTATACATTTACTAAACTTACCGGGTAAGGTTGCAGTTCTTGTAGGTCGTCTCTTGAATTAGTGTCCTGAAAATATAATCCTTGTTTTTCAGCCGCCAAAATGTCGAACTGCACCAAGTAACACCCACGTGCAGCCGGCATTCGCCATTACTCTTTGAAGATTCGTTTGAGACGGGTTTCAAGGTGCCCTCACTGTAATTTGAAACCCCGAATATATTGTTTACAAGTTATGGCTTCCTTTGAGTTAATTGGAGACAAAAGTAAAGAACGACACCTGCCTGTCATTATCTGAACATGTTTAGTATTCGATTACAAAGCTAAAGCACTGAATGACACATTTCTGTAGAACACAAAACCTTCCCTTGTTTGCGTTGAATTTATTTCTTATGTTATGAAATGAACTTTCATCACTTGAATTTTGATACACTTTGCATCTTGAAAATGGAAGAGATATCGCATTACCAACTGATAAATTACTCTTTGTTCAAAAGTGTCAACAAGTTGAAAAATATATTAAAGTTAAAAATACTATAGATGCCTGACTGCCATCCCGGTCGTTCAATCATTTAAGAGCAGCCTTACAGGTCATACCGCCCCAAGTCTACAGGTCTTTAGCTGTTACAGTCTTCTACCAGATTTGATTTGTACAGTGATGTCGTGGTACAAAGCGATTTAAGAATGGAAGCGAACTTAAAATGAACTTCCCCAAACAGCATTCCCCCAAATGGGCCGCTCTTTCTTCCCTTCTTTTTTTCCCTTCCTTCCTTTTAACATAACTTCCCAATAACAGCGGGTTAACACTGACCACCATACTGCCCCATTTCATGGTTTTATTATTGTGTTATTTTCATCTTAGTACTGTTATATGAATAAGAGGTTTGTCCATCCTTTCAGACCTTCTCAATGAGGTTGCGGAATGCGTGACATCTCGCTCAAGCGGGTGATCCCTAATCAGGGGTCTATTTTGCCAAAGTGGAAATGATTTGTCTTAAGTGCTTGTAGCGAAATTGTACCTTAGTCGTTTTGTTTTATTGAAAATTTACATGTGAATATTTTTCTTTTATTGACATAGTCTGATTGCGTTACGAATTGATGTGCTAATGTACGTAATAATATTTGTGATCGTGATCACAAGTGGCATAATTTAAAATAAAACCCAACCTCGCAATTATGGCCTCTGTTTCCGTTTCTATCTAAAGGATGATCGCGTGTGATCATATTCGTATGAAACGAAGTAAGTTGATGGTCATCGTGAGAGTTTTGATGCTAACTAGAATCACAACTGGGTTGATATTGTACATATGGTCTACATTTTGTGCACTGCTGTCAATCAGGCTGTCAATCTGCTTTCTTCGCGGAGCAAGAGTATAAAAGAAAGCGAAAAGAGATTGGGACGAAATGAGACTGATTCAAGAAGGGTTTGGCGCACTGCTACTTCAGTCTTACCTAGATTAATTGCATTTGTTGCGATTCGTTGTTATCTTTCCTCGCAAATAATTTGCATGTAGCATGATAGCTCCAATACTGAGGAATATAGAGGGAGAAGATGTATTTTTTTAACATGAAAGTGTAGTACATTCGATGGCTTTTTATGTCAAAGAAACCTAGTAAAGAGAAATGTTATGAAAACCTTGACTATCTCTTAAATTTTCTCCCTCTAGTGATCGAAGAATAATCTTCCCGGTAAAAAAATACGTTTTACTTTTTTCGGGTAAACAAAAACCCGCGTCTATTTTCACTTCAGTCCAAGTTCCTTTAAAAATGGATATTTTTAGAGCAAGACAACCATTCTTTTTAGCCAAGACATGAATAGAAATACATGCACCACTCGAATGATAAAGGTCCATTAAGGAAACTCACTCAAAATTTATTAATATTTATTATTATAGTGTGGGTAACAATCTGAACCCAACAACCCGCCAAAATTACGACTGTTCTGCAGACTATCTTCGGTTAAGACGCCGAACACACCATTGACATGAAATCAACTCAAAGATTGCAACAAAGGTTACTTCCCACCTTCGCCGATGTCCTTCAGGAAAAAAATTCGTACGTGCGCAAGTTTCACTAAAATCCTAGAATACTATATATCAGAAGAAAGCTTAATAACTGCAGTTTACGATAAAAATATAATTTAAGCAATTTTTCGTTTAAGGAAGTGTCAGGAGAGGGTAAGGCGTGAAACGACCGCAGGTTCTTCTATTGAATTTATCGGGTATCGGATGCCGCAGCACGAGCAAAATGGGTGCACAGTCATTCACAAGACATCAATCAACTGAAGTGCGTCTGGCTTTTTCGATATTCTGATTGGTTGTCTAGATATCAGCATCTAAAGTTGGAGTAGCTAAAAATATGCCAAGGGGGATTGCGTAAATGGACGCCACGGGACAAATATTTCAAATATCAAAATTTCCTGGCATACTTTCGTTTGTCATTATTCCTAGAATGTTTTGGCGAAATTTGTCGAAAATCAGTCAACCTATATACCCTGTGAATGTGCTTAAAGTGGTTTTATTCCCCCTAAACTCAAATGCAACAATTTTTTTCCTATTTTTTTCAGTGTTCCTTATATTCGAGCTAAATATTGCATTGCTTTATTGAACTATTTTACGAAGAACGTAATCAATAGTGCTATAGCCCCTTATTTTGTTGATGTACGCCCCAGTAACCTTTTGAAATTTTTTGGCGCAAATGAAGGGCATACGACAGGAAATAGGCAGAGGGAGTAACGGGCTTTTTCACGATTCCACAACCGAAATCCTGATTCTCTTTGATGACGTCCCCGGCACAAGCCATCATACTTGTATTACCCGGCCTGTGGTACCAGGGGCGAAGGCAGGCTCATTGCTGATTTGAAACGATTGCCGTTGTCATAGGTCACTCTAGGAAACTTAACTTTAAAGTAGCCAAGATTGAATAAAATTATTTGTTTAATACAGTTTTGAGAAAATACCTGATATATGAAGTTTTGTAGTGGGACAAAATGTTGACAAGTAACGTTGAGATTTAATCGCCACAATAAATTCCTATTTTTTCAAGAAATATTCGGCTATTTGCAGATTTGTTATTTGCTAGAGAGTAACCACTTTTTAGTGGCCAAATTGTGTTAATTTTCATCCTAATGCTTCAATTAGTTTCTATACTTTATTAGTTTGGTAATAAAATTTTTTAATATCCTACCTGACTTCTCTGCAAACATTTATATTTACACTATCACGTTTGCAAACAATTTATTTTATCTTTTCACACCCTGCAAACAACTTTTTTTCAATATTTCTCATACTCCCCTCCCCTCCAGAAAAAATAATAGTCCGTCCCTAACCCATTACAGAAATGTTTTTCTTTTTATCTCGATTGCTCAGTGGAACGTTGAGGCGAACGAAACAATAATAAGCAAAGTTGCCAAAGGCAAAGGAACAGCCCGCGGTGAAAGTAGAAAAACCGGAAAATGTTCAGAGGAGCAAGACAACGAACCGGCATGCAGCTTTCAAAATTACGATTCGAGGCGGTTGTTAATGTTTTTGTATCAAGGCTGGTACTTGCATAAAGGAAAGGAAACCCCGTATTTAACATCAAGTGTGGCAAATTTTGGTTAGAAGGCGACTTCTTTGTTCGAAATCTGGACGCCAGCGAAGAGCCCCGCCAGTACCAGTCGCTTTCACAAAGGATTTTTTTCTTTTCTTGACAGAATGGTACTCTTTCTTTCTTCTTTTGGCCTGTTTTTGTTTTTGTTTGTTTTTGTTTGTTTTTATTTTTGTCTTTTTTTACCAAGGACTTTCTTCCGCTTTTGGTTTTTCCACGAGCAAAGATTTTTCCATAAACAAAGAGCTTCCACATGTGAATTTTGTATAGCGTGCGATGTAAACAAAATATGGAAATAATATTAAAATTGAGCCCCAACATGAGCGGTTGCCGCGAAAATCGCTCAGGTTCGAGATAATGACATCTTCCTGATTTATGATTTTTCACCTGAAACTACGTTTCGCTAAATAACTTGGATGTTTTTAAAGAATTCAGAATTTTTTTATGGAAACGTTAGGTTGAAAGTTTGAATTTAGCTTAGTCGAATAAAGGAAAAATCGATTTTTTCGGCCTCTGAGGGTGGGAAGTAACCTTAAGCACATGTAAGGCTACTGCTTTGTTATTATGTTTTAGTCAGTCGTGTTTGGTCGCACTAATGTTCATTGCCTGTGTATGATTCCTCAGTTTATGCCGTTTAGTTTGTTCCTCATTTCTATTATTATTATTATTATTATTATTATTATTATTGTTATTATTATTATTGTTATCATTTCTATTTTTATTTCAATTACTTAGGACACGTGATACACGAGGAGAGAGCATGACTAACTAAGCTTAATAATAATAATAATAATAATAAATAACATCAACTCTCTAACCCCCTTCGACATTATAAATTACTGATTGGTTCCTAAATTGTTTTGAATCCACCCTCCAACAGCCAGTGAGAAGTTCGATGAAAATGATAGGTAAGTGTAACGGATTATTCATTTTGAGCTCCGCTTTCAGGTTTGACCGTAATTTAAGTATCACCGAAAATTCCATGATACTTAGAGAAAATTATGATACTTCAGATATATTTTATCATTGGCAAAGAAACTGTACTATACGTAACAGATGCCATGTGATCCTTGTTGTGTTGCATGTGAACTTCCTTTTTATTACATGTCGTTTAATAGCAAATTTATTGCAATCAAACAATTTACCTATTTCAATCATAAAGGATAGTATCAAGCTTTACAAACAGACCAAAAAGCAAAAAAAAACTTTTGCAAACTGAAAAAAAAAGAGAACGTTCTAAGAATGATTTTTAAGATCGATCTTAAACTGTTTGTTCTGGAAAGCCCCAAATGCCTTCGATTCAAGGTTCGATCGTTTTTTTATTTATTTATTAATTTTTTTTTATTCGCCGTTAAGCAATCGGTATAATGTCAGAAACCATCAGTTTATGTTGTTTAGTATGCTGTTAACTTATGTCTAGGGGTAAAATTCACTGGTCTTAATTTCATGTCCGTCCTCTTCAGAGATTCAAATTCTTTCCATGCCGGCCATTTTACTCCGTCCTTGGAATAGTGCTGTTTGTGATAATACAAACCATTTAGGTTTGATGCTTAGCATTCTTCATGCCACCAAGCCCCATTAGGATAAACAGAGGCGTACTTAATTTCGTCCGCTTGCATTATTATCAAAAGTGCTCCATGGCTGATCATAATGATAAGAGAGAGAAACACCAGCAGTTCATGAAAATGATTCATTTAATAATGACATCCAAACTCACACG
The DNA here is from genome assembly GCF_036669915.1 of Pocillopora verrucosa. Classification (NCBI taxonomy): domain Eukaryota; kingdom Metazoa; phylum Cnidaria; class Anthozoa; order Scleractinia; family Pocilloporidae; genus Pocillopora; species Pocillopora verrucosa. The sequence goes on along the minus strand of NC_089314.1, from coordinate 30,711,118 downwards.
TGGTTGAAAATGATACCCTTTCTATGACAAATGCCAGCCAGAATTACTCCTCTACATAGCGCAGGAAAAATAATTTTCGATTCTCATTTCATAATTTTCAGTATTTTCCAAAAGATCTTGAATTTCTTCCAAATCTGTTGCTTCGCGCAGTGACGACCTGAAACTACTTTGCAGTTTCATAACGAAAAGCGGTGTTAAATTTTAGTAGTATTAAACTTTAAAAACTTCTTTAGTGAATTTGGCATAAACAGTGCAAGAGATCAGAAAAAAGGAAAATCCTGCCCTGGAATCAACCGAAGCAGCGGAGAGTAAATGCATCCTCGGAGTGGCAACAGATAACTGATATTTTGAGGTGATAAGTCGCCAACATAGAAAAGCAAACTGTAACAGCAACATAGCATTTATTCTCCTCAGGAGAAAGAGCGCTTCGATCAAAACTAATCACAACAAACAGTAAAGATTATAATGATAATCAAGAAACAAGTTATTGAAATTATTTACACAGAAACTCTCAAGCTAGTTAATATTGCTATCTTCTAAGAGTTACCCAAATTATCAAAGTTCGGGGTCGAACGCAATATACCCAGAGACCAACGGAATAATCTTATCAATGCCCTTGGGAAAATAGGTGTGTCAAAAACATAAAGAAGACGTAATTAACGTCTTGTACAACGTCAAACTAATTCGAAGAGATTGCGTGAGACTCACAGAAACAGACAAATAAAACGGATTAAGGAAAATCTGTCTCTCTCTCCTACAAGGAGTATAAGAAAAGTTGATAACAACAATTAAAACTCTTTAGCAAACCACTAAAAATGGTTCAATGAAGGTAAACAAAAACCTGATGAAACAACAATCATTAAAAAATATATATTCCTGGTGTCCAGTTTACGTATAGTTTTTTGCAAGCCTGCTTCAGACTTTTTCATGATCTGAACCCTATAAATTAATCAAATACATTTCGAGGTGGGCTTTGATTCAGACTCCCTGCAAGCATGTGTCACACTTCCGGTCAGCTGAACACGGTTAAGAAGTATTCACGCGGATTTTAATGAAGGGGTACCTTACTTCCCTCTGTTTTTGTTCATTGGGTGGGCTCACTGTCGACAGTTTTAAGGCTACAGAATTTGTCTCCTGTTGAACTGTAACATCAGTTGAATTTTAAAGAACTTTGGCCATTATGCCGGCATTATGTAAGATGTTCTGACTATAACATTGTACCAATAATGCTTAACTTATCTAACCCTATCTGAAACGGGCAGTAGACGCCATTATGCATTATGACGGAAATCAACAGCTGAGAATACACGTCACCCTAAAAACTTCCTGTCTCCCCTTATTAAGTCTCGTGTATTTCAAACAGTTTCCTTCCATCGTGAATTACCTTGTTAGAACTAAAAACGATTGCTGCTTTTAAAACTGTGAGTCAAGTATTCTGGTTTACCTTCAATTTACACGCGACGCGATCTTCGAAGTCGAACCTTATATTAATTTAAGGAAGAAAGTTGGTACGACATCATCCACTTTGGTATAGACACAAAGTTAAAAATGTATATTGATATAGATGCTTCATAGCTTAGCTGCGTCTTATGATCGACACGGGGAGTTAATTCTATTTTCGGAGAAGTTCGATTTCGAAGATTGCATAAGGTAGCAGTGACTCACAGTCTAACAATATCACAACAGCAATTGTATTTACCATTTACTAAAGAGAGAATCCTTCATTACCTATGTCTAAATCTATTGAATCTCTGTCTTAAATAAGTAACATTCTTTAGAGCGTCTATAGAGAGAGAAATAAATCCAGATGTAGCCAGAGAATATTCTAGGAAATATTTAAACGAAGTCGCTGCTTTGAATCCAACGCAACTTTGAAGTCAGTGTCGCGCATTTCTGTTCATAATCTTTTTTCTCGCTGATAACCTTTTTCAATTCTTCTTTTACTTTAGATATCTCCAGCTGAAGATCTTTATTTTCCTGGATGATATCCTTTTCTTTTGATGAGTTTTTCTTTCGACACTTCAGAGCGTACTTGCGATTCTTTAAGATTCGCCTTCGCTTTCGAACCTTTTGGACCAGACCTTGAGGAAGTTTGCGAAGTCGCCTGTTTAAAGCTTGAATAGACATCGTTTCAAGTTTCTCGTCACTCAATTTTGCGATTAGAGAAAGATAACTGGAACTTCCATGCTTGGATTTCTTGGCTTTATTCTGCTCAGACGTTTCTCCACGAACCATAATCCTTATGCCCGAGTAAGCTTTAAAGAGATCTATCGCATTCAATCCACTCTCTTCGCCGGTTAAAATTTCCTTCTCAAAACCGCACCGCTCTTTGGTTGACCTACCTTCGTTTAAGGAGTAAATCGGGAAAAGTGGAACCCTTCAATGGCCGTCGTTAGTTTGCCTCTATGTTTATGTCGCAGGAAGAATCAAAACAAGAAAGAATACCTGTCCAATCAGATTGCAAGTTAATGATTAAGGGTAAGGGGATTCCCCGTTCGGTTTATTTTAGTAAAGTGGAAACATATCGTCATAGTAAACAATTTTCGTTCGTATCCCTCGTTAACCGACTGAAGGTAGTTTTATTCCATCGACAATGAAACGAATAGTTAGGTATCAATAGAATGATTACCCAGAGTCTTAAGAACAGTTTCAGTCGCCGAACTTTTCAAGAGCTGAACTTTATAGACCGACGCAAATAACTGTCTTGCCAGCCGCTAACGTATCAAATGTTGACCTCGGTTAGCCGTTCCAGAGTCGTTTCTGACTCAGTTTCAGGACTTCGAGTGGTTTCAGGATGAAGCTGTTATCCTGACGTATGCCTTAACATCAAAACACGACGATTTTGGCGAGTAAATCAAAGCTGCGTCGAAGCCGTTGCTCAAACAAAATTCACAGCTTAGCCATGCGTTAAATACGGTTAACCCTTTAACTCCCAGACCAAATTTATTATTCTCCTTACTGTCAACCATACAATTCTTATAATGTTGGTTCAAATAATTTGGCATTGGATCAACTTATTATCCCCAAATTGATAGTTTTCTTTATTCTCATCACTTGTCTGGTTGATATTGTATCGATATTGTAAGGAGACATTTTTTCTTTGTCACTCATGGGAGTTATACTGGTTAAGCCTTTAAAATCGCCCTCTTAATCTAGTTAAATGCCAAACTCTTCATGTACAGATTTAAAGGATTTTTTCCTAGCAATTTCGGCAAATGAACATTATGATCATACCTACGGTTTATAACAGCTTAAGCGAGATGCTATCGAACTTAAGCGGTAGCTCTGGCTCCAAATCCTTACTTTCGATGTTTTATCATCACTTAGAAACCTAATGAGGAAAATGGAACGTAAGTTAAAATATTGAGTCGAAAAATTCTCCGGATTCTGAAATATTCGTTATTCGGGATGTTTTTGTCTATTACTCAGTCATTAAAGATTCAAAGGTCTCTCCGTTTCCTCATTCCACTTCAAGGTCTCTTGTGATTCTAATATTACAACCTAAGTAGATTTACGACAACATATCAAAGACGTCAGTTACTGATAACATGCATGAACATACATTAAATTCAGGACTCTCTTTCTTATACATACGGTATCAAGAAGTAGAAGAGTTTGGACGGAATGGGGGATGGGTGGATAGGCATTTCTATTCAAAACTTCCCTTCCCTCCCCTCACCTGCGCCTTACACATTGCCGGGAGTAATTTTACAGAATCCGAGATTTTGACGGATTAGAATCTGACAACCAAATGCCTATTTTAATATCGGCTCTCCAGGAGAGTCTCTTTCAGTTTCGATAGATGATGTAGTCATTTTCAGTTTCTGTATCCGTGTAAACATGTTATTGGCCGGAAGTATGGAGCGGGGCTCCTTCGCTCAAACAGTAGTGTAGACTGGTTGCTTCAAAAACGCTAGAAACAAAAGAAAGCTATTGATTATGTTGTGAAATCGATGGCGCGTGAAAATCAGACACTCGCGCGTTTGAAGTGGCATATATAACTACTGTGTTTAACTCTTATTTGACGGGAGTGAATCAACACAGTGGGAAAATACTGTGAAATACTGAAAATACACAGACAATTGCATTATAAAGAAAGGTTTTTAAGAAGGAGAGAACGTGAGTTGCGGAGGAAAAGTTTCTTCAAGTTTATTTCTTTTTTTTAAACTTTTTATAATTTCTTTCCGTTCTCTATATCTATAAAGTTGACTGTTTAATGGACCATAAGCTTTATTTCAACCGCTTGACTCTCAATATGTACGCATCTTACATCTTTACAGAAATGACTTTATTTAATCTTCTGAGCAATTATATCTTTTACTTCTTTAGCAGATGCAAATTTTCCAGCTTTCTCGAATTCCTCCTTCGTAGAATAGTTAAGATGTCTCTGAGGCTATGCATGTGTTCTGCGAACGATTAGTCATTAAATACATTTAATTTTGACAAAAAAAGGTGCCATATGCATGTTACAAACAATACATCTTCGCAAAAGCTAAATTTTATCACCCGAATCAGGCATCTTTTCTCGGGGTTACCATGCTCTGTTTAAACAGCGTAAAGGATTGTTGCAACTCCATATACTTTTTCTTGTAAGTCTCTTTCTCTTTCAAAGCTCTCAGTAATGACCATCTTCCATCTTCCACTTGTTTTCTCAGCGAAGTGTTCTCGTTGATAAGATCTTCCTGTTCTTGCTGTTTTCGAAGACGGCAAGTCAGGGCGTAACCCCGATTTTTTAAGTTGCGTCTTCGTTTTCTTATCTTCTTGGCCTCGTCCCAAGGAACATTTCGCAGAAACCTGTTCAATTCTTGCACTCGCATGTTCGCAATTTCTTCGTCGTTCAATATTTTAACATTTTTAGGAATCGATTCATCGTCTGATGACTCTGAGGTCGCGTTGTCATCGTCCTGGTGTACTTCTTGGCTTGTCTCTCCGTCGAAAAGATCTTGAATATCGCGATTGTCATCTCTGTCGGCCATTTCGCTGCTCTTCTTCGCAGATGAAACGTTTCCAACAACCCACGAACAGCTGAAAGGAAGATCTGTTTCTTCACTGGCGAGAAACAAATCTGGAAAATCCATAGAATCTTCCTCCATGGTTAAACGTAAATCTGTAGGTATTAAGTTTGGCTGAAGCTGTAATATCTCAACAGTTTACATAATCAAAAGAAAGATGGCGATGTTCCGGCAAAAAGCCGTAATGTAATACATACGAGTGAACTACTTAAGCCAATCAGATACCTACGATATTACATTTTGATAAAGGGGAATCCCCTAACGCTATTCCAGGAAATTCTCGAATGGCTTTCCATGTATTCCGAGAATAAATCAAATTAATTAGCATACTGATTTTCCCTAAGTGTATGTTTCTTTCTACTTGACATAAGGATGAAAGAAACGAATTTCTCACTATAGTTTATTGCCTGCGACAGGAGCCCATTAATGGCTCCTGCCTGCGATTGTTACCGCACGAAATCATCTTTTTAAAGGAAATGGTTGTCATGGTTTTAGCATACAATCCAAGGAATAACCTCTAATCAAGCGAAGTGATTGGTTCAAGAAACGGGGAGGGGGCATTCAATTTCAAATCATGTATCGACTCGAGAGTGAGGCAGATAATTGCGCAGCAGCCCGACGACATTGAGACATTTTGTTTCATCATTCATCATTAACATGTCAGTTGTGTAAAAATAAAACAGGAAAAATTTAATAAAAAATATACGAGGTGTAGAAAATGGTTAAAAAACGCAATTGAGATAGACTCACTTACTTTTTGGCAGTTGGATGGTAAGTTACTTCTTAGGATTTGTGGTGCATGCGCCGCCGCGGTCAAGTTTACTTAACCAAGTTGGTTTCCGGTTTTCAACGGCTGTTGCTTGGGATTAAATATCTCTATTTCGGTTCAAGCTGAGCGGACCGGAAAACATGAGCCATGTTTGTCTCTATATTTGCCATGAGTAGTAGGAGGAGCTCAGTGAGACGAGATCGACTACAGCCAAAAAGTAAAAAGTACCAGCCATGGGTATCAAAGATAATCAATCACAATGAACAAAACAATAAAACAAAAATAGATGGTACCACGAACCTTTTTGAAAATTTTATTTCGAAACAGCAAGTTTTTGGCCAAAGGGGACAAAATTCAAGAGGACTCTTCAAGAAGCAACGTGATCACGATGCAATAGGCTACAAATACTTTACTAAGTACTAATGTCGTCAGTTACTTTTTGTTTTTCCCTTTTTCGTGGGGAGGCGTGGGGGGAGGAGGAAGGGGGGGGGGGTCATTAAGCTTTCGCCATCACGTAAAGGTGCCATATTATCTTCAAAAGTCAGGTTATCAATGTATCAAAATTGATTTGTTTTTATAAAAGACTGAGTGATCAGAATCACAGTGACCTTGATGTGTAGGTTATGATCACAGTTGAGGGATCTTTCCTTTCACTCCAAGTGACTGTTTTGACCTTAAACTCTGTAAACCGGAGAACACCAAGGAAGTGTTAGAAAATTGTAAGCCGAGTCAAGGATTGCAAATAAAATTTGAAAAGATAAAAAAAGACGCTGTTTCATATCGCCGGCAACAGTCGAAAAGAAATAAACTCGTAATAATGTTTAGTGTAAAACTTGATAATAAAAATTCGATCGAGCATTGTACCAAATATCATGAAGTAATGCCAGATGAAAAATTTTATAATTCAATGTCTGAAACAAAATCCCCAGCGCAGATCGAGACGAATTATGGTGTTTTCGTTTCAGCTGGTATCAGTATCGTTTACTCTCATTATCTCTTAAGTCAAGTGCTAAGGTTCATGTATAATCCCGTGATCAGGAAGTGTGAATTTAATCAAGTTGTCGATGAGATATGATTAGTAATCAGACCGTTACGTGTCTGATTTAGCATTTTATCAACAACGGTAAATGAACAGGAACGTACTGTAGGGAAGAAGTGTCAGCTAATAATATAATGTCATGGCTATTTTCCGCAAGTTTCATGGAGTTTAGCAGTTCTGCTTAGTTGTCTGATTTTACAAAATTATTGAGATACCACTAGTGCCCTAATTGGTCAAAGTCCTATCTTTTATTGCACCGGTTAGCCCATAGAAAATTTAAGTTTATATTGTGAAAGCAATAGGCGTACTAGGCAACGTGGGAAGTTGGGAAAACGCTTACAAAGTTTGAACATCACCCGTCTCCGGCTCGTGATTAACAAACTCTTCTCGTGTTTTGTCAGCATGTAGCGTGAGTTATTACGCCAATAGAAAGCGAGGTCTATATGTTTAATGACTAGACAATTACAACTTAAGTAGAAATAAGGTTGATAATGATATGCAAATTTTTTCAACGCACATTAATTTCTGGCTCGTGATTAATGACGCATTACAAGTTTCCGGTGCGCTTGACAAGGCTGCGTTAAAATTACTTTTGAATAACAACATTCCTTGAATTCTAGGGGTGATGAACTCTTTCCAGATAACGTTAGAAAGGGAAAAATATTTCCTTAAAGTAGCTATTCGTCAAGATATACTAAAGTGAAATAATAGGTTTTTACTTTTGAAAAACAGTTCAAAACTTAGATGTTCGGACTGATTATCGCGATAGATGGAAATAAACAATTGTCCTTGGAAGAAATTGAATTTACTAAAATAATAATTTCTTTTCTTCTTTCGCATCACTCTGGTAATTAATTATATCTCTATAGCTTTTTATTTTTAACTTCTTTTTTGCTTTTGAGGCTGGGAATAATCAAGCAAAGGGTTTAACTTCGAGAAAAGTGGTAAAATGTGTTTTTCAGAATAAACTGGCGAGTTTGCGTGACACAGTTTGAATGTCGCTATGTTATCAATGGGTAACGGTGTCCATATTTATATATATCCATAAGATTCATTTTAGATGAGGAAACGAGCTTTTAACATTTGTATAAAATCTAAAGCTGAACTCGTCTTGTGACCCCATATTCCTTTCAGCTGTCACTCGTGACTGTCACGCCTTGATGGTCTATGTTCCCCAATGTCACGCATGTCTCCTGCTTATCTCAATAACAAAATGGTCACATGTTTGTTTAACAAAGGCATTTTATTTCGACCTCCACCGTAGGGAGCAAAATAGATTCGAATAAAAAAAATCCTGTTGATTGTGATGACTAAAGGTACGAAACGAGTTGACGTTCTGTACGGGAAATTCACACAATTATGGACGAAATACACCGCGATGATCGCATGCAAAGATTCCACGAACCTAGTTCGAGTTCCTCGAAAGCCGCGTGCGATGAGGTTTAAGGAGTGGCTAACACGCAGTCTTTTTAAGCGAGGTTTTCCATTCATCCCTTTTCTGCTGTAAAGGAATACTTACGGACTTTCAAAACACATTTAGTTTGAAATATTTGAAGTACTGTCAGCGTACTTGGTGCGAATAAAATGTATCAGTTCGTATCTATATTTTCGTTTCAACGACTCTCGACTCTCTCCGTTTCAATTCCACCAGACCCTATGATGAAATAGGGTGCAATTACGGATAATTATGTATTTTTTGCTATCAAAAGGCAATGTACACATAAGCAATGAGAGAAATATGAATTAATACCGCTTCTTCAACTGCTAAGTGTAAAAAAATAAACACCCATACAATCTGAACTTAACATGTTATAATTTATTCCGCAGATAACACTTATCAAGTACATGTATTTCTCATCTTTTGGCGGAATCATTAATTACAATTTCTTTCGTAAAGTTAAAATAGACCACCACAGATTTAAATAGCTATTATTGGTAGCAACACGACAAAATTTCCGTGGAATTTGATAACATTTAACTGAATTGAATTTATCAACAACTGGACAACTGCAGCATGTCAGGGTTCCAAAATATGGTCAATGTACACAATTCATACATCTAAATCAATCTGACTGGCTACTTATTCATCAACAGTATCCAAAGACTTTACAATTTCTTTACCATAATACATTACTCAATATGCTACTGAGCTTTGTGAACGCCACAACAACTCTAAACTGACAAATATTCAAAATATATTATATTCAGCGGTTTATGACCGAGAGAATAAATGGAAAGCAAGGTTTCGTAAAAGATGAAGATCATTCAATTATATTAAACACTTCTGAGAAACAGCTCTACCTTTGTCTCGATATACTTTAAGCGAGACTCGTTGCGCGACGAAGGGTCTAGTAAAGTTCAATTTCACTAACATAAATAACGTTCGCTGCGTAAATCCTTGAGCGTGGGTTCTTGGACTTTGCGAAATTCTAATTACAGTCAGCTAAGTTACTTTCGTGATCATGTCATCTACAATATAAGTGCATGGAATGAAAATGTGTTCATGAATGTGGCCTCAAAGCCATTATTACCGATAATCACGAAGACAAGTGCCGCTTACGGCTCGAAAGCAATGCGTGGAGTTGTTCATATTTCTTCTTAAACATATCTCTGTCTCTCAAAGTATTGTAAAGGTTTTCCTTCGCTTCTTTCAACTCCAATTTCAATCGCTTGTTTTGCTGTTCGAGGCTTTCTTTCAGTGCCGTGCGCCTTTGTCGACAGATTGTAGCATAGCCACGATTCTTCAGGCTTCTCCTCCGTTTTCTAATTTGCTTCGCCTCCGCTTTTGGCAAAGTCTTCAACTGTTGGTTTAGAAGTCTTATAGAGATACTAATCAATTCGTCGTCGGTGAAGAGTTGGTTTTTGCCAACTTGCAAATTCAGTGGGCTCTGAGGCTCGCTGCTGGCGATTGACTCGGTCTCGAAGTTGTCCAAATCAAGTCTTGTTTGCAACAAAATATTCTCGAAGTTATCTTCGCCAACCAGATCTCCCAGTCTATGGTTGTGTGACCAATCTGGACCGCAAACATCGCTCGAGAAATCCCTCTCCAAAATTTCATCCATCGGGGACATTTCTGGGAAATACTCGCTGTAGTCCATGTTAGCAAAGTGGGAATCTAACCAAGAATGAGACACAAGATGGTACGATTTCTCATCAAAACTCAGCTCCATACGGGGTTGCTTGATTTTCGTCCAATCATATTGCATGATTTGGCTACATGTCACCTGCCTGTCAATCATGAAAACGGGGAATCCCCTAACAGTTTCTTAGCTTCTCAGCTGAAATGTCCAAGCACGTATCAGCTTTTGCAAGGTAAAATAGATCTTGGAACCTTAAAAAATTGTTTCTTGTCCCCTGAGAACGTCCGAAAAACATTCCCCTTACCGAAAAAAACAAAACTTTTGCGATTTTTTTTCAGATCTAAAAAAACATATCATTACGTCATATGTAATATTTTTACAATTCTTTGGTTTTCGTTCGGTTTTCAACCTGAATAAAATTTTCGTGGGCAATTAAGCATTTCTTTCTCGAAGAACATTTCTAATGTTTCAGAAAACGTCGAATGCGTGTTTCGTATTTCATTGGCCACAGCTATTTGTTTATTGTACAGGTTCCACCTTAAAAGCGAAGGGAAAGTCCCTTGCCCTCCGAAGGTCAAAACAATGATAAGCAGGTATGAAAAATATGCAGCGAATTCATCCTATCGAAATTGTGAAATCGGTAAACTGTAACATGTGAAGTATAAAGAAGTTGATTTCTTCGCGTGGAAAATCTTTTAGGAAAAGGAGAAAATTAATTTTCACATCAAAGATCCCAGAGGGCGGTTCATCAGAGACTTTTTAAGTGTCACGCATTCCAAAAAGGGAAAAACCCCTTCGGAAATGAAACAAAGCCGCCGACTTAATGTCAGATGCAAATTTTCACTTTCGAAACTGAAAGTAAATTTCCCTGATTCCATTGCCCGTAATATTTATTTCTATTTTGGCGATTTGGCCTATAAACATTGTGCTTTTGGTCATTTAGTTCAAAACCATATTATATTGCCAAATCTTAGCCGCCATTTTCGCTCTATCGAGAATTTCATTTCAATCGCCTTGAGTAGGGGAAATTTCCCTTAACCTTTGGGGGTCAACATGATCTGAATTGCGACACGCACTGATGTTGCTATAACAATTCGAACGTCACTGCTGTGAATTCTTATTTTTCAATTTTATTTAAATATATTTTAAAACATGGAGAGAGGGACCGGGGAAGGAGAGAAAGTAATTACTACTTTCTCCTTTCAATGTTCATCACTTTATATTAAAAACATGTCGGGCGAAGAAAAGATCGATTTATTTAGGGGTAAATATTTATCTGCTGTCTTGTGTTTTCATCTTACTATAATCCAAAAATAATGCAGAAGTTGCATACTGTCTCGTTATGAAGGAAAGAACAGGATCTTAGCTGAAAAATACAAATCTCCGTTACTCAGGCAGCAAAAAATAGACATAAAACTCTTGAATGATATATAAGTTTACAGTCGCTATTACAGCTATGAGTATTTTACATTACGACGTGACGTCTTTGGTCAGTATATTGGTATCAGATCGGCCAGGAAGAAACAAGATAAATCACTGTATTAAAAGTTGACTTCTGGGGATCAAAATCGGCTCGTTAAGCGAATATTGGAAGCATGTTTAATGCTCAGCTAATCTAATATACATGCGCAAAGAACGAAAACATTCAGCAAGGGAAACTCCCTGCTGTTGTTTCCACAAGTAGAGGTCATTAATAGATCGAAATTAGTTTCGATTCTGGGACAAGCAGAGAGTTATTAAAACGGAGATGGGAAAAGAAAAATAATATATTGAAAAACGCAACATTTAGTTACTAGTGCAAGCCGGGTGAACACAAGTCAATCGAAGCTTCTCTTTCGTGAGGGTTTAGCCCTTCATCAGCGCCAAATACGATCATAGATGATAAACTCTATCGAGCTTTATTATTAGGTAGCATGAAGTGTATTGCATCACCAAAGAATCATAAAATATATTAGGAAAAAAAGCTCTCAGATGCGTTCGTGCTGCATTCATTTCGATCTCTCTTTGTAAAAAATAAATACATCTACCGACTGAAACAAAACCGAAAACAGACGCTATCATTGGCCAAACTGATTAACTTGGATGAAAGCATGGGATTTCCCTAATATCGTTTGTGTTTGAGAGGTACTTTCCCGCTCTGGGCGTCTTTAATGAAACCAAACCTTTGCCCTCTGTTGCATTGCTTTTATACTGAATAGCATATAGTCTGTCGATCGCAAATTTGTCATGGAGAAGAAGGAGTCTTACCTTGATTCATTTGGAGAGCGCGAATTTACTTCGAATAACACGCAGGGTCGACGAGCGCTTTCTGATGGTGTTTGTTATACACGTATGGTTGAAGGACTCCTGCAGATCACGCCAGAAACTATCGTGAGTCAAGGACGCCTTACAGAATCGCCGGGTAATCTTCACCAACAATTAAATCACAATCGCTCTCTTTTGCTCAAAGTAAATAAGAAGCTTTTCGACGACGAATACCTCGAAAGGACGTCGATTCAAGAGTTGAACAAGAAACTTCGTCGGCTGCCTGAAGGGCTGATTCGGAAATTCAGAAAAAGGAGACGAATTCTCAAGAATCGTAAATATGCTCTAAAGTGCCGACAGAAAGGAATAGAGCGACAGAGCTACATCGCACATGAAAATGCAGCCCTTGAGCGAGAAATTCTCCAAGCAAATATGGAATTGAGAAAAGTTACCCAGGAAAGGGACAAATATCGACAGAAATACGAACGATTGATAGGTGCTGTTTCTACTTTGAACACATCAAGAGAGTTCTCTATGGTGGACTATGGCAGAATTGTGACGGAGCCTTGACTGAAAAAGGAAGTTAAAACTTGCCAAATAATAATTTTCATCGCTCTTCTATTATATATCATTTGATTTTTGTTGTCAATTTCTGTTGTCCTTGGAACGCTCTTGCTCTGAGACTCTTTAATTTTTCATGTTTTCAAAAGCGAAAGATATCACGGGATTCCCCCTACGTCATCTTTATTGGGCAGAGCTTCAAATCATTTCTGTCATTATTTCAAAACTTGACTGACAGCCGGAGAAAGTCACGTGAGGCAATATCGCAGCATTGCAACTTTCGTATCCACGGCCATGTGCTCTCGGTACGTTCGGTAATAGACTGACAGCAGACAAAACATGACCGATGAAGAACTTTATGCCGATTTTCCCAAAATGGAGGACATTTTTGATGCCGGGTTGGCTGAAGATGAACCCAGTTCTTATTGGTTCAGCTTTGAGCCGCTCGTCGCCGAGGAAGAAAGCTCTCTAACGCAGATGCACCTATATTCTGAGCGCCCAGATTGTAACACAACCAGCTCTACGCCTAGTGAGCAGATCACCGACTTGGAAATCGCAACACTCCCTATACGCGAACTTAACAAACGCATGAAGAACCTTCCCCAAGCTGAGGTATTGCAAATCAGAAAACGCAGGAGAAGCTTGAGAAACCGCGATTACGCGACCAACTGCCGGCGAAGGCGTGCAGCGGTTAAAGAGAGCTTGCTGACAGAAAATCAGCGATTGCAAGATCAGCTACGGGCGGCAAATGAAGTCCTTTCCAGAGCGGTAAAAGAAAGAGACTCTTACAAAAGAAAATTTTCAGAACTGCATAAGGCGTATGTCACCTTTAATAGACCTAATGTTGCAAGAAAATGGTAACTTTCATGCAATGGCAGTATTGGACCGACATATTAATTTGAGTAGATTCGATCACCGGTCTCACAGCCACAGAAACAATAATAATACGTGTTACTGGAACTTTCCTTCAAAATTTTATCATGTGAAGTCGAATTAAGGTTAGTGTGCTCCAAATGTATACCAATTACACGAGCTATTTTGAGTAATATTCCGAAAGAATTTCATCATCAGTCATATTTCTCATATCCTAGCGTATTGTTAGAATACTGAGGCTTATAACGCCTGGTTATTTCAATTGGAAATTCCGTAAACTATAGCTTTAGAGACTCAGACACAACTCTCGTGTTTAGACATTATAGTTGCTTTTTGAATGGCTTTGTATTTCAGTCAGTGATAAAATTAACTTTACTTCAATTCACTTGATAACAAGCTTATTCCATTTGAATATTTATTTTTAGACCTCTTTATAACGCGAAAAGTCTAATGTAATTCGAACAATTGCGTATACATATTGTTTGTTGTTCAGAAGGGGGAAAGTTCTACCTACCTACTACTAACAATGATATCTGTTATAAAATCCAAAACTTGCTGTGGAAATTTCTTTATAAGGTCGGTAAAGATTGATTCGTCAGTTAGAGAAAATGTCTCACTGAAAGATCATTTAATACTGTTGCTGACTGAAAAAAAGTCATTTTGTGTATTACATGATTGTGTCCGTAGGCGATATTTTTAGGTAAACAGGAAGGAATAAATTTTTGAACCAAATGAATTTGGAGATATTCATGTAATTTGAAGAAACTATACTCTACTTCAATTTGATGTTGCATGTTGTTAACAAATTATGTACAAACCCGGTGTTAATAGCTTTAATAAAAAAAAGTTTTTCAGGGAAATTTTGTATGCAATTGATGTCTTTAACACAACGGCTTTGATTTCAGCTTAACTCACCCTGCTTACTTTGGGTCAAAGCATTAGACAAAAGATTTTTAAAGTTTTCCTTGAGTTTACGTTTACTGATACTGCACAACTTCAAGGTGCATGATTTATCAAAGGGAAATTTCTTTGAACTAACAAATTTCAGGCAAGCCAGCAGCATGAACAGTTTGTGATGTCTCGACAAAAGTTACAGACTTAAGCAAACGTTTTCTTTGGTAACAATATGATACTGCTACTCTTTATACGCCTAGGCTAGTGACTTTTCTTCAATCAAACCAAGTGCAACCTAGAAATATTGTGACTTTACCGAGATGAACTGCTAATCAATTGTAAGTTACACTGCAGATTTTCATCCGGTTTTGTCGCGGCTGATAGGTCTTCAGCACCCATTTAGTACATGAAAAGAGCCATTGTGAGAGTAAAGTGTCTTCGCCAAGAACACAACAATAAAATTGAAACAACTCACAACTAGAACCCAGCGAGTTGATCATGGAACCATCGTGTCTCTCAAATCGTTTTTATCAATTTAGAACTATTCGTTCATAGGGAAACTTTTCAAGCATAATTACGATTCTCTAAAGCTCGTTAACTCTTAACGATAACAGGGACGTCCCCTCTACAAGAGATATTCAATTTCGTTTGGGTTTAAGAGACTAGAAAGTGTTAAACATGAGAACTTGAGACGCACATGAATTTCGATTCATTGAATAAAAAGAAAATTTGACTTCTTCGGTCGATAGTCGCTTAAATTGAAATGTTTTTCCGACAGTGATCGAAATGGACGTCAAGATATCAAATCCTTTAGGAGAAAGTTTTAATGCTGGCAAAGAAAATTTTAAGTAGACCCAACTATAAAAAATCAACGAGAGGGGAAAAAACCAAAGATCACAAGACTTCTTAAAATAGGCTTTTATAACATATCCACAAACACATGAGTGCTGGTTCGACTTTACAACAAAAATGGATACGTTGTGAACATCTCTCAGTACCACATGAAGACCTCGAGGAACCAAGAGTATGAATAAACCGCACAACAGTGTCACATTCATGTAGCAAATTGTGTAAAACGAAATATACTCCTTTTGTGTGATTATTTGTTTGATTGCTCGCAATGTTTTGTTTTGTTTTGTTTTGCGATTTCCATGCCTACTAAGTTCAGTTCATCTCCGCCTCTGCATACGTTTATGCGGCTCTTTGCGTCAACAAATAGAATTCCATTATCCATGAATAGGTTCATTTCGAGAGAGCAGCAGAAGAAGAAGAAGAAAAAGGATAGCCATTAAATCTGATTAATTTCCCAAATGAAAAAGAAAAGAAAAGAAACTTGGTTGGTTACAAGAGTCTCGTTAACCCTCATGGAAGACACGACTTGTAGATAGTTTGCGAGACAGATGTAATTTTTCCATCACCTCGTTGCTGTGTATATACTCAGAAAGCTTCAAGAAAATTCTTAGAACAGGACCGCGCGAGGGAATTCCCCCGAAATGAAAACGAAAGTTTTCCTGTTTCAGAAACTTAATAAGCTATTCAGCTGCGACATTGGGGGGAAAACCCTCAGAGACTTTCACTTAGTCATTGCGATTCGCTTCTGAAAAGGGAGAAATTGTTCATCGACGCTGCATTTGTTATATGATGGAGGAAGATTTTGATGCCCTGTTCGGTGTGTACTCCACCGATGCCATGAAACACGTTTTTGAAAACCTGTGGACGGAAGAGAGTCTTCTATTTGAGGAAAACAATTCTACCTCCAACACAGATCGCGACATCCAAGATCTTTTCGACGGTGAAACAAGAAATGAAGAAAATTACTCATCTTCTGAATCTGAAACTGAGAGCTTGGATCCTTCGACGATAAGCGACGAACAAATTCAAAATCTCCGCGTGCAAGATCTCAACAAGCTTCTTCGGGACCTCCCGCGGGACGAGGCAGCAAAAATAAAGAAGCGAAGACGCAACTTGAAGAATCGAAACTATGCTTTGAATTGTCGCATTCGTAAACAGCAAAAATACGAAGATCTGCTAAACGAGAACTTCTCATTGAAAGAGCAACTGGAGAGTGAGAGAAGCCAGCTAAGAAATGTCTGGAAAGAGAAAGAGGCGTTCAAGAAGAAATATCAGCATTTGCAGAAGTCTTTTGCTGTCTACATGCAAAGCAAGATATCTACCGAGCTGCCAGCATGATGCTAAGGGCTGACAGTCTATGTGTCCAAAAGCAATTCGCTATTCTATTTCATTATTAAGACTTAAATTATTCACCGAACAGTGATTGATAAACTGTAATCCAACAGGCACCATTATTTAGCATGCGTATTAGCTATGTTTGAAATAATTCCAGAAAGTACCACTCTTACAATTAAGTTAAGTACAATGCGGGGTACAAGGGCTTACCTTGAAATATTTCCAAAAATAGCTTAAATGAATCATGACTATCAATCAAGTATAGAGATGTCTAAAAAGTGAAATTCGCAAACAGTAGTAACTTTTATAAAAGAAAAAATAATTGTGAAATATTTGCTTTTTGTTTCCCAAGGAGTGAGAAATAGTTGCCGTCGGAATGTACTGAAGATATGTATAAACATGTAGTTTACAAATACTATCGGATATTTATCGAATTATTAATAAACAAAAACACCTGTAATAAAGAGAAATTCAGAGGCATTTTTGTGTATGCATTCATGTTATTCTCTTGATCACATCAAACATGGATCACTGTTTCATAATGCTTAAGTCACTCGCACTACCCACCCCTCCCCTGGAAATAGCACCAGTATGTTGATGTAGACAGGTTGTCTTCCATTTCTAGTTTCATCGTGCTATTCAATATTTTATAGGCTTCTCTCTCTCTTCGTCATCTAAACTCCAGCGAAAAAACTCCTTTTTTTTTTCTTCAACTGGGTACCACGAGGATTCCACCAGTCCTATTTTCAAGGCAGTAAGAAGTAGCAATAGATAGCACAGTTATAACAGGCGTAGACGGTGTAAGTCAATGAAAGGTAAGAATCAAATAATCTCATAAACGATATCTCATGATTTTTTTTTGTAATCGAAGAACAGTCATCTATTCAATTTGTACATTAGAATCTGATATGTTGCTCGTGGCTTCATATTCTTTAGTTATTTCCATGAAATGATGAAAGTTCGTTTATAATGGTGATTGATTGAAGATAATTCAGTCACGGATGGCTGAGAGTTCAAAGGTTTTTCTAGGTAAAGTAACGCTACTTTGTTATTTGATACCGAAACGAACCTTGGAGGCTTACTTAGATATAAAGTCATAAACTGAGGTGAAATTAAATCTTTCAAGCAATACAGGCAACGGATTGTAAAATTCCAGATCACGTCAAAACTTGATCCGGTCACATGCTCGAATGAATGAAACCACTTGTTCAAGTGACACCCATTAATTCGTGAAATTATTGTGACATTTGACATTTTTTCCATCAGCTCTAGAAAATTGAAGACTGAAAGATAGTGGATACGAGAAGGAGCCATGCGATGCACTGACTTTATTTCATTGGTGTTGTCCGTGTCGTATGTCACCTGTGGAGGTATTTGGTGTACGTTATAATGAAATTGTTGCCTATTGTTGCTCTGCCTTAGCAATTAGCAAGCCCCAAACTCCGATGTAAAAAAAAAAGTTGTTTGCGTCTTAGCACCATTTTGTCGATGATTTGTTGCAAGGGTTACAGCCTTGCCTACTCAGTCAGTTGACATGTTAACATATTATTCATCTTCTCTAGTGAGGCGAAATTAACGCTTGACTGCATATGAGATCTTTTAAACAAAGCGTTGACAAATGTCAATGATATTGAAGTGCGTGTGTCGCGCCTCCGCTTGATTTTTCAGTAAAAAAACGTGACGATGAAAGTGCTCTGAAGGTGGGTAGAATTAGATCTGCAGATTCGTTCCTTATCTCCGGACTGAACCCAAAATACCAGCTTTAAGTCCGTACAACGCATTAATTAAGTGTGTACTGAACTGAAGCCGAAAATTATGTTACTACATCGAACATTTTAACACTGAAATCAGCAAAATAGAAGGGCGGAGGGGGGTAGCTTGCGAGAAAAGTGTGATAGAAAACGAGGGAGACTAAATACATCGAAGAAAGGACCCTTGTCACTGTTGTTTAAAAAAAAACCTTGCCAATTTCTCTCGCTTGCTCATTCGCTCACCTCCAGTAACCAAGAGACTGATAAATTGATACCCTGGACTCCTTAAAAACAAACATTAAACTTGACTTAAAAATATTGTTGTCTCTTACTGAATGCATTCCACTCAATTGTCTTAGGTTATGAATACGTAGGTTGCTATAAAGATTCGGACCCCAGAGATCTCCCACAAAGAGTTCACGGCCGTGAAGTGACAGTAAAATCGTGCGCCAAGAGCTGCAAGGACCTGTTTTATAGATTCGCTGGCCTTCAGTTTTCATATCTCTGCTTCTGTGGTAACAAGCGAGGGCGGTACGGTCTGCTGCCGGAGTGGAAGTGTTCGAGTGAATGTACCAATAAAGAAGACAAGCATTGTGGAGGATACTGGAGTAACTCCATTTACAAAACAGGTGTAGTTGATATCAGAGCTCGCGGATAATTTCTTTGAAAGGTTATAACAAAATTGGCTCTCGAGTCAATCGTCGCATCTTGCTATAATCACTCCGCGTAAGGGGGTTATGTCACTAAAGCATTAGAATTTGCATTCTCCACCGAAATTGCAACTGCTCTGATGATTGCCTGAGTTACTACACCAAGACAATTATCGCGGACTCAATGAACATCGTCGAATAATTCTCATTCCAATACGTCTACAACTTCTGTTTAATTTGACTTTAGGTTATGATCCACCGGCTGGTGTCAAGATAACTCCACTGCTAACAAAAGCCTTAGCTGATCTCAAACCGCATGTAAATGCTACCAACCACACGAAGGTGAGCATGACAAACATGACGATGAAGAATTTCAAGCGGGTAGGGTTGTTCAAGAAACAATTCATAAAAACAGAACGTGAAAGTAAATGTTTGGATTAGCTCCGCAGCTTTGCTATCATTTCACATTTCCCCTTTTTCATCTTTTGCTTTCTTGAAATTGTTCTACACACAAGCTTGATTTTGGAAATAATCATTGATTCGAGGAAACGAGAAAACAATATTGCGCAGGGCAAGATAAACTCAGAACCGTAATGAGGAAATTTTAACCCGAGAAAATAAGGTCTCTTTTTTTTGTCTTGATTGAATGTAACCCTCAATTGAAAAATTGTGCTTAATTTTATGAACTACATGCAAAAGAACGAAAGCAGCGGCGAAACTAGTTCTGGCCCTTTTAATATAAAGAATAAAATATGAAAAAATGGGAGATCTCCCTGCAGTCTTAACGATGATATATGATCATTATATGGGTTTTCATCCTAATTTACAGGAACACAAGAAGGCTAAAAGTACCAACCACTGACTGAAAGAGAGAACGGAACTCTGGCATCCCAGGACATATCTCGCTGTTCTGTTTGTTTTCTTGGCTTGACTTCCTTGAATGTTTTAGATGTTGAATAACACTGGAAGTGCTTTTTTCCTTTGCAAATCATTAAAACTGTGAGATGAAGAAAGTCGCCCGATCGTCCTTTTTCTCTTTTTCCCGTTTAATAACTGAAAGCCTACAACAGAGTACCTTTAAAACAAAGCCATCTACTTTCGTCCACACAAAGTTTTTTGTTTTGGTCTCAGTCTTCCACAGAAAACGCATATTTTAAGATGTCTTCAGCTATCGTTGACAGTCACGCCCAAACAGATGATACAAACGACTGTCTTTTAAGTCTCCCTATAAACCTGTCCACGCTAAAAAAGCGAAGCTTTTTCAAGCCTATAGCTATACTGTAGGATGTTAAAAAATCTTAAATGAGAAGGATAACAACTGTATGAATTCAAAAGCGTATTTCTCCTCAAAATTATTACCGTTAATATTATTTTATTGCTTTTTTTTTGTCGAGAAAAAAACTGTAATTGCCTGAAATTTCGATTGCTGCCAGCAGAAGGCTCACCTTCCAGAAGGAGCATCGGCAGCTGTACCAGCCCCTTAACCTGTACCTTTGTCTCAAGAGGCAAAGTGCTCCTATCAAATCTTTCGACCGGCAATGTGACCTTTTTTCTGCAGTGTTATAAATGATAGCGTTTGAAATTAAGCTTTATAATTCAGGGGAAAACGGATGTATGTGTTTAAGTTAGATAATACTTTCCAACTGAGTTCATTCTCAGGGCACCAAACAAGTACTCTTCTCTTTAACAGTAAAACTACCAGTTTCAATCTATTGTGTTATCCACGAGATGTAATGTCAATTCATCTCATTGTCAGTGATTAACTCTTGAACGTAAGGGAACATTTTGTCCTTCTCTAAATTATCACAAGAGGAATAAGCTTGCTTCTGAAATATTTACTACATCAATTGAAATTTGATATATTTTTCGCGTCCCTATTCATCTAGTTTTGAGAGAATACCTCAATTTCAAGAAAATAGTTACCAGACATGATATTCGTCGTCACCCTTGGAAAGATTTTTAGTTTGACTGTCCCAAGAAATTATTATCTCCTGATTATAGGAATCATTTCTAGAAAGAAAAAACTCAAAACTACAAGCCTATATGAAGAAACAACGCTAACCTAACAAATTCTACACTATTAACTTAAAATATATTCCTGAATCATTAATTTCAGCCAGTGTAATAAAAACGAAAAAAAAAAAGACAGTCGATTAGCAAGAGTCAAGTTAGAGACATGTTAACGATTTAAAAAGAAACTGTCATTTCAAATGTTTATTTTTTAGGGTATGATTTAACGGTTGGTGTACCTTACAACCTAAGTGAAACCAACTCCTATGTATTCCTGACATGAGAAACAATTAAAGTGTTAACCTCAAATCAACCTTCAAACATATTTATTCAACCGTTACATCTAGTGAAATATGTCTTCCGCGTAAGATATGATTATTTTTGCCTATTTGAGTGGATTTTGACAACTAAATACAAAATGTCATCTCGGTGGAGACAAGAGAGCAATGGTATTTTATTTCTGAAATTCAACGTCGATGTTTTTCCGCCATTGTCAGATTTTACGGTTGAGCACTTTGTTTAGAGTAATATTTCTGAAACGGAAAATTGTAAAGAAAATTAACCTGAAAAAATACCAAATATATTTGGAGCTCCTTTTCATTTTTATGATATTAATATAATCTGTTAGGGCTGAGAGTTACAAGAGTGCATACAAAGATCACTGCAGTCAATCTGACTTTGGTATACAACTGAAAAACATAATATGCCATGCAATGAATAGAAAAGATCACTTGTTCTCTCATAATTGTTTTTGTTTCCTTCTTTATAAATTTGGTCAGCAGGTAGTTTCACATGGTCGTTAAGTCCTCCCTGGTCAGGCAAATCAATGTTTAATCACAGTCCTGCGTAAAAAAGGCCAGTTCGTTCTTCCGAGAGATCATTAATATTGAATTTCTTTTGTTACGAGAAAAATAATTTTGAGGGACGTGAAGTTCTCTTCCACCAACAATCTGGAGAAATATATAGCTGCTCTCAAATGACGTGATTCGAGCAAAAATAACAAGAAAAGCGTTCTAAAAATTTGGATTTTATTGGGTCGAAACTTGTGCTCTAGGAACTGAGAGGTAAGGCAAATTCCAGTGTTTATGAATGTGTACTCTAGTTTGATAAGTCAGATCCAAAAATTGATCGGAGTTCGAAAAAATGTTTAAACGTCTGTAACTCCGCGTTCAGTCTTAAATCTTATAACTTAATTTAACTACCTACAATCAAAACTGATCATGATATGTGTTTCTGAGAGATCTCAAAGATCTAAACTTTAAACTTGTAAATGAAGCTGACGTTTGTCAACAATTTCCTGACTAAAAATATTACGAAAAATTATAAATAACCAGTTCCCTAAAAGAAATACGGTTTTCAGCCCATTGGGATAAAACTTGTATGATTGTCAAATGCTGAAATAGATCATTGCGGTAAACGAAAAATCAAAGTATTTGGAATTCGAATACAACAGCTAAGTTCAAATCAGTTGGATTGAGCCGCTTTTCTGGTTGTCAAACCACCTGCAGTACGGTCCGCCATTTTGTATAAGATCGTACTGAGATTCCTCCACTAAACAACTTCTAAATAAATTTAGACAAATTTTCGTTTTTGAATCATCTCAAATACGCCTTTTTCAAATACAGCTTCATTCTCTTTTCTCGTGGATTTGAAGCTGAGAAGATTCTAACGCTCATTACTCGCTGAAATTTTAAGTTACGAGTTTCAAAATTATGACATTTCTAATTTGTGATAAGTTTTATTTCAATTGGTGAATTCTTACTAACCCAAAACTATGCTCATTGAATTACGTTTATTGGAATATGGAAAATACTTCGCTCAAGTGGGGAATCGAGCTTTTTAGTGGTATCAGCAACTAAGGACAATTTAAGAGCAGAACCACGTACGTAGCAGTATTTACTATGTTAGTCCTTTGAAGGTCTCTCGCGACGTTTACGAACTTGAAAAGTACTGTACTGCCCAAAATTATGCGTTTCTTTTATTCTTACACCTCCAGTGACATAGGCGACATTTAAATCAATATCAGTTTTTTTTGTTTCGATCCTTAGAAGAGACGGAAGGCTTTTATTTTAAAACAGGTAGCACCAGGATAGCACAACCACTTGCTAGTGTTCTTTTGCATGTCATTAATTCGTAAAGAGTTGGGAGTCAGTTATTGTATGGCGGTGTACAAATCGAAGTCTTGATACTGCTAAGCTGTTAAAATTGCTAGAATGTCATAGGAAAAGCTTTGACACTCTAATTCTGAGGTTGTCATCTTGGGGAGGAGATTTTTGTAAGGTTGGTATGTGATTTGTATTTGACCACAAGGAATCGTAGACAGTGGTGTTGCAAAAAATGCGACGGAACGAACCGCCTCAAGGTCTTTGTTATAAAGTCTCTTAGATAAATTAGCTGAAGAATATGTTTGCAACAGTGGCTACAAAAATGGAGAGTCCAGCTCAGTTATCATTTCTATTGCAAAGGTATTCAAACTAGGGAGAGACCTGCAAGTTTTGTAAAAAGACTTGTCAGCCTCGTAGTTAAGTCCACTGGGGCAGAAGCGATTGACGCTTCAATCGCCACCCGTGTGTAACGACAGCTTAATTGCAGTAATCAAGGACATAAGCTACTTGATCTGTGAGCTAGAAAATTTTTTTGTCTGTGTTTTACACCACCTTCATCGATTGATCTAGAAGGTGTTGCATGATGAAAAACACAGTTGGATTGGAATTCATTCTTCTGATTCTGAAATTACGAGAATGTAGTGAATAATTTTATTCAAATTAAGCTGAATGAAATCAAGCTTAACTAAAACAGTGTCGTCGCAGTTGTACGAGGTGTATTTTTTCGGAGAGCATGTTGGACTGGACATTAAGATATGTTAATTCCACGGCCGACTGCGTTTCGCTGGCTTGTTTGAAGCGCTTCATTTGACACCATTCAAACATCAATGTGCTCCTTGTGGCGATGTCTCGATATGTGGAACGTCGTCTGGAATTCAGCCCTCTTCTCCCATCTGTAAAAATTTTGAAGTTCCATTTTAAAATTTCATTTGTATTTTAGACCCTTTTTAAAAGTCAAGAAGGAGCCACGCGTGTTTGATCGAAACAAAGTAGGGGAGGCTGCTTCTCCTCTTGGTAAAGCAAGAAAATCTTAAAACTCCATTTTGAAATTTGCAATTAAAGAATTAATTTAATTAATCACTCTCAGCCGCCTTGTTATTCCATTTCAAAGTCTTAAACATCAGCCAAAAGTTATGCAATTGAACTTAAATAATATGTCACCGAAGATTTTTCCGTTTTTTTCAAAATTGCACCCTAGCTTGGCTGGTAAAACTGATCTGACCATTTACTCTCAACAGAGAAAATAATTGCCACTGAAGGAGGAAAGAGGACCAAGTGAAGGATAATGAGCCCGGTCTTGGTGCTGTTTTTATTAACAGTGCTTCCGTGGAGGGCTGTAACAAAAGGTATGTGGTGCAATGAGAATATCATGAACAATAATTACATGAACAATAACCTCGGTTTGGCGTGGAAAATTTTAACGCACTTAGAGACAGAGAGAGCCCGCAGCGCTTGAGGAAAACTATAAGCCTCGAGGCACAGGTACTGTCAAAAGACACTGGCGATAAAGCATATTTACACGCCAAGTGAAAGCTATAGTGTTGATCAAGTCCAACTTTTTCAGAGAACGGTTGATTAGAACGGTCGATTTTCCATAGCTCTTTCTTTAGACTCTGTTAGCGACGACTGATCTCCCTCTGTTCAACTTGAAAACCATGTGATGCCCAGGAAGATCCTCCACTACTTCAACACAGGCGATGAATAATGATTACTCCCTTACTTGCAGCTCTACAAAAGATACATCCAATCCTATGACGCTTTTAAACCAATCAAATGCTAAATAAATTATTTGATGGATGAAAACGCTTTTCTTTCTCTTCTTTCAGAATTACACCACCTAGGATGTTACAAAGATGGCGATCCGCGGGATCTCCCTCAAAGAGTTCACGCACGAGAACTAGACGCCAACACTTGCATAGAAAAGTGCAAAGAATTACAATTTAAATACGCTGGATTACAATTTTCATATCTTTGTTTTTGTGGAAACAGTTATGGAAGGTATGGAGAGCTTCCAGATGCCCTCTGTTCTAGCAAATGTAACAGCAAGAGGGATTCCTTTTGCGGTGGCCACTGGGCTAATTCCGTTTACGAAACAGGTAGGCATAAACCACACTGAAAGCGAGGCTTGTTCTCTTTTTATTTATCAGTGTAATAATTACCAATCAGGTTAAAAGTATACCTATGATCAGGCGTTTTCTTTGGTACAACGGCAGCGGGTGGCGCAGAAGAATCGAAGTTTGGGAAACTAATTATCCCCTTTGCAGCCCGCTTTCATGCAAATTATGAAGATGCCAAGTAGCAAGGAAACATAGAACGCCATTCGGTTAATTTTCCTTTATGTTCTAGGGCACAACCCAGTTTCAAGAGAGGGACAGGGTTCATCTCATAAACAAGTCAAACGAGATGAAGTAGTTTTGTTTGACAACGTTAAAGAGTACAATCGTAAGCCAGGTAAGACGGAAATATTTACAACAGATAGATTCCAAGTTTTCGTATGTTCAGTAACACGTCACAGATGACGTCAAAACGTAGTACGTATGATGGTAATGTGGGAGAATGTGCAGCATCTATGTTATTTATGGTCACGTCATTTGCGCGTCTGTCCTCTAATAAAACAAAGTAAGAGCTGATCAAAACGCGTGTATAATTTAGCTTATTGTGTAAAAGTTAGATTGTGTCATCGACTGCGCAGAGGTAAACAGCTAAGGTATTTTTTCTCATAATAAGATCTTGTTAATCGACTGATATTAAGTTTAAAAAAGAGGTTTGGCTGACGTTAATTTAAATGGAGTGACTGGAAGGTAACAATTTTTCTTCTGGGTTATTTCAGCAAATACTTGTCGCGAAAAGTTTTCAGATTTAAATTTTAGACCGGTTAATGTATCACAAGAATCTCATAATATATTTATTTATATTTATATATATCTTATAATATATTTAGCTATCTTATTTTGAACTTGTAGAGGATCGAACAGTCACTTTAGACGTGAATCCATCTGAGTATTCCTACATCCCGCATCCGGAAAAAGATTCAAGCATGAGGACTCAAAGATCAGCCTCATATGACACAAACTCTTATTACAATTACCCCGGCAATGATTATCATTACGGGTCAAATTCCGACACTACGGGCACCAGCGGGACATCAAATGGACAAGAGCAACTAGCAACTGCTTATGGTCAAGAGGACTATTATAAAACAAACGCTGATAGTAATTACTATTACAATAATTATAATGCAGCGCAGGACAGTGCTAACAACAATACAAACTCCAACAGCCCTGCCTACAATTCATACTACTCAGCGCAACAAGATAATTCGTCAGCAACTTTGTATAATAGCAACGATGTTTCCGCGTCTAATTCAACTTCAAACCAAACAGAATATGCGGCACCAAATACAGCGTCTTCTTACACAGATGCTAATAATTCGACACAGGAGAATGCTTTTGTGAAGCAGGATGCATTGAGTCTGACAAACTCATCTGCCGCAACAGCTGACTATAATGTATCTCCTTACAATGGCACAGATAATTCGTCGAGTCCGTTGGCAAGTGACACACGATATTCAGATCAGCAGTCAGCAGGATATACATACTCAGAGCAGGCGCTGGCGCCAGCTCAGACACCTTCTCCAGCGCAGTCTCCGTATCCAGCGTATGCACCGAGCCCAGCACCTTATCCAGCACCTTACTCTTACCCGGCGCCTTATCCATCACCATATCCGGCACCGGCTTATGCTCCATATCCTGCTCCCGCTCCTTATCCTTATCCGGCGTACGCACCATATTCTTATCCCTCCTCTTACCCAGCCCCTGCTCAAGCACCTTCTCCAGCCCCTGCAGAGGTGAAAAATGAAACAAGTAAGTAACCTTTAATTAGGGAAGAACTTCCTTTTAGAGATAGCTAAAGGTAGCACTTATCTATAGGCTCCAGGCCTTATAGGATTAAATCAACATGCACTGTGCATGTGATTGTAATCGAATTGACAAGCACGGGACGTCGGGAAAGAATGGTTTCGTAGGATTAGTTATATCTTAGAGCTCTCGGGATCTCCGTGCGCAGGAGTGATGGTGATCCAAGTACAATTTAGTAGAGATTGACCTCTTTCCTGTAGGTGGGACGCCTTCGCTTTTTGTCAACGGCTCTGGTCTTACCCGAGCTCATATATCTACAAAAAACTGTTTTCTTTTACATTTTGTTTGGCTGTGGTTCCAGAGCACGAGAGCCGTCGAGCATTATCGGCACGTTGTTCTCCAATGAGAGTCTTTCAATAATCTGTCCGAATACTTATCCGATTTGAACTTTGCAGAGTCATCGTGTCAACTAGAAAGACAAATGGCTAAAACGATGGACGATGCATTTGTCCCTGAATGCAAAGAAGATGGCAGTTACGGCGATATGCAATGCTTTGAGCACGAAGGGTTTGCAAAACAATGTTGGTGCGTCACCAGCGATGGTCAGGAGATCAGAGGAAGCCGCATGTCAGATGGACAAACACCGGACTGTGCAAAGATTGTCGCAGCAGAAGAGAAGAAGGATGAAAAGGAGAAAGAGAATCATCATGACGAGCCAGTGACAACTAAGGAGGAAACACAAATGAATACAACGGAAAAGCTACCGGATCAAGGCGGGAAAACTTACGAGGTTGAAATACAGATGTTTAAAAATGACACAGGTAAAAGGTAGATAAATATGCGTAGGTACATCCTTAGGATGAAACTTAACACCCGCTCTTCATGAAATTAAGAGAAAGTTTCCTAGAACCCGGTTGGCCAATCTTCGTCTTTTCGATGCCGGGCTTATTAAAGCCCGGCATCATTAGTATTTATGAAACATAGATGATTATTCGGCATTCTGCTCGTTGTTTTCTTTTTTCTTACTTTTACTCTTAAAATTCATCCGCAGAAAAACCAAAAACGCAGTGTCAGAAAGAACGAGAAATATCTCTTTCGCCATTCATTACGGACATCTTTGTACCTGTATGTGACGAGGACGGAAAGTTTGTTCCACTTCAGTGTTTCGAACACGACGTGTACGGTAAACAGTGTTGGTGTGTAGACTTATCAGGTCAAGAAATTCAGGGAACAAGAACGGAAAACGGCACCACCCTGGAATGTGGTCAGTGTATAGCATATTTTATTTTCGTGTTTTGCTTATTTGTCTGTAGTGTTTAATTAGTTGTTTGCAAGGCTTTAGCAACAGTACAATCTTCCCTTTATTGGACCTACATACAACTTTTTCTAAAACCTTGCGCGGAACTGAGCCAATTTTTCTCTGCCTCAGGCTCATGAAAAATGTTTTAGATGTCCCTTTGTTCCATGGACGACAGAGCTCACACAGGAGGCTCACGAAATTACTGAGCCTAGGGAATGCAGAACGCTTATCATATACGAATCTAAAATAATCATGGTCACGAGTCAAGCAACCCTTAGAGTAATTCTTCAGCCAGCACCAATGTATTCCTTTCCCTTTCCTACAGGTACAGTTCATGCAAACATCACAACCGTACCAAGCTGTAACCTAGGTCCCTATGGCTGCTGCCATGATAACGAAACATTTGCCAAAGGACCGGATATGGAGGGCTGTCCACCACAGCAAGACCAACACCTTACACCATTAGCCTCTCCTGTATCACCACCGGTGCTAAGTCAATGCCAAAAGGATCAACAAAATGCGAAAAACAGTGGAGCAGCAGATATATTTGTCCCTGAATGCGAGCCATCGGGTCTATTCAAAGAAGTACAGTGTTATAGCTATCCTGCCAGTGGGAAGACTGACTGCTGGTGTGTGAATCAAAACACTGGCAGTGAGATTACTGGAACGAGGGTCACTGGGTTAACGCCAAACTGCAGAGGTACCTACTGGCTATGTTTATCCTTCTTGCATTGTTTTATTGGTTTTTTGCTTTTTAAACGACTTGGGCTGATTTAGCATCTCTATTGGATATAATATAAGTGTACAAATAAAGAGCCAACAGCCAGGTTCGTTGAAAAAGAAAATAAAGAAACAAAATTCAAAACTGAATAATATGGAACTGGCAAGCAAATGCTATTGTTACGCGAACCTAACAGTCAAAGGAAACGGCCACGTTTCGTTGGGAGCGATCGTAGTTGTCTTTTCTATCTCTAATCTGCAAAGTATTTCCCGAAAGTAATCTAGGTTTTTTTAAAAGCCTGTAGATATGTCGTCTGGCACATTGTCTTCCTAAGGTATGCATACTGATAGCCTCTTTTATGATTTGTCACTCCCTACAGCGAATGGTACAAGCATACCACCTCAGACAACCCAAACACCACCCTCTACGGCATCGTCTACTCCCACTACGGCAGCCACTCAGCCTCCAGCTCCAGCTGTATATCATGTATACTGTCAAGTAACTTTGTATGGATGTTGTCCCGACAACCAAACAGCAGCAGCGGGACCCAACCAGCACGGATGCCCGCCGCCACAACCACAACCGCAACCACAACCGCAACCGCAACCGCAACCGCAACCACAACCGCAACCGCAACCACAACCGCAGCCGCAGCCGCAGCCGCAACCAAAACCGCAACAAAAACCGAAACCTACGCCCCCACCTCCTACTTACCCTACAGGTATATCTAATTAAGAAATTGAATAAAGCAAAGTAAGCACCTACGGATTTTTATGTTAATTTTTCTTTAAAGTAACAATTTTGCTCATCTCTATGACGTTGTTCCCGGGTAAAACCACATATTAAGTGACACCATTGTTCAGTGTATCTCCTATCTTTCCGATGGACCAATTAGAAGATCATAATATCTGAAGATGAAGAAACTTTGAATTTGTTTTCAGTTGATACACCAGTTTGATTCGTGTTGCTCCTATTAGGTTTTGCCAAAGACGTGTGTGGATCTTTGCTGTTGGGTCAAGTTTGGTATGAACAACTAACAGATAAAAGTAACGCGATGGCTTACCTACGCCAACTTAGCAAAGAGATCTCACAAGGGGTAAGTGATACGATGGATTGAATAATCTTGGGTTGTTGACCGGGCGTGAGGTCAGCTGATTAGTTTCTAGTGCTTTGACAGCCAAAGTTGATTATCACATGATATGTTTGTGTGCTCGTAAGAATTGCTGTAACGAATACCTGGACAGGGCAGGTAATTAATATCTTGAAAACGCAAAATAGAGTCACCTAGCTCTCTCTGGTAGCTGCAGTTGATAACAAAATACAGTTCATTTTATCTTCGTTTGCCCGCAGAGTTCTATTATAACGAATAAAGGGGTAAATTTCTAAAGAAACTGTGGCGCTGCATCGGTGGGAGAGTATAACAGGGTAATTAATCTCTATCAACTGAGTTGATGACGTAAATTGGCCACCGTAAAGAGTTTAAAGGCTGATTTTTCGAGCGTTCGCCCTTCGTCGGACCTCTGACGATTCGAGGGGATTACGCTCGAAACGCCAGCCCTAAAACTCTTTACGGTGGCCAATTAACGTTATCAACTCAGTTGATAACATTAAATTACCATTCTATAGTAACGGTCGAACAGAATTGATTGTGGATGGAACTGACTTGCGAGGCAAAACAGGGGGATGAACTGAAAATAAAAAAATAAATGCATAACTGAGAGATTATTAAATAGAAATGGTGCATTGCTTATATGCCGACTCATTTTCAGATTGTTGGAGTTTACAAAGGAGTTCACCCGGCCTTTAAATCTGCACGACTTACTGCAGTAAGGTATGAAATATTTTAACAGTACCTCATAATCATGACCAACTTAACAACAAGACTACCCATCCGTGAAAGTAAGTAATAGAGAGAAGTATGAGTTTATTCTGATGATCACGCGGGAGTTTTAGATGTTATTCGCGACCTTCAAGACGTTCAGGAAGGCAACAATCGTATTTCTCTGAATTTAGTATATCTAACAGTTTAAAGTTTGCTTGTGTTTTCACTCGTTTTTTAGGAAAACGAAGAATCCTTATATGAAAAACGGACCTTACATCATCAATCTCTTCTTCGTAATATCTTTCAAAAAGGCTGTTGCGGATCCACTTGCAACGCTAAGAGATCATCTTGTCTCCAAAAAAGTACTAAACAAACATCAGTGCATTCCTCAGTCATTGCATTTGATAGGTAAGCAGTTGAGACAATTGCCATCTGACCTTGCCATTGCTACCCAAGGTGGTCTTCTTTGTCTTTTGAAGTTTTTTTCTGAGTTTAAAATAGGTTTACAGTCAATCACGGTTTTTCCCCCCTCTCTTTCAGGTCCTTTTCATCCAAAGACTAAATGTCCACCGAAGGGTTACCAACCTCTTCCAGGCCCCAAACCTGTGCACCCTCCGGCAAAGCCACCAGTCCTACAACCTTCTCCTAAACCCCCAGTTGTCAAGCCACCTCCTCCAAAGCCTTCCCCTGCACCTCAGCCGGTGAAACCTCCCGTGGTACCTCATCCAACCAAGCCAAATCCTCAGGTTGGTCTGCCTGTGGCTGCATTACTAGCTCTTCATTTACCTTTCGATCGACATTCGGGGATAGATGTTCTTGACACCTCCAGTAAGGCAAACAATGGTAAAATAAATAACGTGGACATAACAAATCTGCCACAAGGTTGTGGCCTGGTGGGATTATTCTCTCACGGTAACGTGTCCTTCAATGGAAGAAAGTTCTTCCCAAAGCCCAGTGTTGCAGTTACGATTGCAATGTGGGTGAAGTTGACTTCAACAGCAGGGAGGCAGTCACTTTTTGACACTATTGCAACTGGAGCCAAACAAGGAAACTACCACTTTGAAGTAGTTGACGGAAAAGTGCGGTGGTTTGCTCGTGATATAAATGGAAAAGATGTGTTTAATGTAAATACTGCACAAGTAGTGGTTCCTCCAAATCAATGGACTCATCTCGTTGGCACCTATGACAAACAGGAAGGTAAGTGTTAGTTTTGATTAAACCTAGGGCAATTTTTAAAATCTTTATTTTGTCTTTACTCAAGAACATTACGCGCAAGCGCGTAAACATGGGACAAGTGACATAGATTGAGAAAATAGATCGATGAAAATGACATGAAATGTACCTCTAGCTTTATTTATGCTTGATTTTAAATCAAGTTTAATCGCAAACATGGAACCACAAGATACTTAACGTTTCAGTAACTCAAAAAGGGATAATTTTTAATGAATTACGTTGTTCGCTGTAGACGTACCTGAGAATAAATTTTGTGTAACGAACCTCTGTGAGTTTTCTAAAATATCACAATACTTATGAGACACTTGATTTTTTTCCTTTATTATTAACAGGAGTTGCACGGGTATATGTAAATACACAGCCGGCAGCCAGCGCTAACGGTGCGGGTTATCTGGCGCAGGACTGGGGCGAGAGAGCGGGAATAGGAAGTCACAAAGGTGATAGATTCATTGTTGGAGCTGTGGATGAAGTGTACATCTACACGTCTGCATTGACACAGACTCAAATAAGACACCTGGCTTGTGTATGTGAAGACAGCAAAGGTATTTCTAAGTTTCCGTAATATTTTTCTCTGACAGGGAGCTTTAGTCTCCTTAATAAAAAATAAAAAACTGATCAAATATAAATATATATATCTATATATTTAACAAATAGAGAAACCTTGACTGTGCTCTGTTCTGTTATAAAGCACGCAGGAAGCGGCTAGAGCACGAGAGAAGTGTAGGGAGAAACACTCGACTACGTCTCGTGTTTCTCCCCATTTCTTGAGTGCTCTGGCCGCTTCCTAAGTGCTTTATAACAGAACAGAGCACAGTCAAGGCTTCTCTATTTGTTTTATAATAAAGAATCCATTAAATTCCCGAGCATTACTTTCAATTTTCAAAACAGATTTTAATCCCAAAGCGAACAACAGTGTCGTCAGCATGCTCTATACTCTCATAAAGCACGCTACAATAAGCCAATCAGAATCCCTGTTAGAATGGTTCAAATAATCTGATTGGCTGTACAAGACTAAAGCTGTCAAAAGTGTCAAACCATCAAAGTTCAAAAACCACCAAAGTTCACAATTTGCGATAGTTTACAAACTGAAATAGTTCGGCAGGTCGAATTTAACACTTTTGCCCGAAGTTTTTAAGTCTCTAATACGAATTATGGCTCATATAAACACGCGAGTTTTTTCACATGACAAGGTAAAAAACAAACTGTTCAAGGCGAGTGTATTTTGAATGAACGACAGCCGAATTCACCGGAACATGAAGATCGCTCGGGATGACAGCACGCAAAACTCGGCTGCAGTGACTCATGTGACTTTCCATTCAACGCATCGGAAAGGATATCAGAGAAAGCTCTTATTTTTTACTCGAAGGGCGGCCGATGTAGTTACTGAGGCTTGCTTAACTATGATGACCGGAGATCGCCATGATAAGCGAGCCGCGATGGACTTCAGCATGATCGTACTCGCGCAGACACCGTTATGATTAGAATTAATTTTAACAGTTATGCCAGTTTGGTTATATTTTTCATCATTTCTGTTTTGTTCAGTTTTGTATTTGAAAACTGAACTTTATATACTATACGAGTGTTAGCTGATTTAATCTAACTGTGCGTGAAAATCTTTAAAACTCGGAATGTCTATTTTGTTTTTCCTTTGAGGATTTTCGTTTCTGCTCAAGTTTCAATAACGTAAATTACGGCGCCTAGTAAGTTTACAAACCTTTGTTTGGTTCTTCTGTTGCTACTTGCCGGCTCGCTTGTTCCGAAATTTCACTTTCAATTATCGGAAAAAAGCTAAAAAGAAGTCCCGGAAAAGGTCGAACATAGTACAATTTGGCAGATGGCGTGACATCTTTAGCTCAGCTCTATGCTCTATACTCTCATAGAGTACGCTCTTTCAACCAATGACAGCGCGCGTTATATCCGAACTTTATTATAAATATATATATATATAAATATATATATAAATATATAAATATATATATATAATATATATATATATATTTATATATAAATATATAAATATATATAAATATATATATATATAAAGTGTAAAATTTTGACTTTCGTAAAACAGTGCTCAATACATAGGAGTAGAGCGATGTATATATTGTGGGAGGAAAAAGACAAATAAACTACAAGTTCATCCCTATAAGCCTATTTCGTTGTTGTAGGGATATATATACACACATAACAAACAAGCTAAATAATAAACTATGCCGGTTTCCCGCCACGAGTCTGCCTGTCCTTACTGGCCTGCGGTTTTCTGAGATAATAGTGAAACAAAAATGGCGGTCGCCGAGAAAATCTTTGGAGACAGTTTGAGGGTAAAATCGAGGAAACATTAGACTTGTGTTACTGAATGGCGAGAATTCAACATGATTCCACGCTTCATTATGTATGCTACCTATTGATGAAAGAAAACAATGGCGAAAACAATAGATTACCTTTGAGACTACGGCTTTGTTTTAAGACAGTAGGGGGGTACATGGACATCTTACGATTGAATTAAGATCTGTTACCTTTGTGTTTTTATCTTAAGGTGTGCACATTCCAAAGCCAGGATCATGGCCAGCCTGTATGCGAG
The DNA here is from genome assembly GCF_036669915.1 of Pocillopora verrucosa. NCBI lineage: Eukaryota > Metazoa > Cnidaria > Anthozoa > Scleractinia > Pocilloporidae > Pocillopora > Pocillopora verrucosa. Next base: position 30,676,429 of record NC_089314.1, on the reverse strand, counting down.
GGAATAATGGGACAATAGCAACTAGCAAACCAATTCTACCTCCTCTGCCACCGTGTGTACCTTGTGTTATTCCTCCAAACTGTCCAATCCCGCAGCCGTGTCCAGCACAGTGTCCGGCGCCCTGCCCTCCTAAACCACCAACCACTGCTTCGACAACAACAAAAACAACACCAACCACCCCTTCCTCACCAAAAATAGTAACGTCTCCCCGTGGTACATCAAAGCCTCCAACTACAAGGAAGCCAGGACCTGTGCTCCCTTTAACCACCACACCCAAACCAAAAGTGATCATAACAGCAAAACCAGTCACCACCCCAAAACCTCCTCCTGTTTTTACAAGTAAGTTGCTGGTGGAAGCTGAATGCGCCATTTTGTTATCGATAACTGAAAATACATTTTATTTTTTGTTTACTGCAAGTTATTTAGTTTAGAAGAAAAATGATGAAATATATTTTTTCTTTGAAGAACTATAGCCCTCATCCTCCCCTCTATATATTGAATTTTTCTTCCTGAAGTCCAACGTGGACAGGGGAAATGTCTCAAAAGCTGTAACAATGACACCATTGTGGTCAAAATTTCTTTTCAAAGGACTGAGTTTAGGGTTGATTATGATTCAAATGGCCAGCAAAAATGAACTTCCTGTAATATCCTTAGCTAAAATTTATTGGCAGGAGTTCTTAGAGGACTTAAGACAAATGTATCTCATTATGAATTTGAAGAAGGTCATATGTGATACATTCTTACTCTACTGTTCTATCTTATGTTTTTTTCTTCTAGCTCCAAAGACTCCTGGTAGGTGCTTCTTCCTATTATTTCTTATTTTTGCAAGGACATTTTTTTGATAAATTTTGGTTGGGATTGCAGTCATGTGATATCTTTCCAGGATTTATCACTAAATAGTAATTTCTGAGTGAAATAAATCACAAATTGTTGATACTTGATTATTTTTCCTTATTGTTGTTCCAGATCTTTTTCTTTTAAATTGAAAACCAGTTCACATGGTTCTTATACTTTTTTATTGGTATGCATAGGAATGAAAGATGCAAACTATTTTTTTTGTATTTGTTTCCCTTTTTTTCAGTCTGATATTGGTTAGAAATGTACACAAATATTGTCTCTGATTAATAACAAAACTTTCTTTGGAGCCTATGAATGGTTAATTAATGTGAACTGGTAAACTTGTATTTTTTTATGGTGGGCTAAACAATCATGTCCCATTCTTTTCCATTTTCTATGGATATAATCCAAATCATGTCCATTCTCTTTGTAGTAAATGGTAACTATACTTCCTGGAGTATATGGAAAGAATGTTCTGCCACTTGTGGTGGTGGTATTCAGGAGAGATCACGAACATGTACAAACCCAAAACCTCAGAATGGTGGACAGGACTGTGCTGCTTTAGGACCAGCAGCAGAGACTCGCAGCTGTAACTCACAACCTTGCCCAAGTAAGAACCTTGAATCCACTTTTGGATTTGAAACAACATCAAATTGTACATTTACAAACCTTAATCCAGTAGCCAGGAATGAATGCAATGACGTTTTTTTCCTTTAATTTGTTTTTCTTGAATGAACATTTGAGGTGAATTTTCTCCTAAAATAATGTACAAGCCTGTTAAAAGGAAATGGGCAAATAATGTCTGGTTTTTGCAATCATGATACTACTTTTAATATTTAACAACAAATGAAAAGGCCAGTTCAATTTCCATTGCCTCCTTGGCTCTTTGAAAGGTCTCTTTGAAATGCAAGAACAGTATTTAATGGTAATTTAACTTTCATGAAAACAAATCCCAATTTTTTTTTCTTTGCAGAAACATTCAATTGCTAATTTTATTTTTACCTCTTTTTAGTTGATGGTGGCTTCAATAACTGGGGGGTCTTCAGCCCTTGCAGTACAACTTGTGGGGGTGGAGTCCAGACTAGGACCAGGTTATGTAACAACCCTACACCACAGTACAATGGCCAAGACTGCATAGGGCCAGCCAATGAAACAAGGGCCTGCAATACATTTTACTGTCCAAGTAAGTTTGGCACTGAAATATAAGATGAGTGTTATGATTAGGTGGTGAGTCAAAGTGGTTGTATGGATATTGGCCAAGTCATATGTTACCTTCCAGGGTGGATGAAGGCATTACTAGTCACAGTGAAGTGCCTTGTCCAAATTCAGAGCTTGATAGGCTAGCTAAGAAGGTCTCCTACCAGGATCTCCTGACCTGAAGTCATGGGGAGCTACCAGTCAGACCATGGCAGCTCCTGCATCTTTGCAAACAAAGTATATTTTTCCTTAAGAATATAACTTGTGGGGAAAAAGCAAGAAATCCTGACCTGTCAGGATAGGCCAAATTGACCTTTTTGAATCCACATGCAGCTTATTGTGGCAATATATTTGTGTTCATCTTACCCATTGGTGGAGGCAGCTCCACACTGTTTAGTTTTAGAGAAGGGGCATTTCTCCACTAACTGTATTTTGTTATAAAGTAGTGTTTCAAAGTAAAAATTTGACAAGGTAATCACATTTTGGATGACATGACTCATCATGCAACTCCTATTATTTGAGATAAATTTGAAATCATAAATCAGCTTCTCATCTAGTTACAGATAAAAAATTAATTTCTCCATAATTGTGATTTGTTGATGGCATTTCAGTTGATGGTAATTACAGTGAATGGTCAGAATTCATGCAGTGCAGTGTAACATGCGGTAAAGGAGTGCAGACTCGTTCCAGAAGCTGTACTAATCCACCTCCTTTACACGGAGGAAAGAACTGCTCTGTATTTGGTCCTGCAGTGGAATCTAAAGAGTGCAACTCTAAACCATGTCCAAGTAGGAAATCATTTTTATCTGTATATATGGCCACATGTAGCTTTGAAGATTGAGTTATTCAGAATCATAATTTAGGTATTCAAGTGATTTCCCTCAATAGCAGGACTAATTTATTGTATGTGGGGAAAATTGCTTGAAATTGAACAGGGCTGTGCTTATCAGCTTAAAGCCCACAGTTGCATTGTTGTAGGCAAATAACCACTGTCTTTTAATTAGTAAGTGTCTACATTTATCACTCAGCTTTTAAAAAAAATGTTTTAGATCAGATTTCTGAGGCACTCAGTCACTCAGTGATTCTCCTTAGAGCACAGTTTTGCAAAACCTTATCAAACTTTGAAACTTAAGCAAAAACATTGTGTTTTTGAAGTTCCCCAGAACACAATAATGTGTGATCCCTCTAGCTTTGATTGTCACTGATTTGTTTAATTGTAATTAACATGTATTTTAGGTTGCAACAGGTACGTGATGCATGAATGACTCAACCGCAGTATCCCTTACACCTTGTGTTATGATTAATTTTTCTTCCTAATGATTTCAAAATCTCCTTTTTCAGTTGATGGGGGTTACTCTCCATTTACAAATTGGTCTGACTGTACAGAGACCTGTGGTGGAGGAGAACAGACACGGACTCGCACTTGCACTAATCCTGAACCACAGCTGGGTGGTAAAGACTGCTCTAGTTTTGGACCAGACTTTGAAAAAAGAAAATGTAACACACAGAAATGCCCAGGTAACTTTGTCACTCGTGAGTTAAACTTGTACACCCTTGTATAACTATTTTTTGGGATAATTAAAAAAATGAATATTTTATGATCTGGAGAACATAACTTCTACTATATCAGAAAAAAAAGGTTTATTAAGCATATTTTTCGGGCTCAACTTTGTAACACGAAAAACATCAATTAAAACTTAAGACTACAAAAGAATTGTTTGTTTGTTTGTTTTTTTTTTACTGAACTTTCTAAATGTTCTTTTTCTACAGTCGATGGTGGATTTACCATATTCTCTAACTACTCAGCCTGCAGTAAGACTTGTGGTGGAGGAGTTCAGTCACGTACACGATCTTGTGCTAATCCGCTGCCACAGTTTGGTGGAAAGAATTGTTCTGGAGGTTATGAGGAAACCAGGCAATGTAACACACAGCCATGTCCAAGTAAGAATATGGACATGTTGTTGGATGGCAAAAGTTATATAACATTCTGTTCCAGGTGATGCCATTTCAGCGTGATCATTAATTTCCTTTCTCTGTTATCTGTAGTTGATGGAGGTTTTAGTGACTGGGGTAATTATTCTATATGCTCCTCTTCTTGTGGGGGAGGAAATCAGATGCGCAGTAGAACCTGTACAAATCCAGTGCCGCAAAATGGAGGCAAGCCTTGTAATGGTCCAACATCCGAGTCTAAAGAATGCAACACCCAGCCCTGTCCGGGTACGTTCTGTTACAATGCATGTTTTGATGACTGAAAATTTAACTGATGTTTCAAATGTTGGTTATTGGGTACAGACTAATGTAACAATGTCGTTGAAGTATTAACGGACTCTTGATCAATTGAGGAACTGATTGAGGTACACTATACAAACTTAACGGGGGTTCAGATGAGCAACACATCTGATTAAAGATTTTGAACTTTTTGGTACTTAATTTCACGAGTCTTTATTTCGCGTTCCACGCGATTGTGAAAAAAATGAAATATAATTATGACCCGCGCATAAAAATGACTTTATCCGAGTCGCTAGATTCGTAAAAATTCCATAGAATATCTTTCCTGTAATCATCAAAAGTTCCGACTTTTTGAAAAGTAATTGAAGTCGAGAACACTTGAATCACTAAATTTTTATGCCCTTTTTCATGTTTGTCTCTTGAAATCGTGGAAATAAATCCCCGCGAAATACTGTCTCGCCAAAATCCTGAAATTAGGTACCCGCTAAATTAATCACCAATAGGGTAGTAAAGTGGATATTAAATACATGAAAGAATGAGTGAATGTTAATGTCTGACCTAATGTGCCATTTTTTGGTTTTCAGTTGACGGTGGGTACACCCCATGGGGTCACTATTCACCATGTAGTGCCACCTGTGGTGGAGGTATGCAGCAGAAAACAAGATCATGCACTGCTCCTGCCCCAGCAAACGGTGGCAGAGACTGCAGCATACTTGGACCAAGCTCAGAATCGAGGAACTGCAGTACTACGCCATGTCCGAGTAAGTTCTCATTGATAATCATTGAAAATACCTGCATGTTATTTCTTTGATTTATAGCTTTGACTGCGCGCTTCCCGATTTGAATCGGTTCAGTATTTTAAAATGATATGTTAAACTGCGGCCAGTGTAACACAACTTTCATATTCGACTTGCAAAGGAAATGCCCGGGTAAATTTAATCGATAATACTTTGATGCGAGTTCACCGGTGACGAGTCTTCCTGGTGGCGAGGTGACTGAATACCTCATAGAAGACAATTGTGATGATTATCTTCCTCCACTCTGACATGAGATTTGGAACTGAAAACGAGCATTTTATAACCAGAGTAACTATCACGATTTTGTTGCAGTAAATGGTGGATACACAGAGTGGACTGCATGGACAACCTGCAGTGTTACCTGTGGAGGAGGAATTGTGAAAAGAACAAGAAACTGCACCAACCCAGCGCCACAGTATGGTGGTAAGGACTGCTCAGTGGACGGACCAGAAATTATGACGCAGCCCTGCAACCCGCAGAAATGTCCTGGTAAGAAAATTTCATCACACATGAAGCTGTATAATCTTGCATAGAGTGGGAGATGTGTTACCTTTATCTAAATAGGATTAGCGTAGGGAACAAGCATCATTTTTTGTGTTTCCCATGTGAGTCGGGGCAAGCGTAAAGCGAGCGAGGACGTGAAAAAGGGCAACAACGTGTTATAGAAAGAGTTGTGAAAGGTTAAAATCGTTTTTTGCGTTCCTCTTTTCCTCGCACTTGCCTCGTGCCAGTATTTGCTTGTGTGGGAGACGCAAATATTAACATCTGTTCCCCAGCTATCGTAGAAGTTCGCAAATAGACCGCTCTCGACAACTCTTTGTAAGCATCTGGAGTTTCTGAAAATCGCATTCTCCAAGTGACACGCATGCCACAATGGAGAGACTGAATATTGTGTACCCAAAAATGCTGAACACTCTTGCTTTCTTTTCCTTTTCAGTGGATGGTGCCTATTCTCCCTGGAGTGACTGGACACCATGTACGGTGACATGTGGCGGTGGTGAGTCGCTGAGGTCGCGCCAGTGCAGCAATCCTTCCCCTGAGTTTGGGGGCAGAGATTGTTCTTCGTTGGGATCATCTACTGAAACAATAAAATGCAAGATTGATCCATGTCCAGGTAGGTTATATATTTTGTATTTATTTGTATATACAAAAATGTCATTGAATATTTACTGCCTTCAAGAAGTTTTGTGGACCAGTAAAAGTAAATCTTAGGAAAAAGGGGGACTTCGTTTTTGTTCTTCACTGTACATGTACTTTTTTGCCAGTTAATGGAGGCTACTCGCCGTGGGAACAGTGGACAGCGTGCAGCGTAACCTGCGGCAATGGACAGCAAAGTAGGATTCGGACGTGCAACAACCCTGAGCCAAGTTATGGTGGAGCTGACTGTGCGGCTATAGGTGAACCCACCGAGACTAAGCAATGCTATATTCAAGTGTGTCCTCCTGGCCGTAAGTAGCTGTATCTCTTTTTATGCTATAAAAGACAAGGCCGTTCGGCCAATCTATGGCCAACAGCCACAATAAGTTCCTTTTAGCTGTCGAGAATACGTGTTTATGTTTTCTCCCATATCCACGATGTGTTTTGGGTTTTTTAAACCATGTGCAAGTTAATGTAGCTCTTACTATCACGGGTTCAAACATGAGCCATATTGACTTTGTGTGATTCAACTTTTTTTCAAATACGTGTCCGTTATTCTGACATCTTCCGTACTTTTTCTTCAGCTCCAGAGACCGGTTGGTCAGAATGCTCCAAAACATGTGGTGGTGGTGAAAAGTTCAAAATGGTAAATGTTGGAGGACAAATGACGAAAAAAGTGATGCCTTGCAACACTCTTCCTTGCCCAGGTGGGGCTCAGAAATCATTACGTTAATATTCTTTTCATTAGAGGATGCCTCATATTTTGGATTTTAGTTTGAGGTGAACGGCTGCTGTGGCTTATCTCATTTTATCCCATTCTTACACTTGAATTTTTGCTACTCCTACGGGACTTATGCCCCCTTCCCCTCCCTGGTTAGAAAGATGAATTCTTAGATTAATTCTCCTATTCACAAAGACGGTGCAATTTGATAAATTTATTACTGAGAGACTGAGATTAGAGTGTGTTGTCCAAGAACACATCACAATTATAACACACCTTTACCTTGTCCTGTCTCAAACGATGACCTCGCGATCTCTAAGTCAGCACATAACCAGTAAGCTTCATAGTTATCATTGCCATTTGCTTTTGTTTTTTCGTGGAACATTGTCACTTTTCATATCCATGATAGTAAATGGTGGTTTTACTTCATGGACAAACTGGACTGAGTGCTCTGAATCTTGCGGTGGAGGAGTAACATCAAGGACACGTAGCTGCACAAACCCCATGCCAATGTACGGAGGCAAATCCTGCTCTGAAAAACCTGTGGAAACTAAAGAATGTAATGCAGAACCCTGCCCTGAACCAAAGAGTGAGTATAGACAAATATCATGGCTTACGAATACATATAAATATGCCAGCAAAAAACAAAAAACAAATGAAAAGAACAAAAGATATACAACAACAACCAAAAAAAAACAAGAAAAACGAATCAGACCAAAACAAAATTATTTTATAACTTAAGGGCCTGTAGTTAGAGGCTAAGAGTGATGTACTTTTCACGGAATTTCAGTATTTTTTCGATGACTTTTAGTGAGTTTTGAGACTTTCGCCCTTCTGTTAAAGCGAGTGGGGTAATTTTAACACCTTTACTTGTTACTTGTTGTATTCTACAAATGGCTGATCATGGTATTTGTAACAATTTCCTACTCTAGACAGAAGTAAGAAGTAATGATAATGCTTCTATGAGCTAACAAAGTCGTCTGCTTAATTGCTTTCAGTCCCTATTCGTTCCTGTCGGGAGTTTTTTGAACGCTGCCACAGTAAAACTGATGGTATATACACAATCTACCTACAAAAACCAAACTCTGCTGAAACAGCCAATGTGTTCTGTGATATGACACATGACAATGGTGGATGGACTCTTTTGGTAACAAGTGCGACCAACAAGGGTTGGACCAAAGACAGTGTAAAAAGCAGGTATGATAGTGCTTTTGAACGTTCTCTTCTTTCTTTCTTCCCAGCTTACTTCTCGTTATTAACCTCTTTTTACTTGTGCTATGTTCCCGTTTAACGCGCGTAGAGCTAAAGACGACGGATGTGCATCTTCACATCCAACCTTGTACTAAACTTCTTTCCCTGTTTTTCTAACCACCATCTTGTGTGATATCTAATTTACAGACATTCTCTCATAAACAAACGGCTTCATATACGACAGCTTTGAGAAAACCCTATTTATTTAAAACTTCCATACCCCTTAACAACTCTAGATTTTTATGTACTCAAAACTCACTTTTGAATATTGTTATTAAAATCTAGGAATATCGCAGAGCCGTCTATTACCAAAGATTATTCTGCGCTAGATGAGGGTGATACAATCAAGTCAATCGCTGTTAGTCCGTACTTCCTTTATCGACTGGAGGCGCGAGAGAGAGGCAGCAATGGCGGCATTTTTGTGGCTCCTCAGAATTACAGGTTGGCTTTTTGTACTCTCGTTTGAGCGCAAAGTCTTTGTTTTGCTTGTTCAATTTCAAAATTTGTGCGTATTAAGACAATTATTCTTTTGGAGAACGTAATATGCCAAAAACTGACATTTTTTTGCGATTTCTTACAAGTATAGAAGAGAGGGGATTATACATAACGGAAAAAATTGGAAAAAAATAAAACATTTGTTGTCAGTTTTAATAATGTTGAAACTAAAAACCTGAACTCTGAGTGATGATGATTATACATACTTCATGTTGTTTAGCTTCACGACTACGAAGTGTTCACTTAATGGGGTACAGTTACTGAAGAAGTTTGGAACCTGGTCAGAGGACCAAACAGGAATTGGCAAGCGTATGCCGTACGTTACTGTTGGTGATGATAAGTCGCTTTTGACGACATCTGATTGCGAAAGTCCAACCAAGTATGGAACAATTGTGTCCAAAACTGCCGACAATCAACCAGCTCAGTGGATCAGTGGGGACTCAGAGAATCCAGGGATTATTTGGTACTGGGTAAAGGAGTCTTCCACTATGCTGAAAGGTATTTAGTAGCTGTGTGTAAGAAGAAAAGAAAAGCACCTTAGTGATATTAGTGATAATACGGTTTGAATTTGAGCTCTGGTATTGACCATTTGATTTTTTCTTCTTTGCACAGCGCCTGAAGGGGGTAAACCAGATCCTATGTGTCCCTTTCCAGGTTAGTTAATTGATTCATATTCATTTAATTAAAAAGGTGAAAGTAACTGTAAAAGTCATCGGCTCTACCAGTATCTCTCTCTTTTGTCTTTTCCGAGGTCAGAAGACGGTAGTAACTTGGTTTATTTTAAGCTGCACCAGCAGATCGTGATTGATTTAAGTTTTGTATCTGATTGGTCAAAAGAGGGGCGCAAATTTACCATAGTCCGGTCAGGGAGTGGAGGAAAAATGCAATGCGATCCCGGTAACGTTCGACACCAACTGAAAAGTGCCCTGCTAACCTGAGCCTAAATTACACACTAACGTGCTTAATCGCATATATTTACAGTTCCTGGTGGATACGATGAATGGACTCAGTGGTCCTCCTGTCCAGTCACCTGTGGGGGTGGTACTCAAGTCAGGACTAGAAATTGCACCAATCCTGTACCACTGAATGGGGGAACCGACTGTTCCTCCTTAGGGGGCAACATGGAAACCCGCAACTGTAACCCTGCTGCCTGCCCAGGGGTCAAAGGTAAACTACCAGCACGGAAGTTTTCAAATTGTTTAAACCATTTCAGAAAGGATAGAAAGGAAATTATGAGATAAAGTACGGTTATTGACTTAAAAATTCCAAAATTATTGACTCATTCAAAAGTTTTTTCGCCGGATTTCGGGGAGAATTAGTTAGAGACAAAATTTTTCTTATAAGGGTGAATGTATAGGGAAGACTCTTGTCTAGGATATCATAGAGAGCTTAGGGGAAATTCTACCTTCATAAGTTTTCCTTGACATTTCGAAAAGTTTTACTCGCTGACGTTCAAGTTTTCTTTTTTACATGTGCTCTTCCTTCAGAGTACTTACCGAATGTAGCTTTAGCTTGTACGCCTTCAAATTTTGTATCCTATGTCAGGAGCAGACCGTGGAAACCCAGCTTTTTATCGCGATTTTGAGTTTTTCAACTTGACACATGTCCTTAAACACTCGCACGTGTACATTAACAAGAACTTTTTGATTAGTGCGTGAGTTACTCACGTAATTTAACAACACTCGTACGGAAATCACATTAATAAACATATGGTACGTGGCCCGACCAATGGATTTTCTGCGGCTTTGACAGGTTGAGGTTTGAAACTACAGTGTAATTGGACAGTGAGTTTCTTTTTTACCCCATGCTCGCGATTAATATTTCATAACTTTCATTGCTATTATGCTCTTTGTCACAGTGGATGGTGGCTACACTCCTTGGAGCCAGTGGACAGAATGTACAGCGACTTGTGGCGGAGGAACACGCATGCGCACTCGGTCCTGCACGAATCCTCCACCTCAGAACGGAGGAAAGACATGTCTGGATCAGGGTCTGGGACCAGAATTAGAAACACAAGTGTGCAATGTACAGCCATGCCCTAGTGAGTAGCTAAGGAAGCAGGTGACTCAGAATTAAGAGTTTGAGAAGGATAACAATCATATCACTTTGGTTATCTTTCCTGGCACAACATGTTGAGGATGATTCGGCTGAAAATAGGCAGTAATAAAAGATATCAAACATAAACCGAAGGAGTTGAGGGAAAGCACCATACATGACATTGCAGCTGATGATGCTGCATCACCAAAAAATATTGGTTTGGTTAAATATGAAAAAAGAAAAGATAGAAAAAAAAAAGTAATGGTGTAAGGGTTGAGAAGTCAACTCGGTTGAATAGTGAGTAGCTTCGTTGACCTTCGTGATCCTTTCTTATTCTTTATGTAATTGTGTTTTGAATAGGTGTTTGTAACCCACCTTGTCAAAATGGCGGAACATGCGTCAATGCCAAATGTCAGTGTGGTCAGGGACTATATGGAGGAAACTACTGTCAGACACGTAAGTCATAAGGTTACCATAGCTTTTACAGCTGGCTGTTCTCAATTATTTTGGCAAAAGTTGAAACGCGCGAAGATAGTTTTTTAAGGAAAAAAATAAAAAAGATGCTGTACTCAAGAAGAGGTCGGGTGTCCCAGGCAACTATTTTTTGTCTTTGGGCGAGTTGTATAACTTTGCTTTTAAGAAAGTTTTCAAGAGCTCAACACTCCAGATTTCTGAAACCAAACACTTCAGGTTTTCTGTTATTCTTTTTTAGAGAACAGGTTTTGTTTTTGACTGAGGCGGGTAAAAATTCTTTGTTTTTCTCTATTCGCAGTACATCGGTCAAATATTTTTTTTCTTACGCAGCAATTTGTAAGATCCCTTGTCAAAATGGAGGGACGTGCAGTAAACCGAATCAGTGTACTTGCCCGACTGGATATGGAAGTAAAACTTGCAACAAGCGTAAGTAAACTTTAAACCTGTGATACTTTTGTTCCTTCGCTGTGATAAGGTTTAACTCGTAGTTTAGAATCTGTAAGGCATGTTGTGCACTAATTTATACACAGGTTCTATCGATGGATCTTTCCGAAGTTTTTAATGAAAGTGAAACATTTACGGCCATAGATTACACTTGAGAAGTACCTGTTTTTATAACTTATGGTTCCTTAAAACGGCAAAACTTGTCTCGGATTCTGGTGATTGAGCTGATGGTAAGCCATGCTTTAGTTAACTACAGGATGTAGTAAGGTGAAATCGGAAAGGATGAACGTAGTGAATTGTGTTAGAATTAACTGGCTCGTATTCTATCTTTTTAGCTGTTTGTCAGCGAGTTTGTCAGAACGGTGGAAAATGCGTCGCCCCAAACACTTGTCAGTGTCAACCAGGCTACTCCGGCCAGTGGTGTCATATCTGTACGTACTGATAACGATTAAGAATTGTTCTAATCTGAGACAGATAAGAATAATTTATCCATTTCTGTGTTTTGTTTCTTTATTTTGTTTCTTTTTGTTTATTTTTTTTTACGTCTAATGCCCTATATGTTTTTGCAGTCATTTGTTGAAATAAAAAACCTGAGTTTTTGTAGCTTCCGAGTGCAGTAAACCCCAAGGGCCGTTTTTTTAACGAAGTTTAGCCGTTGTTTAATTAACAGCATCGCATTCTAAGCCATCTTCAATTTAGCCAAACCCTTCATCTGAAAATTTGTTTTTGTGGACAGTGCCAAGAGGGCTAACGGTGGAAGGACATGTATTAAATTAAATCAACCCTCTTATAAAGAAAGCCTGAAGCCCGCTACTTGCGTAAAACCATGGTTTGGGTTAGACCTAAATTTCTTTTGTTTTCGTGTAAGTCTGGTTGATTGTAAATATGCAAAACACCTCCCACAGTTTCTACATGTTAACTTTTTCTCGTTGTTCTGAGGTTTTTGTTTGTTTGTTTGTTTGTTTCTTTTACTATTCATGCAAATGTTGGAAATTTGTTTCTCCGCCACGTAATTTGGGCTTTTGTTTCTGCTGTAGTCTCTTTTCTTTATTTTGTTCATGATTCTGTGTTTTCTTTTAAGATAATACCCATTGCGTTCATTTTATTATTCTTTTCCTTTTTTTTTCCATTTTCAGCAACTTGCCAGCCAGATTGTCTGAATGGGGGAATTTGTGTGAACAACAAATGCAAGTGCTCACCCGGATATTCAGGTCCTAACTGTAACATAGGTAAGAATAACATTTCGCATTGAAATCACAGTCAATGTAAGTCTATTTTCTTAAAGGAAGTCGTACTTGTCATCTTATCTGACCCAAATAAGAATGATCATGGGATCGTGCAACTGCACTGGAACGATTAGTAAATGACCTTTTCAGCGCGCATTTTTTTTAACTAACAATGTACATGAAAATATTACCCGCTTTTGATTGGCTAAACACGAGTGCATTCTCGTGCAACACGAGTGCATTCTCGTGCAACACGAGTGCAAAGTTGCAACACGAGTACAAAGTTGTAACACGAGTACAAAGTTGTAACACGTGTAAAAATTACAAATATAGCGCGCGCAAACGCGCGCACGCTTTCAAAATTTCGTCTCCCTTGATGACTTTCTGTGATGTTTTTCTTTTTTTCATGTAAATTATCAACTCGTAACAACATGATTTCTCGTGCAGTTTGGTGTGATAAACACTTGTAAATTTTCAAAGACTACAAATTGCACTTGCCTTACGGGCTCGTGCAATTTTGTTGTCTTTGAAAATTTGCCGGTGCATATGACACCAAATTTACGCGAAATCATGTTATTACCTTTACTAACTGTGAGCTATGCGAGCTAGGAAATTGCGAGCAGTACAACCGTTAAGGGCTTACCATTAATCAGACCCAGTTTTCCTGGTTTGTGTCCCGACATACTGAATGCAAGATATTGTCAGATAACCAAACATAGGAAAGCCAATCATATTCAATAGACTTTAATTCTTGGTTTCTGTTGATATCTCCTTTGTTTGTTTGTTTTTTTATAGTCTCTCCATGTGCCATTGGTAAACCGGAAGGACCTTGTCAAGTTGACATCCAACAAGAAGTGGGTAAAGCGTCTGTTAATGAACAAAGCTCTCCTTGTATCAGCTTCTTGAAGGAAGTACTGGCTCACTGTAGCTACAGAAATATGTCGCATTTTTATTCGAAAAAGAACTGCGAGCAAATATGCGGTAGGTTTCCATGTATAATTCTTACGGATAATACCTGTTGTACTATGGTAATGCCGGTGTAAGATAATTACCTTCTGTATACGTGGGCTGCAAAAAAAGTGGGAAAAAGAATAAAAATACTAGTCGAGATATCGAACCCTAGAAGATAAATCGAACCTCAATCATTCTGATTATGGCTCTGATTAGGACCTGTGGAAAAAGAACAAGAAAAAGATGAAACAAAATAAAAAGCAAAAAGCCAAATGCGAACGAAAACAACAACCTAAAAAACAAAACAATTAACATTAAGCCCTAAGAGGTTCAAGTGAGATAGCCTTATATTCCTATGAATAGATTCACATGTGCCACAAAATACATGAAATTATTACCAGCCTGTACGTCTGAGAACAACGGTGGTTCTTTCTGCCCTTCTGAGTCGTTTTTAAAAACAAAACAAGCCATAAAAAAAACATGACACGAACAGCTGACTTTCGATAACTTAAACCTCCCGCTACCCTCAATTAGAAATCAAAGTCTTCCGTATAAAAGTTCGTGTTGTCGTAGTTCTATTCCATGATTATGGCCACTGGTCACATGAGTGAAATATCAACGTGCACGTGATCCTTGGTAGTCTTACAGAGTGATAAAGTTCGTTTCTCGTTCTTGTCAGATCCCTCAGAAACAGACATATGTCAGAGAGTTTGGAACTCAGACAAATGCGTTAATGCAGAGCTGCGATACTATTTCGATTCGGCCACCGACAAGTGTAAACCATTCAAGTTTGGACTGTGTCTTGGAAATGAGAACATGTACCCCACAGAGGCAGCTTGTAAAGCTAAGTGTTCAGGTTTGTTCTCCTCCTTTTCCATGAATTGATGGTCACATTGATTTTGATAAACCATTTTCTTAATAACCATTTTCATTGTTGCGTTTTTGCTTTTAGGACCAAAACCAACGATTGTTACTCCGACGGGGCCGGGTCCTAAAGGTGTGAACCATGTTCGCTATTTGGTTATTTGCATTAATTAATTTATTTTTAAAGACTTTGTAGTGAAATAATTAGTTCTTACTGGGCAAATTTGAGCAGAACCTCGCCATATGCGGACCATTAATCACGATGTTTTGCCATAAACATGTTCAGTATTTGCTTTATCAAACGTTTACCGAGTCTGTTTTCATAATTACAGTACTTTCCATAAAACAATCCTAGCATCAGAGGCTTGATTTTTTCGGCAGTTCTTTATAGGTGATATTGTGGTCTCTTGACCAGTGGAAAGAGAGTGGTTTAATTGGACATTACTAACTTGCAATGGAAAGCCAGCTGGTGTTTTGGAAGCTTGCTAATGCCAACTGTTCTCTCACATCTCTTGTTAAAAATGTTTCACGCTCAGAGGAGTGGGTACTTCTTGGAGGTTATCTCCACAGTCTATCACCTACTTAGCATGCACTTGTCCAAATCCTATTATAAACAAACCTTTACACAAAATGGCGTGTGTCCCTGGATTTTAAGCCCATTTTTGCCTTTAATCTCGTCAAGGCGATTCATTCATTAAAATTCAGGGCGAATCTGCGATCACCTGCCAGACAAACTTGCCCAACAAACTTTTATGTTTTGTTCCTTAGAGCCCCCTATACCTGCAAGTTATTACTGGTATTTCCTGGCCTTGGAAAAGAATAAGATTTTTGGCGTCCCTCCATTGTATATCAGTGGACAAGTCAGTCTTCTCAACATGGGTTTCAGAATCTTTAACAGAACGTGGCTAGCTACAACGATTTCCTCGCAAGACTGTCTTCTAAATCCAGACAGCTGCGAGAAGGGTTTCACTATTGGTATAAAGCTTAGGTTAGACTTATCCGTAAAGTCTTGTAAGCAGCAGCCCAGGTACATCATCGATACTGGTCCAAGTGTGAAAGCGCGTGGTGTATCACTTTACGCTGTGGGAGACACGCTAGTTGCGCGAGTGGTCTCGTCAACGAAAACTTGGGAGGTATGTTGAAAGAGACGTAAAGTGCTTTTGTTGAAGGTGATATTGAGAACCAACAGTGAACTGCACAGACTTAAGGGTTTTCTTACGGGAAAAAGGAAAAATAATGAGCTTATGACTTTGAAGTCTCTGCATCTTTTTGTTAGCAAGAGCACGTCACTATGTCAAATTACAACCTCCTATAGTCATAAACACAACGAAATGAACTAAATTTATTCCTTTCTGGCTCATGTTCTTTAATTTCTTTATGCGTTCTATCAAGGTCAAAACGCCAGCAGCTTTTGATTTCTGGTGCTACATCATCATAACTTGGCATCCCGAAAAGGGACTGCAGTTTTACGGGAACAGTAATCTGAAGACCAGCCTTCATGCTGGTGAGGCTAACTCAGCCCCACCGCCTGTGTACAATGGTAAACTCAACTTCGTCGTTGGACGTGGACTGAATCAGAAGCCTGAACAGATGTGTGGCGTATTGTACATGTCGTCCACAGCTGTGTTTAAGCAATACGTCAACCAGGAATGGGTGAAAAAGATTTTCGCGTTCTTCTGGAAAAACAGTAAGTTAAATTGATTTTTCATGGAACCGCTTTGGAAGATTGGAAATTCGGACCAGGGGTAAAGCACTTAGGATTTATGTTTTTAAAGTCAAAAACTATCGGATTGCGAAACATTTTAACCAGTAGTTGGAAACTTTAATTAAAGAAAAGCTTAGAAAAAAAGTTTATAAGCCACGTTCTCGCCTTCCTCACCTTCCGTCCCCCTGCCAAAGAAAATTCATAGAATTAAGAAGTTAAGATTCATAACTAGTAAGACTCGGCTCATTTATTATGAAATGGCTCTCAATCGTGTCTGAGTTTTATGAGAGGAATTCTGGTACAGAGAAAGACCTCTTCAACACGTGACATTTATGGCAGCGTTCTGCATTCCATTATGTTTCGACTTGCCATAATTTTAATACCTTTGAAATAAACAAGTTAATATTGTCCTTTGCTTTCGATTTCAGTTGTGTCCAAGCAACCGCTCGTTGACTATTACATTAAGATGAAGATCTCGAATCTGTCTGGGAAGAAAGTTCTTCTCATTCCTGGTGATAACGATCCTGCAAGTGGCATGCCAATCAATGCCAATGTTATTGCCATGATATCCAAAGACGTTCCTGTGGTAGAACCGAACGTGCCAGCCGTGCAATTTGCTGTCGTAGATGAAGCCAGTAGACGGCAGTTCTTGTTGATAAATGGTAGCCAACTTATAACCCTGAGGCCTGTTAAAAACAAGAATGTGGTGCCGATAAATTTGGTTATTGGAAATCCAAGTGAGTAAAAAAATTGTTGAGGGACACTCCCATTCAATTTCTGAAGTGCTCCTGCGATGTGAAAGAGAACAAAAAAATGTTCTCTCCCGATTCCTATATGTATTAGTAAATGCTCCTTGCCAGTTATTGCGCTTCCTTTTCACCTTTTGTGTTCAAAGTCAATATTTTCGACGACAGTTTGTCAACTAAACTTCTGCTATTAATATATATTAATAGCTTATAAGTTCAAGACTAATCTAATTGAGATAGGGGATCGAGAGAAACTGAGGTCAAGGTATTACTTAAGGGCAAACCCCTATAATTTGATATACAAAGTGTATGTGATTTGTAAAGACACGAAAATTTGTCGTCTTCACCTTGAAGGCTGGCTACTCTCAAGTTCTCTCAAGGTTAAAAGGCAACATCGAAGTTCATTGAAAATAACCAGTTTTCTTTTCTATGTCTTGATCTATTGCCCTTCGTTTTATTGCAGTTGCCAACAAGTGGTATTACATAATACTTCGAATCACAAACAGAAACGATTTTGACATCGTACTCATACCATCAGACAACGATCCCCCTGGCGGTTTTGTTGTCCTGAAAAAGAAAATCGTTGTGATCAAGAAGAAAATTAAATCGCCACTGCCTATAACCTTTGAAGCGTCCCTAAAGACAGATTTGAAAAAGAAGTTGTTCATCAACTACAAATCAAGTCTAGTACTTAAACCCCTACCTAACGAAGGAGCTCCTATCACTATTACGGTGACATCCAATGGTAAGTGGTAGACACATACGCAGTTTCTTCAATTTTTTGCCAGTACTTCGGGTGGAAGTGCCGAGATGGACAGGTGTGCAGTCATACGATAGAAAAACAAACTTGATGAAATGACGGAGTGACCGACGAAATGAAAACAGACAGGCAGGACTAAAACGACCACATCAATAGAAGAGAATCAGTTTAGAAGAACGATCTAACATAATTTTTTTTGGCTTCATCAGCTTCTCCAGTTGTAATTTACTTCATCCGCGTTCGTTTTGCAAACTACGGAACGCAGAGTGTTAACATCACAACAAGCGACAAGGAACCGTCTAAAGGATTTACCATCAAGGCGAAAACTATCGTCCAGATAACCAAGAATGTCACACACAAGTCTCCCATCACATTCTGGGCTAAGGCTACGGATCATTCTTGTGTTCTCAACAATCAGCCCAGCTTGATCATTATTCCTCAAGAAAAACCCGGCCCTTGGCAAGTTGTGAACATAACAGACAAATGTAAGTGTTAGTGGGTTGGTCCGCCGGCCAAATCTTGAATCAGTTAATGGCTCAATTGATCGTTAGATCAATTAGTCATTTATTTAAGCACGTTATCAATCAGTTGATCAGTCAATCAATTATTTACAACTCAATAAATTGTTTAACTAGTCAAACAGCCATTCAGTCAGTCAAGAAACCAATCAGCCGAACCGATCAGAAAATCGATCACTCACTCAATTAAACAAGTTTATGAAATGTAAGAAAAGGTAAGCCCCTTTAAAGTTGTGATGTTAATGTTTTAGTGTTATCTTTTTTTGTTTACATGTCAGATGTTCCTCCAATATTCCCGCCGCCTCAACAGTTTTCAATACTACTTCAAGTAACAAACAATGCTGGAAGCCAAGTGATACTTGTATCAAACGACGCCAAACCCTTGAACGGTGACGATCTTCAGCCAAACAGTATGTTAACAGTCAGCAAACTGACCACGCACATGAAACCTATAAAATTCTATGCTGTGGACTCTGCAACGGAGAAACGTTTGTTGATAAACGGAATGGAAAGTGTTAGTGTGTCTCCGAGCACCAAACAGATTGTGATGCCTCTGGTTATATCAGGTGATTATTTTGAATTGTAAACCGATGCAGCGTTAGACTGTGTTTTGTATAGGTAATAACATGTTTTCGAGTGCAGTTTGGTGTTAATAAGCACGAGTGAATTTCTCAAAAACAACTAAATTGCACGAGCCCGCAGGGTACACCAAATTACAAAAGAAATCATGTTTTTACCTGTTAATAATGTACATCACAGAAAAACATCATAGAAAGTCAAAGCAAACGAAATTTTGAAAGTGTGCGCGCACTATTTGTGATTTGCACTCGTTCTACAACCTTGCACTCATGTTACATGAGAATGCATTCGTTTTCAGCCAATCAGAAGCGCTTAATTTTTTCTTGTACATTATTAGGTGGTCGTAAAACCCAAACCAAAATGCTCTAAACAGTCAGTGACTGTTCAAAGTGCAAACATGCATACTGTGTATAGCAAAGGAAACGCGAGTAGCAAGGTCACCATTGGTTTTACTAAGGCTTCTTTTTGGTTGGCAGGATTGTGGGAGTTTTTCGACCATTCACTGAGCAACGTACAGTAAAACAATTTTTATTCCGGATCAACTTCGTCACCCAAGTCAAATTTACTTTTCAAAAATTTACTGACAAGCGAAGAAATCAGGTTTATTTATGCGTAGCTGAGCTTTGAACAACTTAGAAATGCGGCAATGTTATCCTCTGCATTAATTTTTACTCAAACTAACAATCCCCGAAGTGCAAGAAAGTCCTAATTGGATTAATTTTGAGAATCCCTTTATATCACTGGAAACTAATTTACATTTTTTGTTTTCAACAGATGGTATGGGTGAAAAACCAGGTAAATTTGTTTTTGCTTTTTTTCCAAATTATTTACGTTATCGTAATTGTTTTTTTTCTCTTTTTTTTTCCTGCCTTTTTGTAACCTGCAAGGTCAAGAAAAATGAATCAGGGAAACCTGAAATTATGTGGACGTCTTTTTTTCCTGTTACCATTCTTTGGTCGAATTCATTATCCAAAATGCCGTATAGGATATTAAATCGGTTCAAGGCACTACTGTTAAGGGCGGTTAATGGCCGCTACGTTATGTTACATTTTATGTTAATATTCCCCTTTCGTTTTAGTAATGCCTGCTCTGTCCCCCAGTCAGTACTGGTCATTCTTTGTCATATCAAACGGACTTATTCCTGGAAAGGCAGCTCTCCAGGTACACGGCAATTCTCGGAGTGTTGAGGGGGGTCTCCTCTTGGATGGCGCTTCAGGGTATCTCAGCTCTCATTTGAGTGGCCAGGATCCGTTGGTAAATCCTGGTGATTTCTTGGACGGTTTTTCTTTTGGTTTGAAGCTGAAATTCCCTGCGGCGGTACTGAACTATGACAACCCCAGGTATATACTGGACACTGGGGAGAAGAGCGTCAATTCGCCGGGAGTTTCGCTGTATTTGTTGAATAAAAAATTGGTTATGGAAATTGCAACTTATGACACTCGATGGAAGGTAGGTGTTAATGTCGTTGTCGCTGTTTTTATCTTTGTAAAGGATTGAATGCGGGTATTTGTTGAGTTCTTCATAACAGTCCCCGACTCACTGTATTTTTAGATACTTTGTGTTTGAGATGATTATGTGGGTTTTCGCAGAATTTGATTTATGATATCACTGCGAAACCTAGCTTTCAATTTTGCAATGCTTAACTCTTAAGTTTACCTAAGACATTTTTATGCGAGATTCTATTAACGATGCCAATCACAGTAATCATAAATAGACAGATAAAAAGAAAGACCGCACGTTCTGCTCTGTGACTCTCCCCAGGCTGAAACGGACGCGATTACAGACCAGTGGTTCTATCTTATCACAACTTGGCGGATGAAATCTGGCCTTAGAATGTACATAAACGGCAAGAAAGAGGCGCGGGACAAGGGAGGGGTTGGTGTTCAGAACATGAAGGACTGGAAGCAGCACGATAACTTCTGTGTTGGACGTAACGTTGGAGGGAATGGAGTGTCCTTTACAAATTTCTATATCGCATCCTTTGTGGTCTTCAAGAACCACTTGAAGGCTCAAACGGCGTATTCTGTGTATAAGTACTACAATAACGATGGTGAGATCAATGTTCTTTTGTTTGCGCAGCTACAGTTACGGCTGTTTAAAAAATGTAATTGCCCCATCTTGACATAGCAAATCCTTCCTCCATGTGACGCGCTATAATCACAGGTCACAAAGTACAACTTTTTTCAGCGGAAGTGGAGAAAGAATAAGCAAATCTAGGATGAAATTGGTATAAGTCAAGAATTTTGTCATCTTAGTAGTAATTTGTCAACCATTTTGTCGCCAATTGTCTACATGTTAGAGGAAAGAAAAGTCTGTTGCAGAGCAATATATTTTGAAAGCGCTACTGTTCTGTTTTTGAGACATGTTCAATGGTCTGAAGATACTTGCCACTTAAGTCACTTTTTGTTAAGTTTTTCAACGGTGTTTATTTTGAAAGTATAAATAGGCAATTCCACTAAATGATTTGATCTCTCTCTGCAGTCGCCGTCCAACCTGCCAAGTTGTACTACGTAACTCTTCTTGTAAATAACACTGAAGCAGAAGATGTTCTACTCGCTGCAAGCGATAGTCAACCGGCCAGCGGCTTCGCTCTGAAGGGTCAAACGTGCAACATGTTTGTAAAAAAGCTTAAGAGTCCATCCCCAGTGAAATTCCGTGTGTGGGGCATGTCCACTGACAAGCCTTTCCTGTTGAATGGAGAGAGAGAAATCACCATAGTGCCCAGTGATTTCGAACAGGACGCCACTGACGTCTCGATCAAGCTGGTGAAACCTGGTGGTGAGTCATCAGTGTTGTACCACATAACATCGCAGATTTCTACGAAATAGGATTTAAATTGTTGATACTTTCACCATAAACGACTTTTAAAGCCTTTGATTCGGTGTTTATCGGCTGATATGGACCTTGTGTATTGTCATTTAAATTACCTCGATGCACTTTTAACTTATTATATCACATTACCTTGCCCAAAAGGAGGAAAACACTCAACATCGAGGGTAAAATGAACCCAGAGTGTCAACAAACTTTTGCTTGATTCCGCAGATGACTTGTCTCCGCCCCCAAGATTCCACATGTCGTTCCTTGTGGAAAACCAGGCAGGCGTGACCATGAGAATACTTACAAGTGACAATGACCCCCCTGATGGCTTTAAACTAGAACCGGAACACACAAGTATCATCACTAAAGAAGTCAGCAACCCGAGTGACATGTCCCTGCATGCTGTGATACCCGGCGAGGAGAAGACACTTCTTGTAAATGGCCAACCGAGAATAATAGTCTCACCCTCCAAAGCAACTGGAGATCCCATATTGTTAAGAATAACTGGCAGAAAAGGTGCTTGATTTGTTTATCTGTTCGTTTTTGTTTCTGTTCTTGTACTTTAAGAGTAAGATACCTTCCTGCAGGATTGATGTGATACGTTTCCAACTAAAGCTTTTTTATGCTTTGGAAATTTAATTGGAAAATAAAGGTGAAAAAAAACATCAACAATGACAAATCACACGTTTCTGTAATATCAAACTGAAAAGTCTTTTTGTATCAAAATTACTTTCACACGAGCAAGTATGCTCTTCATTTAGGAATGCTCGTCTTTACCTTATTTCAAGTCAAGACGATTGCGTTGTAGTGCTAATGCGACAGTCACAATAACAATTATATTGATAATAAAAAAAAGCAACAATTATTTTGTTACAGGTGACGCCGCCCCAGACGGTGGTATTGTGGTTAATACTCCTCCGGGTGAGTCTTTTTGAGACTTTTACTGACGTATTTTACGATTTTGTTAATGCACATGATTTGCTAAAGTAATCAACGAAGTGGTCGTCAGCCTTATAATGACTAAATTGGTGATTCACACGACGCCGACAGGGGCAGCAGAACTATACTCTCTTTACGCTAAAATGGACGAAAATCAAACCTCGATCTTTACCTTTATTTCCCTAACTTACGACATCGGATTTCGACCTTCCCTTCTGACATCCCATCCTGACTTGTGATTTTACCCCTTCGTGTACTGCACTATTCACCATGAACTAGTCGCAATATATAGCCTATCGAGATTTGCTATTGTTAATCAGCACCTATGTCCAAAGGTAAACTTCATTTCGTTCCACTGAGACATCTCTGCTTAAGCTTCTTGTATACAACTTGCTTACCTCCATATCTAGTTCCAAATATCTACTTTTGGAGGCTGAAGTCAATTTCGCCACAAGGCTTCATAGAAGGCAACCCAGCGTTCAGAGTACACGGCACTGTCCAACCAAGCGATGGTGGGGTGGCATTTGACGGGCAGTCCGGTTTTCTTACGACGGACATGGCGAGTACTGACTGTGTCATGGATCCTGCACTCTGCATGAAAGGGCTTTCGATTGGTATGAATCTGAAATTCGACCAGTCAATGAAGGACTATAAGGAGCCTCGATATTTGATTGACACTGGCGCTCAAAGCTCCCAGACCCGCGGTGTGTCTATGTATGTCAAAGATGGGAAGATATATTTCAAATTGGCGATTTCTCAGAAAGTTTGGGAGGTAAGATGTAAACAATTCGAAATGGGAATGGAAAGAGTTTTCCTGGAATCTTTTAAGAGGAAGCATGTATATAAAATAATCATCTTTAGGCTAGCATCGATGAAAGAGGTCTATGACGAAAAGGTTGTAACCTACATAGCCAGTATGGCGTGGCGTGTAAACCGGCTATCAGGACCCCAACGATCGCGCTCTGCAATAGCTCCCTTATATTTCACGGGTTACGTGGCCGTCATCAATAGTTAGCCTGATTGTCAGCTCAGCTTTCTTAAACATGATTTAATGATTTCTTACCTAGGTGTCAGCTCCGTTAGAATTTGACAAATGGTTCTACCTGACTAGCACATGGAGCGAAGTTGACGGTTTGTCGTTATATCAAAATGAAGTTCTTAAAGCAACAGACGCACAAGGCAAACAAGAGCCGGCGAGACCAACTAACGCTGCACAAACAAACTTCTGTGTTGGCGGGAGAGTACCCAATGTGTTTGGATCAGATTTTGCCAAATTTTCTATGAAATCTCTGGCTGTGTTTGATGAGTGCATCCCGGCACCTCACACAGGCAGTGTCGCTTCTTTCTACAAAGATTATGACGGTTCAGGTAGGTGATAAGAAGCAGTTAATGATCAAAACCTTTAGGGGATCCGCCGCTTGTTTCATTTCGCCCTTCCTTGTGTCCCTTAAACGATTTTTACTTGTATTTTCAAAGACCATCAGATGAGGTATAGTTCTATAACTGCTTGAGTAAATACTTGAAACTTTTCGTTCTTACTTTTCAGGAGCTCCAGCCAAATTTTACATCGTCCTGGAAGTAACAAACCTTTCGAAAAAGAATTTAACGCTGTTTTCGTCAGATCATTATCCGTCCCAGGGCTTCACTATTAACGCCGGGGTGGTAGCGAAGATTAAAAAAGCCGTATCCAGGCCCTCGGCGGTAATTTTTACTGCGCAAGATGATGGGAGTAAAGAAGCATTATACTTGAACGGTTTAAAGGAAATTTCTGCGACGCCAACCAAGTCGCCTTTGCAAGATGTGAAAGTGTCCATAACTGGAGAAGGTAGCCACATTTCAAGATGTTTTTTTCCTTCATTTTTTAAAGGAAAGCCTCATGCGTTCTTATTGAAAAAGTGAATATGTTTTTTTCCAATCATTTGTCGTGCTTTATTTTGTCTCAGGTGGATAATCTGTTAAAATTTCAGCATTTGAGCAACTTATTGAAATGTCAGCACTTGAGAAAAGCATCAAAATGTCGGGAGAGAGACTCTCGAATGAGAAGAATTGTTCCGTTGTTTAAGGCGTTTTTTCCCTTGAAATTAAAAATATTTTTGGCACCTTTTTGTTTCTTGATTTTTTTTAAATTTTATTTTTAAATTTTATTTTTCAATTTAATTGATTACTTTTTCGAATTTTCCTGTTATTGAATTTCATTCTTTTCTTGATTTTATTTTTTATCTATTTGCACTTTCCAGGACAGCCTTTTACGGAACCAGTAATCAATGCTGGTGAGTTCATGATACGTTTAATTTTTCCGATTTTTATTTTTCCTTCATTAGTTTGTTTCTTTATTTATTTCTTGTCTTTCTTTCTTTGAAAGGTGGAGCTATGGAAGAGTCCAGCGTTTCAGGTGAAGCTCAAAATTTACTTCCTTTCGTCATAATCAACTAGAAAGCTTGAGCACAAACGTGCCTCAAGATACCGGCAGCAGCTGAAAGTTGAAAGTTCTCATTGCTGATACTCACGATAGCTTTTTTGTCGGCACAGTCTGGTTTAAAATGCCAAAATGACGACTTTTCGGTTGATCCATCAACGTCAAAGCGCTCCTGAATTATTTCCATTCTTCTGGTTGTTGCAGGAATGTGTCAAAAGCCTCTCTACCTAACTTCTCCGGTTACTACGACAACTGAGAGTTTCTTGCTAACTCTGGCCTCTCTTACTTAAGCCACGACGTTTTTCTCTGCATTAAAGGAAACTAAAATAATATTTCCTTTTCATTTTGTAGCACCTCCAGTTAACCCTTCTCACTCCTGGATAATCGCATCAATGAATGATAAACAAGTACCTGGCAACCCACCACTGTCGATTGTGGGAGGGTTGGAAGCAGTACCGGGTGGGGCTCGTTTCGATGGTATTCAGAGCTGCTTGAGTGGACAGCTTCCCAGCACAGCATGTGTCATTGATCCAGACATGTGTGTTGATGGCTTTGCTGTTGGCGCTAAGCTGAAATTCAGTGACATGTCGTTGACATCAAACGCGCCACAGTACGTCGTTGATACTGGTGCAAGCAACGGTAACAAGGGAGTTGGCATGTTTCTGCAGCTGAATGCGCTCTATTTCAAGATTGTTACATCAAATGCGGTTTATCAGGTAAATGCACTTCTACTAAATTTAAATGAGAAACTCTTTATTTGAATTTAAAATTAGCGTCACAAACCCATCCTAGTGCGTGCTGAACTTCATGTATACCCCCCAAAGAAAAAGAAAAAGAGAGAGAAGAAGAAGAAGAGAAGAAATGTGGTGGTTTCCTTAAACTAGCTTTTCGTCCTTATTCTTTCCAAACAGGCCTCCATCCCCGTTTACGCAAACAAATGGTTCTACATCATGGGCGCCTTCAGTAGGAAATCTGGTCTTCAAGTCTACTCCGATGGTGAGCTGGCGGATGGAGATTTATTGGGCACCAGCGGAGATCACGAGACTTCTGCAAAACCTCAAAACTTCTTTGTAGGCAGCAGTGTCAATCAGGGCGCACAGGCCAAGTTTCAATTGGGTTCAATCTCTACTTTCAAAGGACAGCTGTCACCGAAAACGATTTCTCACATTTACAGTTACTTCTGGAGACAAGGTAAAGTACGATTTTATCCACTCTGTGCAATCTCATTTCAAGTAACCTTTTCCTTAAAATGATTCTCTTCGCCTGGATATAAAATGAGGAAGCTTTCTAGATTGATCTAACAGCAAAACGGGGAAGAAAATGATGCGTTGTAATGAAAAAAATATCATCAAAGTTATTTCAGGTTTGGAAAATTGATTGATAAACATTCGTGTTACTCCTCAAACTGGAGGAAATTATGCGTCGATCAATTTGAAGCCTCAACGTCTCCCCCCGGGCAACCCCCGGGCATGTGAGCTTTTGAAGATTGTTGCGTTAAATTCTTCCCCTCTCCTTCGGGGACTAAAATTGTATTCAAATGCTCGGATTTGATTGTAATGTTTTTTTGAAAAAAGAAAAGATTAGCGATCGTTACTTTCTTGTAAACCTTTTCTTCTGAGACATCTGCTTTGTACTTTTAAACACCTCCATATTACAAGGTAAACAACTTTTATTTTTTAGAACGTTATCTCATAGTTAGAAAGGATAGTTTTTAATCAGTAGGTCACTTGTGATCATGGATATGAAATTATAATCACAATGAAGGTTTTACCTTGGCTCTGTAATTTTTGTTTCAGGATCTGAAGGAGAAGGAGAGAAATATTTCATGTCACTGAGAGTGACCAACAACATTGGGCAAGACGCGCTAATTTTCTCCAACGACAACCAAGCACCGAACGGCATGCTAGTGAAAAAAGGTTCCACCTTGACGATTGAGAAAACAATGGTTTCCAAACGTCCCGTCTTCTTCACAGCCATCGACGGCAATACACTGGCGAGATTTTTCCTTAACAACGTGGCACGGCTGAAAGTAAACCCTTTGCATTCACAAGAAGACGTCATGGATGTCACTCTCTCACCGTCAGGTGAATTGGTGCACTGGTTGCATGTACATGCTTATGTCGATTAAGGAAAAATATAGATATCAAATATATATTATATCGTAACAGAAATATTAATGAAAACTGATAATATAATTTATGAAGAGGAAAATATCTGTTTTGCTTACTGGTAATGCGTGATTTTAATCTCCACAGGAGTTAATAACGACGAAGCTGCCAGAATTATTCCTTCTGCTGTTATTCCAGGTTTGATTTCTCTTCTCATCAAAATTTTAGTATTTTGCCTAAATAGTTTTAAATCGTGAACTACGTATAACCGACCGGCAAACGGATAAAAGTAATATTTTGCTTCAGCTGTCTTGCGACACAGTGAACATTTTCAGCGTTTGCTGTGAAAAAGAATGGCTTCTTTGTTTTTCAGTTGGGTCTTTAAAAGATTAGAAAAAGAAAAAAAGGAACGAAATCAGCAAAAAGCGTGGTTCGGAGGGACTCCTTTGGCAGCTCCCCCCCCCCCAGCCCCCCTTTAAACTCTGTTTTCGACGACTTATCCCCCCTCTGTCCCCCCCTGAAACCATGTGATCTCCCAGATCGTCCTACTCCCCCCGGCGATAACTAACGACTTATCCCTTGATCTTATATTTTTCTTTATTAGCCAGTCCAGTCAGTCCGTTTCACTCCTGGTCTTTCATCTTCAAAACTCACGAGAAAATAGTAGGATCACCGCCTCTCAATTTATTTGGCGACACACCCATTCAAGGTAGTGGAATGTCATTTGACGGACTGGGTACCTACGCTACCACCTCCCTACCAAAAAGTGACTGCTTACAAGACCCGGGATGGTGTGTGAACGGCTTCTCTATGGGTGCTAAGCTGAAGTTTGATGAAGAAGATATGTCGTACTCTACACCCAAGTACATTATTGATAGTGGAGCCCGCAGTCTAACCACACGTGGGGTGTCGGCGTACATCGTAAATGGCAATCTTTTCTTTGAACTTGCCACAGCCAAAAAGGCTTGGAAGGTGAGAAAGATGTTGAAAGATGAGATGCGTCCTCGTTTTTTTTTTTTTTTAATATTGTTTATTTATTCATCGATTTCTCCAGTTTTATATATGTCATAAAATTGGCAAGTTTTCATTTTGTGGATAACGTGCTCTTTTTGTAGAGATGAATTACATGAAATCCACATTAGGAAAGTACTGTTCGAATAAAGTGATTCGTTATGTGCTTTTCAGGTGCAAACTAAAATTTCCCCCGATGTGTGGTGTTACGCTAGTATGACTTGGAAGAATGATGTTGGCCTCAAGCTGTACCTTGATGGTTCTGAAGTGGTATCTGATTCTACCGGCAAAGACCTTGACCTTCAACTTAACACGAACAAACCAAATTTGTGCTTTGGACGGGACGTACAAGGCCAAGGCCATTTTGCTAAGTTTGCTATTGGAACATTCTCATCATTCAACACATATTTGTCGCCGCCAATGATGCGTAATGTGTACACCTTCTACTTTAGGAGTGGTGAGTGTTGGCGTTTGTTGTTGGGGTCTCATCAAGGGGCTAATGAAAGGGTGCTGGAGAAGTCAAAAGAAAGTTCAGGAAACGAATAAATGTAGCTTTTGTCGTATTTGAGAATTTTCCTTGCTCTTTTTTCCTTCGTGTTTTTCTGTTGTTTGCTTTAATTGCCTCCGCTGCTTGTTTTACAATACATATTATAATTCTCTTGGGAC
The DNA here is from genome assembly GCF_036669915.1 of Pocillopora verrucosa. NCBI lineage: Eukaryota > Metazoa > Cnidaria > Anthozoa > Scleractinia > Pocilloporidae > Pocillopora > Pocillopora verrucosa. The sequence continues at coordinate 30,647,504 of NC_089314.1, read as the reverse complement.
CAACACAAATAAGAATTGAAAATAGCTACGTTTGTATGATATCGTAAATCACCTGGCCTGCAACTTGACTGCAAGTTCCAGAACACAGGCTTTGAGATGAGAGACGCGACATTTTTTGCAATTGAAATTCGCACATGAATTTTCCATAACGATTTCAAAAAGAGAGGAAATTGATTAAGCAAAGTTAATTTTGTCATTTTAGGCATGTTTGATGCATCTGCTTCGAACACAATTAAACTGCAAGTAAAAAATACGTTTGACCAAGATGTGCAACTCATGTCAAGCGACAAAGAGCCATCTCAAGGTGTTCAGGTGAGGATTGGTATGCTAACACTAAATCTCTTGAGAATTTTAAGTTGTAATTTCCAAGGAGGTAGTGCATCTAAAGCTCTTACTGTTTACTGCGTCTCCTCTTTCCTCCGACGGATTGCTCGCTGAGTGCTGCTCGCACTCAGAAGCTAATTCCACCCACCTTGTGTCAGGACCCAGGGGTAATGAGCTGACAAAAATTAAATTACACTTTAAGTTACACTGGGAAAGGAGTAGACTAAAACGGAAAGTTGTGCTGGTGTCTGCTTCATTTTGAACTTCCTTCTTTTTCTTCGCAGATTCTTAAAAAGTACACAATGGATGTTCGCAAAGAAGTGTCTCTTGGTCAACCGGTCACTTTCAGCGCTAAGGCCGGAGCTGTTAGTCTGTTGTTGAACAATCAGGACCAAGTCACAGTCTCCCCGGAACTGACTCGTAAAGGCTCGTTCGTGTTGGTTATCTCCAAGGAGAAGATAAACGGTGAAGGGGGAGGTAGGATCATTTACGGTTCCCTATGGATTTAAACTAATAACTTTCACATGCTACTGTGATTAGTATTGCACCTGTTTGTCGTAAAGGATAGCATTGTTAATCTGAAGCAACCCCCATATCAGTCTTGACACTCACTTGGACAGGTCTCCTATAGGCTGTGTCCGACATCTTTCGATGAGTGATGTATTGAGCACATAAATTCAAGCTTTACTTATTAACAGCTTCTCATTTAAGTTTTATTTCACGGTTAAAACGCTCTGTGTTTGAGAAAAGTTTTGAATGTCTTAAGTAAATTTTGGGTTAAAAAGAACCTGAATTTAATTCCCCTAACTGAGAAAAAATAACCTCTTAAGTCAGCCCTTTTGTATGTTTTGTTTTGTCTTGTTTGTATTTTCATTTCGTCGTTTGTTTATTCGTTCGTTTGCATTTAAGCATATTTGTGTACTATATATCTCGTTGTAGGAACTTCAGCCGTTGGTACGTATTATATTTCAATGAAGATAATGAACAAGTCAGGTAAAAATGTGGTGATCATGCCAAGTGACAATAATCCCCCTCAAGGATTCCCTGTCAAAAAAGGCTTCATGGTGTCTTTTACTAAGCCAACCACCGGAAATTCGGCCATCACGTTCAAGGTCATGGATCAGACTTTAACCCAGCTGATGAAGATTAATGGCAAGGATAAGGTTGAACTTATCCCAACTGAAGTTAAAAGTGCACCGAAGACATTCGAGATTCTGGCACCAGGGATGTCGCAAGGTTTGTGGTTTAACTTTACATCCTGCCTCGTGGTGAATTTAAGGGTGGGTTTCCTCTCACGACGGAGTCGTAGTCGAAGTCGTAATCTGTAGTGCGGAGCGAAACAATATGGTGAAAGTCAAACCGACGGAATCGAAACAAGAGTACAGAATCCGTCACTCATCATAAGTCACTGGATCGTAAGTTTGCGAGTACTATGTGGAATCGGAAGAAAATGGAACCGTTCGAATTCTTCGGACCGACTCCAATTCTGCATTGCCTACATTCCGCCAACGACTTCGATTTTGGATTTCTTCTAATTCATAATCGCTCTAATGACTCCAATTACAACTCCGACTCTGTCGCTGGTGAAAACCAACCTTTAAACTTAACACTTTTGTTTTGTTTTGTTTATTCTGTTTTTTGTTTTGTTGTGTTTGATTAATTTGGTAGTGTTTTTTTTGTCTGTTTTTTCCTGGACCTATTTACTAAGGGAAAGAGGATCCGGAGAAGATCAGTATCGTACAGCACAATTAGATATAGTATCTCCAGCCAATGCCCCGAGACCGTCATTAGTAATATTAATAGAATTTGACGTATCTTTTTATAACAGGAGGACAGCAGTATTACTTAAGTGTTCGCTTTAAGAACAAGGCTGGACAAGACGTGATAGTCAAACCAAGCGACAATAACCCCGCCCAGGGATGGAAAGTAAAAAAGAACTTCATGATGGATATCACGAAAGGTACCGTGTCTGCTCAGCCTGTGACACTAGTGGCTACATCAGCTGACGGCAAAACACCGCTGGCCATAAACGGTCATATGGAGGAGGCTCTAACGCCGCAGCTTACGAAGGATAAGAAGACAGAGTTAGTTCTTGGAACCCAGGGTAAGTTAATGGTGATAAAAATGACTTATTACAGATAAAGGGAGTAATTTTATGAAATTTATCTGCTCCGTCTGTTTTTGCTCTGCAGTCGTTTCCTTGTTCGTCCATCCGTAAGTTATTTCGTTCGCTCATTGGTTTGTGTATTTGTTGTGTAATTCGTGCGTAGGTTCGTCCCCTCGTTCCTTCGCTAGTTTACTAGTTCCTTCTTTAATTCGTTCACACGTTCGTTGGTCCAGCCGTAGTTTTGTTCATTTACTTGGTTACCATTCACTTAGTGGTCTACTTTACCATTTAACGAGGATTTTTTTTTTACTACATTGTTCGTTCAGAATCTAATTGTTTATTTGAAGGTTTTATATCCGGACTGGTCAATCAGTTTATATAAGCACTGTATATCACGTGCCTCTACGCTTATAACGTTTGGACAGATGTCTGAGGTTATTCTATGTGCACAAAGGGAATGGAGAGTCACAAACGACTAGCTTCACGAACTCTTAATTTATTGTCATTATTTTAAACTGTTTTGATATTTTACCATGCATGTAATTCGGTATTTGTTTTTATTAATTCCCTTCAGTTACGGGAAAGAAGAAATCAGGAGTGCCCGTAGCCAGACAGCACATCGCTGAAAAACCGTCGCTTTACTATGTGACATTGAAAGTCAAGAACCGTGCAGGCAAAAAGTCCATCATAGCACCAAGCTATAAGGGTCTCAATGAGGGTTTCCACATTAACAGTGACTCCATTATGAAGATCACGCGCGAGTTCCAGAGCGCAGAGCCCTTACTCTTAAAAGCCTTTGATCCTGATTCTCGTTTACCAATGATGATTAACAATCGTAAGAGCATTATCGTGAAACCCGCCAAGATTAAAGAAAAAGTTACTGATATCGTCATATCTCCTCTGAGTGAGTATATGTCCATTCTCATCTTCTTTTTAGCTCTCAATTTTGTCTCGGAGTAACTTTGAGAGCTTTCAATTCGATTCAAAGTTACTTAATAATGGATTATAGAGACTATCACTGACAACTACAACGCTTGTTTATGCATTCATTTGCACAACAGTGCAAGAAACAGAAATACGGAAATTATTTAATAGAATGGAACTAAAAGGGTCAAGCGTTGTTTAATTGAGTTCCTTCCAATGAATCTCTCTCAGAGATAAGGGCCATGACTTCATGCTCGCCAGAGTCAAAACTGAACGATTTAACGAGCTTTTGTAAATTGATATTTGGTTAGCATTTTTATGTTACTCCTGTAACTACATGATTGGCTTTTAGATTTTAACTTACCATTGATAAATTGTAAACTCACACTTATGTCGCATCTCATTCTTTCATAACGCCTTCATTACTATTATTATTATTTGTTTTATTATCATAGTTATCCTGATAATTATCGTTAGTACTAATTTTATTGTTATTATTAGAGAATGTTTGAATGGATTGAAAATGAAGAACTTGATATCTGAGACTTATCTATTTTTCTCCTTGCTAGAAGGAGGACCCATGGGCCCTGAAGAGCGATACATTACACTGCTCCTCCATAATAAGGTTGGTCGTGAAATTAGGGTGACACCGTCGAGAGGCCGAAAAGGAGGGTATGTTGTCGCCAAGAATGGATACCTCAAGGTGTCTATGATTTTTCCCAAGAGCGGAGTTCTCTCTGAACCCGTCACATTTGAAGCAAAGGATCTGGAAACTCTGAGTGACCTAGAAATTGATGGTGATGTGAAAACGGTTTCAATTGCACCTGGAGAGTTCCCGGATGAGGTGATTAATATGACCATCACCGCACCAGGTAAGTCGAATTTTGTTTGTTTGTTTACTTGTTTGGTTAGCCTGCGATTTGATGACGACTGTGTTGGAGCCAGAGATGTACTGCTTAAATGTTTTAGTATTCTGTGATTTTATCAGTAGAATAAACGATATTTTTTCGGATCGATCGGATCACGTGTAATGTTTAAGTTATTTTCTTGTAACTGAATGATCTGATTAGTGATTAAACGCAACAAAATCCTTCTTTCCACTGAACATGTAATTTATCATACACGCTTGTTTCTCATCAGCGCCTAAAATCAAGCCAGTCCATTCCTGGTCGACGTTGTCATTTGAAGACAGCCATATTCCGGTGGGACACACTCCTCCGGCTGACAAACTCTCTAGCAGCAGCATTATTTTTCATGCGCTTCATTCAACGTCCCAGGACATTCCTGGCAACCCCGACTTGAGGACACATGGAGACATGAAACTGGTCGACGGGGGTTTGTCGTTTGACGGACAGGACTCACATGCTGTAGCACAGGTCCCTGCCGATGATTGTGTGGTCAACACAGAGAAGTGCGCAGATGGGCTTACATTTAGTACAAAACTTAGGTTTGAGAAGGAAGACAGGGATGAGGAGCTGCGATACATTGTGGACACCGGTGCTCACAACCGGCGCATGCGTGGCTTTTCCATGTTTACTCGAGGACCCAGATTGTTTGCTTTGGTGAGGAATGCTGATAGAGAATGGATGGTAAGTTTTCGAAGGTGTAGCATTGAACACAAAAGAGAGAGTATAGTGTAGCTCATTTTGCACACTATTGACGTCAAAATCAAGTTTTTGCCATTATTCGGTCATTTGTGGTAACGAACTGAACAGTTAGGAGTTATATTTGAAAAAAATATATTGAAGCAGATACCCTCAAACCAGTTACAATTTTTTTCGACCAAAGCCCTTGTTCAAACAGTGTCCGTCTTTGAAAAGACTCGCTAAAGAAAGACTATTTTTACTTCCACGCCGTCAAAGAAATTGGTTATCAAATGCAGCCTCGACATAGCCATCAACTTAGCGCAACCCAAAGTGAAAAACTCATTTGAGAGACGTCGAACCTAAGTATTTGATTTCACTTTTCTTTTATTCCAACGAACTCTTCTTGTCACAAACTGAGTTGTACTCTTATTGATACTGTAGGTCGAAAGCCCGAAACTTATGCATAAATGGGTGTACGTTATGGTTACTTGGAGTAAGGAAGACGGAATGAAAATGTATTACAACGCAGACCTCCGCGTTCACAATGTCACAGGGAAACCAGTGCCCCTGACCTCAGTCACTTCATACAAGGACAACTTTGTGATTGGACGAGAGGTTGGAAATAACGGTCCTTTCCACCCTTCAGCATTTGATATGGCTTCTTTCACAACATTTGCTGGACGTTTAGCGCAAGATGATGTCAACGCTGCTTACATATTCTTTTGGAGTGGGTGTAAGTATTTCAACTTGTTGTGTCCGTAAGCTATAAGTGTTCTTTGATGTTTTCAACGAGCTGAGACCTGGAATTATTCATGGAAATCAATTGTAGGGCCGAAATGACGAACAGACTTTGCCCCTCAGGTTGAAAGCCGATCGCTCACTCTTGTGCCGTTCTCTTCCTTTGCAGTATCTGCTAAAATATATTATGCTTCTTTGTGCGTCACAAATGAAGTTGGCCGACCTGTTCTTCTGAAGCCAGACAAGGGTAACCCCCAAGGGTTTGAAATTGCGCCGGACTCCACCCTGGAGGTGACGCTAATGTCCATGTCAACAGACGGTGCCCCTATCAAGCCTGTGTACTTCATCGCTGAAGACAAACAGACCAACACCCATCTGAGAATCAATGATTTTGATAAAGCATTTCCTGTAACTCCCAGAGATGGAAGGAAGCCTTGTAAAACGCTGCTTGTAACTGTGGCACGTAAGTTCAGTTGGAAATATAAGCAAAACCTACTTTTTCGGTCGGAAAAGCATAGAGCAGCGGTGTTTGACGTTACTTTTAGTAATTAAGAGTAACCATTGGAGCCAACTAAGCGTGTCTTAAATTTTTATAATAGCTTTACAAATTCGTCCTCACTGTACATGTCTTATTATAAGGATGAACGTGTTTCTTTTCTGTTTAAAATTTTGTATCGTGTTCAACAATAAAAGTAGTTGATAAAATACGATTTATTCCCATATAGCACCAAAATTGCGCTACAAGAAGATGTGGCCGCTACACAAAGTAGAGAATGGTCGACTTGTCGGAGACGATCCCGTGCCCGAGGCCCACGGAGCTATAGTTCCCCTGGAGGGGGGGCTGCTGTTGAATGGCAATGATTCCTGGCTGGATATGGGCGACTTTGAAGGTGAGTGACACACAGCGACTGAAAAACAACTGTTTGGTGAACCTATGCTTCTAAACTGTGACTGGAGATAAATCTTGTGGATAGGTGGAGCTACTGTCCCCTTTGCCTTATGCCGTGGAAAATCTCGAGAATGAACCGTTGAATTAAACAGATTAGAGAGTATGAGCAGTGAAACCACTCGGCTGCGCTCCGTGGTTACACCTTTGTTTTGAACATTGTTGACGTCATCTCTTTAATCAACAAGGTTATAGAGAATACAAAATTGTAGTCGATTTATTTAGGTAACAAGGCTATTTATATCCAATTAGTTAGTCAGTAACTGACAGTAAGTCTCTCTCTCTCTGTCTCAGTAAGTCAGTCAGTTAGTAACTCTGTTATTGCACCTTCTTTACATGGTCCATTGTCGCTTTCATTTAAGGTGAATGCCTGAGCAATCCAGACAAGTGTACCGCTGGTCTGACGTTCGGTGTAAGAATTAAGCTTGACGACGCAGCCAAAAGTTACAAGGACGAGCCTCACTACATTGTAGACAGCGGTGGCTCCAACAAGGAGTCACGGGGTTTCACGCTTTTCGTGAAGGACGGCAAACTGTACGCAGTGGTGTCTGTCCCGGATGAAGTATGGCGGGTAGGTTGTTATATTAATTCCCCAACAAGCTTTTCTTCTCACCGGTCTCGATGATTAATGGTTCGATCTTATTAATTTTTCAACAGGTTGAGTCAGACTTTGCCCTTAATGCATGGCAGTATATTATGGTGACGTGGGCACGTGAAAACGGCCTTGCATTGTATATCAACGGTACAGAGGTCACCCGAGCGAGAGGCTATATGCCCCAAGAGGGGGAACATGATAGAGATTCATACACCAGGCTTATCGTGGGGCGCAATGCGGCAGGAACACCATACGGTTACACAAGGATGGTCGCCTCATCGCTGGCGTTCTTCGATGCCGAGGTCCCAGCTGAAAGTGCCAAAGATATGTTCCTATACTTCTCAAGCAATGGTAAGAGTCTTGGTACTCTTCTTTCCTTTTTTTTTTCTCGCTACCTATGAGTCATTTACTATTGGTAAATCTAGCATGAAGGTTCAAATCAGTAATGAAGTAATATGTCGTCAGGATTTTATTTTCCGGTAGCTCTTTAACAAAGCGAAGTAATAGGATTACTTTATAACTTGATATATATTGTCTTGTTAGTCGAATCGTCGTCTTCAAATCGTTTCGTCAAAGTTCGTTTTGACAATAAAGCTGGTACTCAAGTGAAAGTCATACCAAGCAAAGGACAGAATAAAAACGAAGGATACACCGTGCAACCTCACATGACGTTGGATTTGAATTTTGAAGAGAAGGGCCAACAGAATGACATTCCTATCCAGTTTAGAGTCGAAAATCCGTGGGCGCCTGGGGACAAGTTACTGGTGAATGGACAGCAAGGTCTGGTGACAGTGGTGCCCAGTCCTAATAAGGATGACATCAAGCTCGTCACAATAACTGCAGCTTGTGAGTTCTTTATGTGTATCTGTTTGTATAAAAGGTAGCGAAAATCTAGAAATTTAGCGCAAAGAAAATATATATTTCCAAAGGGCCACTTGAGGTTACAATTCGTTCGAATTTAGTCTGACCTCCTAGACGGTACAATCGTGAAGAAAAACGGTATAGAGAGGGTTAGCTTGTAATAGAAAGTTGGCAAGATAGCAGTAAAACTGACTAGATCATATAAATAGCTATGTATCATAATAACATCCGAAGGCGTAGAACGGTAATCGCATATGCGAGACAACGCGGTTAAGAAAATGATCGATTCATCAAGTCCAAGAGAAGCTAAGCTCAACAAAACTTAAAACGAATTTGGAGTCCAATGCCAACTGCCTGGTCTTTTGTTCTCACAAGCACTCTCTTTATAACTGCCGGTTATTAAAGAAGCCAAGAAACTTTGATCACCAATGCGTCTGATCAATGTGTTAAATGCTCAGTATCCTTCTTTTCCCTTTTTACCAGTCCGTTGTCTTCAGCCTGAGGGACTGTTTAAAGACCCAACCGACATTACTCACTACATCCATTGTCATAAAGGCGAGCCACACACCATGACGTGTCCGGACGAGATGACCTGGGACGATGCGCGAAAGTCGTGCTTTGGTAAAGGTAAATACCTTTTTCGATAGTAAATGTTACTTTTTGATCAATCCTATAATAAGTTCAGCATGCGACACAGTTTTTTGTATGTTAAATTCTGATGATGTCTGGATTTTTCGTTCATTGGTCAATCAGTCATTTGGAGAATTCTTACCATGATTTTTGGAAAAGAAGTGCCACTTTCTATCGATTAAGTAGAAATAAATAAAGGCGGTAAGTTTCTAAAGAAATTGTGGTGCTACGTCGTTGGGGGAGTATAACAGGATAATTTGGTTTATCAACATAGTTGACAAATGTTGATTAGCAACCGTAGAGTTTCTAAGCTGACGTTTCGAGCGTTAGCCCTTCGTTAGGAATATCCTGGCTGGTTGATAGTCAACCTGAAGTTGATAAAGATAATAATTCGTTAGAATAGGTTTTTAAATTTTGATGCTATGTACGTTACCCCTCTCTTCTGTCTAAAGGCTATTGTTAGAGAGGTCAGCTTTTCAAAATATGCTTGGACGGTTTATCAAACTTAATCATCCTCTCGTTGATATTTCACCAAATGTTTCGCTCGCTCGCTGACCTAATACAGTACTTGTCTTTATGGTGATCTTTTCTGTGTAACCTAAGTTGAGTCAGTACACCATCCCTAATGACGTTTTTCTTTGATGTTCCAACAGGTCGCGAGTCGACTCTGAACGGGTCTATATATTACTTTTACATTAAATTCACGAACAACGCTGGAAAGGATGCCGAGATTTTTATTCCCGGAACGAAGAAGACTAATGCCATTCCCTCCGGAAAATCTCTTTACCTTAAGTTCTCCAAGTACAAAATGGAGTCTGCTGACTTTGTCGCCCTCTCCCAACCGTTTAAGGAACCACTTCGATTAAACGACTTACCGATGATGAGCATAAAACCCGATTTAGACGCCGATAAAGTCGTTCCCGTCACCATTACAAATCCTCGTAAGTATTGAATAATTTAAGCCGCGTCTAAACGAGCCAGGTTTACCTGCCTGGGGAGCTTTTGAGGAAAACGTTGTTTGCCGGATGAATTGGCCGTATAATTTTTGTGAAGCCCTCAAACAATTTCCTCGAAAAGTATCCTTCATCCAAACTAGATCAGAATTACCATGCACAAGAAAACTTTTCAAGGAGAGCCTGTAGTATTTTTCCATTTCCAATTAAGGGAAAACGTTATCAAATGAAAACTCGTCAAAGAAAACTTAGCATTTCTAAGCCGGTTATAGAGTTCGTGTATAGGGAACGTGGAGATTTATGTTGGAAACGTGTTGAAGGGCCGGGCTCTGAGAATTCAATTGACTCTATGCTTTTTATGAAATGTTTAAAAGGGAAATTTCAGCAAATTTATAGTATTTCGATACATAGCTGCAATGATTTTCGCCTTATTTTTCAGCGTATTACTACACAGTCTCAGTCAAGACTGGAAATAAATACAAGGGAGGTACCGATGGGAAAATATTTCTCCGACTTGGCGGCGACAGAGGTTCTACTGACAAGATTCAATTGACTTCCAATGTACCCACGGGAGTAAGGCACTTCAGGACAGGACAGTAAGCTAACTTTGTACTACAACTTGTATCGGTTGATAAAGTGCAAAAACGCTTCATTTGAGATGTCTGGTGAACTACAGCGAGGTCTATGATTTAATCTGCTCTTGCACCTGAAGGCTTCTCGGATTATTCGCAATGTCTCGTACAAGCACCTGTTCAAAGCAAGAGACTGTAAACTAATCTCTTGCTCCAAAGGCGTGACTTTTTTGTGGACAGTTACTCAATCGACGATAACTGTCGATTATTGGCGATTAAGATTTTCGCACTAAAGCTCCCTCAGCGAAAACTTGGAGTAAGTGCATTACGACTGGGAGTATTTAACCAATAATACCAGAGGATATTGAAAGATCATCCCTCATAATTTTCTTTCCGCTTTTAAGGCTTGACACGTTCCGAGTCGCAGCTTCCGATATCGGATTAATTACAAAAGTGTTTGTGGAGATGTACAATACTGGACAATCGAAGAAGTGGTACCTGGAAAAGGTGGGCGGTGAACTGAATGGTTTTATGCTTTCATTGAAATGTACACATTTGAAAGGAATATACGCGTCTTAAAACGTTCATGGCTGCATAAAGTCTCAATACTCATCTTGTTGTTTCTTTCAGATTTCTGTCAAGGATATGAAAGGTAGAAGGTTTGATTTCCCTGTCAATGACTGGATGGATGCTAAAGAAGGTGTCTTTGCGCAATCAGAATTGACCCTCTCCTCCAATGGTTTCCACGACGAGCCCTTGAAACCAGCTGTTAAGCCACAACCCCTGGGTTTGAGTGCGTTTTTTTCTTTTTATTTGATTTTCTTCTGTTATCAATCGCGCTATATTTTTTTTATTTGCAAAAAAACCGTAAAATTGTGGCACCTAATTACAGATGTTCTGAATAAGTTGACCTAAATTGCGGTTTTTTTTCTTTCAATCACGAAGATGACTGCACTGAGCCTTGCCAACATGGTGGAACTTGTGTAGAGGGACAATGCATTTGTCCCTTGAATTATGAAGGAGAACACTGTGAGGACGGTAAGATCTTCAACGTAACATTGATTTGCTTAATTTTCACCCATTTCATCTTGCCTTATCCTTCATCCCCTTTTAGAAACCTTACACAGCTGTTCTTTTTACTGTTTGCAATTGATTTCTATTTCTTCTGCTTATTTAGCTGTTTGCTCTGTGACCTGTTTCAATGGAGGTCAATGTACAGATCCCAGCTCCAACAACTGCTCTTGTCCGCAAGGTTACACAGGCTCTCTGTGTCAATCACGTAAGTTGTCATGAAATCTTCTTGCGGTTTTGAAGTCAGTAAACTTTCGAGCTAAGACACTACATACACCTGACTTCAAACCAAAAAAAGAATTCTTTGTTGAGATAATTTGCGATATACTTTGAAAGGAAAAACATCAGAGACAATACCGATCGGGCGTTCCCTGGCTAAAGGGCCTGTATTGATTACACTCTGCCTTATGGTTATATAAAATACATCCCACCTACACAGTTACATTGTACAATCTCTGAGGCTAACCATTTGTAGTAATTGCACATTAGTAACGGTTGCTTCATACCAGGAACGGTCATTACAAAATATTGATAAGGTTTTGAACGTGTACTTAGTTCAGATCTCATACTGAAGGGAATGAAAGCATATGTCTCTTGTTTAGTTTTAGCTGTCATCTTAGGGAGAATTTTTACATTTTAATCTCTGGGATTTCCAAACTAGCAAAAGACATCCATTAGCCCCTTCCACAAACATTTAGCTTCTTGTAATCTAAATTGCAAAAGACACGAATTAAAACTAACGAGCCATGGTTAATTTTCTCAGCTGTCTGCAACGGCTACTGTTTCAACAACGGCGAATGCACTGAGCCAGAGAGCTGTACTTGCCCGCCAGGGTACAATGGTAAAAGATGTGAAATATGTAAGTAAGCTGTACATATTTAAGCTAACAAGAACGTTATGTGTGTCTCTTCAGAGAACAAAACTCGTGCTATTAAACTTGTTGTCGTTGTTGTTTGATATTTGTTTTGTTTTGTTTTGTTTTGTTTTTTTGTATTTAGTCGTTGTTGTTGTTATTTTTTTTCTTTTAAATTATTTCAATGCATTACTCAGTAGACGTAAGTTAAGACACTAAGTTGGAGTGGTCTTAATATTTCAAAAAACTTATTCCCGTTTTTTCGCCAAACTAACCATTGCTAGAGAAGCACGGCTAGTCATAGCGAGTGGTTGGTATTTGTTGATTAACCCCAACTCATAGTCATTGTACGTTGCTTTTATTTGCCCAGCTGCATGCAAGCCAGATTGTTTGAACGGTGGAACTTGTAACGCCGATGGAACCTGTGAATGTGCACCTGGCTACTCAGGTCCATCTTGTAGAATCGGTACGTCAATTATGAATGATATTTAGTGATCCTTCAGACCAAGTATTACTACTGAGAGGAAGGTAGGAGACGCTATAAGGTAGTACACTGAGCCCCAACACCATGAGTCCCAGGACGAGAGGTCCTGGCTTGCGCCCCTCCCAGGATGCCTCTCCCCGCTTAGAATTGAAGTGAATTAGAAAAATGGATACTAGCAAGGGAATGCGTTCGGTAACTCTAATGCAAAATAAGCTTGAAGAGCTCTGAATAGATTGGAAGCTTGTGCCCTGACTGTGTTTTATTTAAGAAGCACAGTCGCATGCCTTCACAGGGGTCTTGCGTCGAAGTGAGGTACCACATCTGCATGGAACTGTTGATACATAAACGTTTCAGGGGGAATCGAAGCTCACAAGGCTTACTATCAAACTAAAACCACATTTTCAAGAGACCTTATTATCTTTTTCATATCAGAAGAGACTAGTTTCAGACCATTTACATGAAATCTAAACTGGACCTCATTTCGTACGAGTAAAACCCCGACGCTACACCTTTCTAACACAACAAGAAACGTAAAGAAATATGTACCCCTGTTAAGTCCCCCTTTGTTTGTCAAACAAACATAAATATCTTTCGGGTCATTCTTGTTTTGCAGGGAATCTTTGTGGACTACCACCAAATAACGGGCCGTGTTTATCTGAGATAAAAGATGCTCTTTCTTCACCCAAGAAAAACACCCTGACTCAAGCTTGTGTTAATTATTTATCGGACATACAGAGCAGTTGTTCGCTGGGAAAAGGCTCGTCGAGCTTTGCAGAATGCGAAAATATTTGTGGTAGGTCTTAAACATCAGTTATACGGTTTGATTTTTAGTTATTATTACATATATTTTTTCCCGTTTTTACGACCGTTTGTTTAACTGTGCTAAATTTAATTCGTATAAGTCTTTATCCATCGTCCAACGAATGAAATGTTTCAAGACGAACGCGTTTCTTGCGAGTTTTCTCGTGCGTGTTCTTGTGTAGATCCATGTTTGGATAGCCGCACTCTCACTCGTTCCCGTTTTTACGACCTTTAGCTCAACTGTTAGATTTAATTCGTATGATACCTTTAATAAAAGAAAAATTTCTTACATGAAAGAAATTGTTTGAAGTTCTTATTACGGAACGTCATCGACACCTAAGTGTGGAACATAATTCTACCCAAAATTTAAGTCTTGGTCCAACGACCAACGACTGAACTGGTTCAGGACGAACGCGTTTTTTGCGAGTTTTCTTGTGCGTGTGTAGATCCATGTTTGGATGGCCACCTTACGTGTTAACACTGGTCCACCACTTATTTTGAGAGAACTGGAAGGTGTCTGTGCCAACGTATTATATTTGCTAGAAACGAACCACTCTGTGACCGTAAAATGTTTTTGAAATACTACTGGATTTTTCTTTTTTGTTCATTTTTACTGAGTTCCTTGATGTATTCTGATAGCGGATTCATGTCACAACTCACGTCCCCGTATCATATCACATCACATCGAAGGCACGTGCTCAAGTAGAACAGATACCTGGTTAGACATAACATAGAGCGAAAAAAACACTTTGAACCGATGTTTAAGTTGTTTTATTGGCCAATTTTGATGTAAAATTTACACCTGGTTTTTGATACAAGAAGCATTAGTCGTCGGTTTTATGGTGTGAGCCTTTGTGTTGTATCAGTACATGAATGACCAGGAGAAGCTGGCCCAAATCTCTTTCTTCCAATGACCTCTAACCATGAATTCCACAAACGTTTGCCAGCGGACGTGATGACCAATGTTGGAGATTAAGTTATGTTCGTCTTAAATATCGATGAAACAAGAGTTTTCTTGTCTACCCAGGACAAGTGTCCTTGGCGCTCTAGTAGTCACGATGTAAGGTATTTGATTTTGATTTAGACGTGCAAAGTCGCACGTTGATGTCCTTCGTGTGCCTCCAGGTGAATTTCTTGATGAGTGGAGTCACGTTCCATCTCAGCATGTAAGCCTTCATGTATTGAATTTTAGCAAAATGCGACAACTACATTTAGAGGAAAAGTGAAGTAAGATTTTAAAACTAGTTGTAAGGCTACTCTATCGTTAAATGTACACTATAAATTTAAGTGTATCAAAAGCAAACTCGCAATGTGTATTCCGAACAAGCTACATTTACTGTTGTCACATACGTCTTTACGCGCGAAATTTATTCTAACCACCAAGAGCAAACGAATCAATACAAAACAAAGCGAAACGAAGCGAAGCAAAGCGAAGCCATCAAATATTATTGAGTCTGAAACAAGCAGCTATTTAACTAGACTTCAACAGACGGAGAACCATCCTGAATTACCAGAAAATAAAACTAACCAAGACATACAAGATGCAGAATAAGATCTATCATACAAAACAGAAGAAGCACTCAATTTAAGACTAAATAACTAAAGGCATAAAAACGCGAAAACTAAACTGGGCAAAAATCGAAAAATACAAATAGAGACAATAACGGAATCTTGGCGCCTATACTCAATAAGAAATTTCTATCGATTGTGATTTGCACACGATTCTCTGTCTCGAATTTTCTGACTCTGTCAATCGTTAACAATATACACACGTCAATCGATGGTCGAACCTATAATACGGCGGATATTTTGTGCAGTATTTTTCCAAGCTCTGTAGGGGCGAGGAAAAATGAGAACAATGTAAAAAATGTCCGCTCGTATTATATGTTAACCATCGAATAAGGAATTTCATTATTCGACTAATTTAAAGCTCTAGTTTTCCAGATGCATCCTATAGCCTCATATGAAGTTCGAACTGATCTCATAAGGCGTTCGCGAAATACGAACTACACAAACGCAAGCATAAAGTGTTGGAGCGCTCAAAGGCTCGTTGTATCTGAAGCGAAGTTTATATCGTTCAGAGCGGCCATTTTGTTGCTTCACTTTTCCTTGTTCGACAGTGAAATGCTGTGGCATATTTTCCTCGTTCTAGTGCCGTAGTATGGTAAAATGGCGTAATTGTGGAATAAAATACTTTTTACGCTCTATCTTTTCAGTAGCTCATATTCGACATGAGGGAATTTGATATGAAAGTGGCTTCCTACACTTTACCTCTGTTTCCCTTTTAATTCACTTCAATTTTTAGATAAATTCAGAAAATTCCGTGATTTTGATTGAAAAATAATCGATACAGTGAATGCTGAAAATATTGTAAATATAGAAGTGATAGTTAACATCTCTCCGTACTGAGATGTTTTAACTGATCGAAAATTTCTCTTTCGCAAAATATTTAAAAATTCGACTTGATGTTTTATAGAGATATGCGTGAAAATTGATTTTCCAAATACAGAATTCTTATAATCCTTTTACTTTGAAAAGGTTCTTCGTTACCAATTGACATTGTTCTTCTCTTCCTTAAATGTTGCGGTGTGTGTCACTGAATTCTTCCTTGTAAGCAGATTTTCTATCGCTCACGTTTTGAGCTGAACGAATATTTTATTCATATTTTTCATAGGAATTGTTTCGTATATTCTTCAACATTAATATTAAAACAGATTCGTCACAACGCAAACGGATGTTCAACATTCCGTTAACTGATTAGTGCCCTTTGGAAAATATCCGCAAATAACCACAAGAGTATTCAGTCTACGTTTCAAACATTCTATGTTTGAGGGCAGAACCTTGAGAGAGATTGCTTTGCGTCACAACAAAGTGTTACTTGTAAACCATTTACCCCGAATTAACCGCTATCACGGAAATGACCTCAGCCGTTATGGCGGTCTAATTCCTGCTCGCGTTTCTACAGTCCTGCAATTATGTGAATGAAATCATATTTTGGGAAATAGAATTTAACTGCGTAATAACCATTAAAGACTCCGTGTCTTCCTCGAGACATATCTGTGATGTCATTTCTTTGATCTTTTGAAGAGTAAGTAGCCTATAGACTCTATAAACAGCGATAGATTTTTTTACGTGAACACAAGCGACATTCTGGCTTTGTGAAATCTGCTTGTTTTTACTTGGAGATTTCGTGGGCAGCTTGGAAGATAAACCTTCGTGCTGATCGGCTGTTTCGATTGCTTTACTTTCCTTTCCGTTGCATTCTACTATATGCAATGCTCCGATGATTTGAGCGAAAAAGGTAGAGGAGTTTTGAAGAGTCTGTCTTTTCAAGATCAAATTAGAACGGTAAACTAATTTCGTGTCTCTGTCCTCTTGGATTTTGTTACGACATGATCAAGATAAACCTTATTGTACTTATACCAATTCAGAACATTCATTCTTTCAAGAACCAAAGAGTAAAAAAATATTTATGTTTTTGTATCATGAAGTTTATTTGTCTGTGGTGGTATTAAAAAGTACAATGAGTGACTTATTCTGGCTTTATCAGTGGACAAAACACGAAAACATCACGGCTAAAAATTTTTTAATCGACTTTCGACTACTCGGCAACAACAAAACTTTGGAATTCTTCTCAAAGGTGTATACGTGCTTTTGTTCATGTTTAGGCTCTCATCTTATCAAGAAATGATTGCATATGAAGTAAGGTTGTGCCAAAATCAATTGGAATATATTATGAGGCAGGGCAGTCACGTTTTTGCTGTTCTTCACCTCTATTAATTATGTCAACATTGTTTAAGTTATTAAAGCAGATGTGTTAAGTAGAATCACGGACACTTGAAATTCATGAGAAACGAACAAAAGATGTGTGCAATATACCTAACTGTCATTATATTTACAATTCCCTTGCGTCTGAAGCACGTACTGTGTGAGACAAGGATGTGATTATGTGACACAAAAGTACCCCGATCAAAAGATATTGATCCGGTGTTTTGATTTGTTTATGTGGTTCGGTACTGTAGATATTTGTGTCGGGTTTGGTTTTATTTAGTAAATCTTGTTTTTCTTTTCTCACATCAGCCTTGTCGCCGGTTTTTTGACCCTCGTAAATTCTCACATTCGTATTATTCTTGTCGCATCGCGGAAGGAAACGAACGTATTTGTTTATAATAATCTATTAGTATTCCGATTATGTCTTTTAGAAGTAGTTGTTTATCTTCCTTTCTGGAAAATTCTCTTGCGCTCATGATCATTGCAGTTTTTGACACCTTAGTTTGAGTGCTAATTATTCGCTTGAAGATGATTACAGAAAGCTTGCTTTAGCATTTTATTTTCCATTTTTTAGTTGTGCTGATTATTTTTGGAAATAGAATCACTACTTAAAAATTTGCAAATCAACTGTTAAGATTTTCATATTTCTGTTTAGAGAGCCAAGTGATGTTTACTACAAACTCCATTTTGCCAACGTTCATTTTACGTTGTGTTAGCTGTTTGTGTTGCTTCGATCAACATAATGAAAAACATACCGTAATACTTCGAGAGTTTTCGTCTATTGTGTTAGGGAATTAAATATATCGCATTCACATGAATACTGATTTTACTTCAACGTCAGGGCACCTTAAAAATATGAGTGTGTTTTAAATTAGCTCCAAAGATTTTTTGTTTTCGTATAGGTGCGAGAACAATTTTTAAACAACTAAAGAGTTGCTGTTGATTAAACGCTCTCTTATCTTTGCCTTCCTTGTCTCAAACTTCTCTCTCAATCAATTTTAAGGGGATTGGGAGAGATTTAACGGTATTAGGAGCGCATTTACAAAACTGAGTGAAAAAGCAAGCTTCTCGTGAGGTTGCAACCAAAATTGCTCGGAGTGTATTTTATAAACAGCTTAAAAGGCTATTGCTCTCACGTTGGCGAATCGATAGATGTTTGATTAAAAAATCAAATCTGTCGGTTCTTATTTCCTCGCCCACGTAGAAGCCCTCCTTCCATTTGGTAACCATTGGTTATCCATGCTCCATCTTACATCACAGGTCTTAGTTACGGTCACAAAATTTTGGGCAACAATTCTCGTTTCATCCACCAAGTCCTGGATTCAAAACAGACGTTCTTATGTGTCGAGACAAGATAAATTGTCTGTAAGATGTGCTTAAAGTTTTAAAATCTACTTTCATCTGCGATTGCTGACACGATCGGAATTTTATTTTTTCACAAAACTGGAAATATATTCCAAACACGTGTCAATGTCTGCACCTATCTACGTTACTCGTTAACTGTAGAAAGCCAAATGCACAATAGTTAAGTCCCTTCACTATTCAGCCTCCGAGAATACTTAATTGCTCTGCCATAAAGAAAATCTATTTTTACAACTAATCACCATAGAGAATTATGTTTCCACTCGGTGAATTCTTATTTTATTCACGATGATAAGATTGAAATATATCATTGAAGATAAATTTTCGTATATCTAAGCTTATGTCTTTCATGTACTCGCGAATCACGATAATTCTATATTTACTTACAGAATTCACGCTTATTTGACTTACAAATAAACGCTACTGAGCAAAACTTTAATACAGGATTATTTTTCAAATCTCACGTGTTTTTTGCTTAGTTGAAAAAAAGGAAAGAAAAAATGGAAGGAAATGGTTTGAAGAAAAAACGACATCAGATTGGAGTACGTATCATCCGACATTTTGCCGTGTTTTTGTTTTTCAGGAGAAGGTGCAGTCATTTGCACGAGTGTCTGGAGAAGTAATAAATGTAGCACGGAAGAACTGAAATACTATTTTGACCCCTCTACCAACATGTGCCAGGCGTTCAAATACTACAGCTGCGTGGGTAATGATAATAAGTTCGGCAGCTTAAAAGAATGTCAGGACAGCTGCGCTTCAAGTAAGTAATTTAGTGATTAAGCGCCACAATGATGTCGGTTGAGTTTTACTTTTTTAGAAAATTTTTCTTACTGAGATGAATTTAAGCAGTTTTTTGCGATTCAAAATTGCGTTCTGAAATGAATTTTTCATTTTACAGGTACAAAACAAAGACGTGAGTTATCCAACAGAACTCGAACGTCAAGATCGAATGGTCATTTTAGGACGATAGTAGAAAGATTACACGACATAGCCAGTCAGTCAGCGAGATGAAAATAAGAAATCACAGCATGTAATTCAAAAGAAAAACATTGAGATGAACGTCCAGAATGAACAGATCGAAAAATATTTTGAACAAGCCATCGAGACCTTTCTGTAAAGGTCTGTTGCTACAGTTGTGATATTTCAGTTGAGTGAAGACCGTGATGCAAACGTAGTTCCTCGTTTTTTGTCGGTCTGACTGACATTCTCCGTTCTAAGTTACTTCCTTACTGGTCTCGCGTAGAGAAAAGCGATGAGTTCTTCCTTGATATTTATTTCACCCATCGTACGAGGCTACATGAATACCGAAGCTACGCAGGAACTATATAAGGACGGACTTGTTGGTATTTATAGACTAAGGGATTATAGCACAATAATGAAAAACCATACAGAATATTTCCTTTAATATGTAGGGCTTCGGTAATTTTACTCAATTTACTTTGAAGCGTTTTGATTTTAGAAAAAAAGTGTGCAATTTCCATTTGAAAGCATTTCCAAGTTGTGTCAAAATCGATTAATTTTGTACTTTAACCATAATTGTTTGCTAATGTGGACAACGTCCAAATTGTCTGACTTCTTTTTTTATGTCGCACGTACAACACCGTTGTATTTAAAATCAATGATGTCGGCGAGTTTATCAAATTCCTTATTCTTTTACCTTGGCTCTTTAATTTTTCAGGAACTAATAAAAAGAAAGTTCGAATAAAGTCTCTCTTCTTTACTCCCAAGGAAGGTTTTTAATTTTTTGGAGTAGAAAAATTGCTTATTCATGATGTCATCTAAATCTTATGACTTTGTTGGACTCATGTACTCTGTGTCATTGATGGTTTTGTATAGATCACTGAATAGAAAAAAACTAAATCAATAAAACGCCTGACAGATTCCGCAGTGTGAATGTTTTGTTCTCTCGCTTAAATATTTAGTGTGAATTTGTAGGATAAAGGAATGATAACAGACCCGGTTGGTAGTTCTCATCCTTTTATTGCTCTTCATCGATCCACCAACCATTCCTCTCGACCCCCTTTGAAGGATTTCACATAATTTTCTGTCTTACTCTGCCACCTTCTTTACCGAAAACGTCTAGATTCAGACTTGAAACAACATCTTCAAGCTTTTTCATTATTTCGCCTCCAGTACATGCCATTGGTGTTCATCATGTTCAAGGACTCGTTCCACTCGTACGTGCCTTATTTAAGACGTAATCTGTCTTCAGGCAACGTAATTGATTAGGCATGGAGAATATAAATAGATTTTCTGTTTAAATATAAGTCCATAAAAATATGTCCTTTCAGCCACATGCTGTTAATTAATTGGACTTATGCCGTGTTTTAGCAAACCTTAAAAATCTGTGTAAACGATCTAGCTGGGCTTGTGGCATCTGTGGATGCATCATATACCGACTGGTTGCACAATTATTCAGCTTCAACTTATTCCATTCTGCCTTCTCCTAATAAATCAGATATGGTTTGAAGTGTTGACTATTATTTATAGACAGTAACTTAACACTTTCCATATAATTCACCCTTGGTTGGTTTCAATCAATTGTTAAAGATCACTTTTGATTCCAGAGTTTTCCATTTCTTACTTCTGTTTTAGCCCCGAACATATTTATGCACTCGAATCGTAAAGAGACCCAGCGAGAAAAGCCATGTTCGCCACAAATAACATTCCACACCAGGGGCGCCAGGTATACGTTAAAAGCAGCTACAGGTAGCTCGGAATGTCAAACAGAGACTCGGTTATCACGTTTCTGTACCTCTGTATGAGACCGTGTCAGAGTTTTTATTACAACCACAGCCTTAAAAAAAATCGGTAGCAGTAGATTCATGAGTCGATAAATCTACGTTTTTCACTTGGCAACGATCATCCAATTTATCTCGGTCGGGGCTTGAGGGCAGCTATGACAACAACCTCACGTTGCCCACCGACACCACCATCCCTGACCACGTTATTCCGCTCGACGACCCGCTAACCACGTGACTTACGCGGGCCCACGTAAAAGAGCGGCGAATCCGCGAGATGAATGGAAAACAGTGAAGCTAGAAAACTGTGAATTCACAATTTTCACCACCCGTCAAGGTGTTTTCAAGGTGTTTTCATCGAGCGGCCAAAAAAAAAAAAAGCCAGTTATGTAGGTTATAAAAGTCTAAAGCGTGACTAAATTTGAACTAAAGCCAGAAACAGTACTATGTTATCGCTAAGTGCAACTCTAAAAACACCTCACGCGTCAATTTTAGACAGTCACGTTTTTTCCCGTACAAGCCCACTGAGCCATGTGATTATCAAGAAATGTACCATAGATTACATCACATGAATCTTTAATGAACACTACATTTCTTACTATAACCAGCTCGTTTTATATCTAACCTTTCCTGCATAGCAAAAAGTAACGGAACATGCACAATGACTCAAGGTGAGATTTCTGCAGCGTTCGTAGAAGTCATTAGCGCGTTGTTCATAAATGACCCTTTTATAAGGTTCGATTGTGTAATGTTGTGTATTTGCAAATAGACCAGACAGCTTGGTTGTGTTTACGAGCAAATACGATTTTGGTTATTTTGTACCGAGTACTGAAAAGTACCTCTTTAATATGAGATAGCAAGGTAGTTTATTCGGCTATAAAGCCTCACTAACTGGACACGTTGGATAACTTACCAAATGTTACCAAAACAGATGGTCACCGCAATAGTATTACGAATGCAGATCTTGGAATTGGTCGGCGGCTGTCTGTAATCGAACTGTTTTCAGACTTCTAGGTAAAAAAAAAATCCAAAACTGTCGAGGAAAAGTAGGCACTGGCTAATGGTCTTTTTTCTTTCTTTAGATTTTGCCAAAGCCAGCTGCATGATTTCGAGGGCTTTCAGATTATGACAGGTAAACGGCCTTGTACAACTTAATTGTAGTTATCAATACTTCCTTTTCTTCTTGACTCCACTGTAAAATCACTCAGCTATCCGCCGCTGTTTTAGTTTGGAATCGTTTTCCCCTCCAAAAAGGGCTAAGTGTATTTCAAGGTGTTCTCGGTTTTTGTTTTTTTCCGTTTTGGAAATTAATAGAATTTTTGAATGTTTGATGTATTTTGCTCTAAAACCGACTGCCTATCGACTTCGTCACAATTCTGTCATGTGATCGCTCTTTGACAGAAAGGACTTACTGAAATCAGCAAGCTGTTGAAAACGCATTTTATCCCGATCTTTTTACAATCGAATATGCAAAGTTAATTGAATGAACAGCTCAACTATTTTAGACGGCTCTGCACTCGTTTTCTTTTCTGTTTAATCACCACGGAGCGGTGTTAATGACAACTACAACCGCCGAATCTCTTGTTAGTTATTTTCACCTGTCTTCAACTCGGTACCAGAAGCAAAGACTAAATAAGTGGATATTGCAATGCTTAACTTAAATCACCTACTCGACTGAGCGCAGTCCTCGCATAAAATACTGTGTTTTTTCGAGAAATTTAGGAAAAAAATAATAACAATTTGGTATAACTTGCTAACCAGCCCCATCTTTTTTTAGCGCATCACAGGCTAGACAATACGGATCGATCGCCGCAAAAAAGTGCAAAACATTGAAACGGACATCTCTATCAGTTGTATGGTACTACAGAAATCCCAGACAAGCACATAGTATCGAACTCCTAGAAATAAAGAAAGTTTTTATTTTTCTGAAGTGATGGTTGTGTCGTTCTTGTCCTAAATTAGCGACCTCAAGCAATTTTGAGAAATTTCCTCCATTCGAGTCTAACTTGAAGACGACAAAAGACTTGACTGGAGAAAAATCTCTGAAATAGGTAGCGCTTGAAGTCGCTAATTTTGGGTAAGAACGACACAAGCAACACTTCTGGCAAGTAAAAAGACCTTTATTTGTTTTTGTGAGGTTTTCGATACTAAGTTCCTGTATGGGCTTTCTATAATTGCACCTGAAAATTATTTACTGTGATTGTTTTAAGTAGTTCAAGAAATATGAGTTTGAAATCAACACTACCCTTGAAAGACTGCATAAAAAACGATGGAAATGTGATAACTCCACAGCCTTTAATCAAGCAAATACACTGGTTCTATTGAATAGAACGCGGGGTCTCGTGGTTTTCCCCGTTGCAGCCAGGCTTACCAGAGCAGCCCAGCCGGCTGAAAGATCGTATTTTTAAGTTAGTGCCCATAGCCAGATGAAGGAACCAAACCAGCCTACTAGACAAATAAAAATCTCGAAAGTTCAAGAAAGTCCTTTGTGTTCGCAAACTGAAAAAATCCCCAGAGGATTCTAACATCAAACATCCTTTGTAAGTAAGGTGCGCAAAATATCCAAAAAGTCTTGAAAACAGAATTAAACATCAAGATCTATTGAAATTTAGTGATTTTGAACTTTCAAACCGAACGGCAGGATGTCTATGAAGTTAACCAAGTTACTAAATTATTAGTCTGGGACGTGCCTCCATTTGAGAGCATGCAAGGTTGAGCGTGTGAGGTGTAGGGAGCGTGTTGGAAAACATGGCTTAAATTAGTATTAGTTTTTTGTGAAGAACAATAAAACAAGCATTCACAACTGCGGTTTATCATAACAAAGAAAAAATCGTCAAATATAGATAAACCAGTAGCTTTGCTGCAGTGTTCTCTACTTGAAATAAGTATCCAAGTGCGCCAAAAATAAGTGAGCGCGCGAAACATGCTTTGCGGTGCGCCCTGAGAGGAAATATCTCTGTTGTTTTTAGTTATTCATTTTTTTTGGCACTTGTGACCGCTGAGCGACTGAAATCTGTTTCATTCTCTCTTTATAGCCGTGCTAATTGAAATGACAATCGTTAAGTCCTATACAGGACACAGTCTCACTCTGTTTGTTGACTATCCTTGATGAATAATGCAGCATAAAAATCACTTTTCATCGAAAGCTTTCATCCGGTTTTTGTTTATAAACAAATGCAGAGGTAATTCTTATTCCAAAAAAAGGTTCTGTTTTCATTAGAATCCTTTATCATTTTTTAAAATTCCCGAAAATATCTATGAAGTGAAACTCTTACCAGTGAAAAACTTCCGTGATACTAAGCCTTTATCCCCTGTAAATTATGAACGAAGCAGTTCTTTTGATTGTATGTGTACGTGACGGAAAAAAAATTCTTAAAAGTTGAAAATTAGGTGATTTTTTTTATTTGTGTATCGCAAACTATTTTCCAACCATGCTGAAGTAGTAGGAAAATCACTTCTAAAAAATTAGGGCATATTAAAAAATAATCTCTATATCGTGAGAACGGGTGCCAATTATTGAACAGCTTAGCAGACTGGGTGCCAAGAAATAACGATGTTTAGTAATCAGGACTCAAATTTTACATAAATGTATGCGTGGATGCACGTACTTTCAAGGGGATTCCTTTTGATCGAGTTATCTAACCACTTCTACACGTCTGCGGAAACATAGGAATTTTTTTTGGTGTTTGATTTAACTATAGTTCCCTGTTCTTTATGAAATTTCATACGTGTTCAGAAAGTCGCACGTGAGTTCCTCGATTGTCACCCTCATTTCATGTGAGAAAACATCTAATTTTTAATTGGTTTTCATATGAAATTATTTCTTTGTGGAAATTGCCCTGAAGGAAAGAAAGACTTAAACGGGTTGATTGGTTTTAATGGTGTTTATTTGAAACAATTTTTTTCATCAACTTACTTTCTTATCATGCTTTGGTTAAATCTTGACTTCCTAATTGAAAATTTGAAAAAACAATAACAACCGTCCGTGCATCAAGAGAATAAGTGTGATTTTCTTATTCTGTTGAACCTGTGAAAACTTTCACATCCAATTAAGACTGTTTTCGACTCGGTTCCTTTATCAAGTTCTGATCTTACGTGACCTGATCGATTTCAGGCTTGTGTTTAGAATTTTTAATTTCCTGGACCCCTTACGAGCGCTGTTATTAGAATTGAAAGATACTTTTTTTTATTTGTTTTCAAAGCAAGTTGTACTTTTACTGTCTTAATTCAACCCGCATGTTGAGATTTGAATGAATCCTTATCCTTCCTTTCTTGTGGTTGAATTAATATTTCCTTTCATGAAACACCTTGTCCTAAGGATGTGATTCGCTTGAACGCTCTCGAGCGTATTTGTAGCGGAAAAGCTCCTGCTATTAAACTTCTGCTTCTATCTTCTGTCCATTGCAGCTCACACAATTTCCGGAATTTTAAACAATGAGTACTTAGAATATACAAAATGTTCTTTTTCGCGAGACTGATCGCCAGATACCTTTCAACTTCCATTAGAGGGTCGAGGGTGATACTTATTTTTGATCTACGGATTCAATGAATTATCACATATTTGTCTCGCTTTCGCAAGAGGTTATTCCAACTGGCGAGGGTGCGGTTTTGTTCTAATTCTATCGTCTCGATTGGGTCACAGTTCATCGAATTTGTCGTGCGCTTTCTCATTTATCGTAAGAGATTAAACAGGTTTCATAAGTAGATGGAATTATGCATTTCTTATTTTTTGAATTGCTAAAGCTTTCCGTCACATTTCATAATTGCCTCTACAACGGACTTGAAATTTCATAGATCATCTGTAGCTTAAGTTATTTTGATTGGTGTCTGTTTACATTTGGTTGAGCTCGGTCTGCTCCAACATTTACAACACAACCACAGTCCAATATCGGTTACCCGATGTTGGAGCTTTTAAGCGCTTGAAATGCTTCGGGAGCAAAAATAATTCGATTAAAGCCGGCAAGAGTCCTCATTAGGTTACTGTTTTGAGGATTTTTGAGATCATAAGTTTAAGACTTGATTGTCACAGCGCCAACAAAAACGGATGACGTGAATCGTGATCTGTCAAAGTGTCAAGACAAAAGCAAGATGAGTGATTTAGGGCTGTTCTTCGCCCGAGACGTGTCAATCTTCACCGCACAACCGAATTGCATGGAGAGCACGTCAGCGATATTTTAGAAAGTATGTCGGATCAATAAATTCAGAAAGACGATCGAAGCAAGTTTGGGCGAATATTGAATCTGCATGTTTTGCATTGTTCGAACAGAATCAAATCTAAATGGGATAAAAATGGGCCGACCTCTGTTGCTTTGTGGGTCAATCAAGTGTTTTGATGTTATCATGTCTTTTGTTATTGAACGAGAGTAAATAGCACGACCCATCAAGAAACGACACTGTGATTGGCTGGCGGTGCGGGCATGTTTTGAATTATTGATTGTTATTTGAAATTCAATATCTAATTAAAATTGCGAGCACGTACGCCCGCGTAGAGCTTGAGTGTAAAGCGCAACCTAATAATTATTTTGCATCAGTTGTCTTAAAGCATTTGAGCTGGACGGAATTTAGAGTGAGAGCAGGAGAGAATTACGAAGTCATGTGCAAAACAGAGATTCTACACGAAGATTCACCTGTGGTTCTTCTTCACGACGACAAACCGCTCACTATGAAGGAACTGAGCGTTGATAAAGTTTACGATTTCGACTTCAAATACGGCCAGAAATCTGCCGTGGATTTTCATAAGGATCTTGCAGCCATCGATCTTAGCATGATGCAGAATCCTAAAGGGACACGTCGCCGAAGGATCAAGCGGAGAAAATATCCGAAACTTTCGTTTGTGCCTAGTCTCGAAGACATTAAAGAGAATGAACTCTTTGAATTATCGTTTGAGGACGAAAAGAAAGATCTGGCCGCCATACATCGTGAACGTGCCCTGAGTTGTGGCTTGGCTGTGAAGGAGGAAGGTCGCCGCCATCGCCATAAAAGGCATTCTAGGAGCTCAAGCGGAAGAGTCTAAATAGCAAACGACAAGTTGTACGAGGCTAACAATCTTAAAACGCTTAAACTGCGAATTGAGAACGCTCTGTTTGATGCGAACCTCGCCTTACTGTGAGGCGATGAGATCGACAACAGCGAGCCGCAAAACATGTCGCGCTTGCTGTGTGTCAGGACACGAGAATCCTTTGAAGAGTAAAGAAACTTTGCCAAGACTCGGCAATAGGAACGATTTGAGGATTTTGAAAACGCGATCTAAAGCGCATGGAATGGAAGATGATGAAATAAACAACTCTTGTTGCAAATAACAACCTGGAACTTTGTTAGTTTCACCAGTGACTCACGTGACGAATGTAAATTTCAAGCGTAAAAGAAACTAACCTCCGGGAAGAAAATTCCTCGATACAATGAACAATGCTTTATGATATAGAAGTGTTCACTTCGCTTATACATTAGCATCGTTTTATTTGTTTGGACGGAACTGCGAAAATCGTCGACGGAATAGGTTAAATAAAAAGCATTAGTTCAGGCTAAGTCAAACAATATTTGCATATTTTGCAAAATAGTATTGCGTAGTTGTTCGCTCGCCTTTACTTTTGCTAAATTAACACAACTCGCTTCACTTGTAATCAGAGGGGAAACCTGAAATATATTTCTATGTCGTACATTTTAAGAGGGAAAGTGAAACAAGATTTTAGTGATGTATTTAGGTTAACTTTTGAAATCGAAGTCAGCATTTTATTTCCCTTTGAAGGGTTAATACATGTATGGTAGTCGAAAATGAACATTAAACTGAATTATGACAAAGTTAAGGACTTGTTGTGTCGTGTGGATGACGTTACGTGTGCTTAAAGTGTAAAACTTGACTGCTAGGCCTTAGGGTTCAGTTTTATTGGCACAAGGACCAGTATCACTTGTGTTTACATTTCATTCGAAACTGTGCATTCTAGAATTTCGATTTCTGTTTTACTCCTCACTTGGATCTTATCAAACTTGGCAAAAAAAAGTTGCAGTTCGCCCTTTAACTGGGTTTGTACTTTCCGAGAGATTTGTTCAATTTACTTCATTTGTATTCCCGTTCATGATGTATTTCTGAGGATTCCCTTTCTATCACTTGAAGACATTTCCCTGAATTGACACGGAAATATTGCGATCCTCATTTCCGGGATTTGATTTCGAAAAATATCAGTAATATTTTCTCTTTCGGGATGCAGGAACCTCTCGTTAAGAAATATGATATTGCTATGCGAGTTTCCCTAAATCAGGCCAAAATGGGCGTATATCCAAGTTTCTTCTGCCTGGTGATTCTCTCAGAACGTTCTCTTTCTGGCTTCCGAACGCAAGTACAGAACCATTTTTCTTTAAAATTCTGGTTGTTATTCCATTTAAAGATCCTTATTCGTCTCCTTTCTCTTCGATGGATGTTTGTGTGGATGTTTCATACTCGGGGGTGTGTTTGGGGGAGGGGCTGCATCATCATATATCAAACGCCAATCAAAGCTTGTTTTGTTTACAACGGACCGAAACACGTTCAACTTGAAGTCAATTAGTTAGTTTCCTTTCCCGTGGCAAACGAAAGAGTAAGACGTACTATATGTCTTTCCCTTTTTACATAGCAGGCGAACGCCAAATGATAGCTCGAACATTTCAGGTGGATTGTTGAGTGTCCTTCAAGTCATTCACTAAACGGAAATCCTATTAAATATGCGGTTCTATTTCGGGCAAAGATTAATTCAATTTGTTGATGGGTGCAGGGACCATGAAATATTTTCGCAACAATTTCTAGACCTTTCTAAAGTTTCCACCTCTTGATTCGCAAGGCCACTGGATCTTCTTGTTTCCTTTTCGTTTAACCGTAAAAACAACCGAGAGAAGTTAGCACTCAAAAGACGTTTAAACAATCCTACATACTTTATGTTTGTTTATGATCGTGTTAGTAAGCTTTGCTCCCTAAAGCTTAAAAATCATGTGAAAAATATACCCGTCACACTCAGGTCCCGAGGTTAAGTCATTAAGTTACTGTTTAGTTGGAAAAGACACATGCTGTTTGAGATAATTTTAATCGCTTTACATTCTGTCTTTGCCTTTGCAATACGCGCATTCGTCTTAGTCACCAGTGCGCAAAATTTTGATTAACACACGTGTTTTATTTTCTCGAGAATAATTCCCGCGCAAATCAACGAGCATATTAAAAGAACATTTGCGTATGGAGTGAGAACTGCTTAAAAAACACTGAATTATACATTTTGGCATGAGAAACAACGACAGCCTTGTAAAGACCTATAGCACTAAATTTCTACCTCCCTTTCTGCCTTTCGGTGGATTGGCAATTAAAACATTGGTTAAGTCGACGAACAGTGTAAAGCGGGCTACTTTTCTATGACTACACAAACGTTGCGAAAACAATGGTGGTGATGACATAATTTACCTTCATCCTAATTACTTCAGATAAATCATGTTTCGAGTAATTTATGTATTTCCTAATCCATTGATGTCTAGCCGAGTAGGCGTTACGCAATAACTTGACACCCCAGGGTACGCTTGAGAAACCTTTTCACGCCAGTAAGACACATAAACTCTAAGTAGCCGGAGAGGATTCCAATCCCAGACAGTTTCTATTTCGCAATCGGATGCCTTAGCAGCTGAACTGCAAAGAATGACCCGCGAATAAGTTATGATGCTGTATGGTAAAGCGCCCTACACACCTCTAGTATCAGTTTCCTTTGCAACTGTTCTCAAGAAACAACGTTCCCTTTTTTGGGGGGAAAGTGTTGCGTGACACGTAACGGCCGCGAAGGAGACTTCGCAAAGATTAGAAATGTCAAAAGACTCGTGTATGAATTTAATTTATGAAAGATGGCAACTGTTTCCAGCTAGTTCGTCGTTT
Source organism: Pocillopora verrucosa (assembly GCF_036669915.1). Taxonomy (NCBI): domain Eukaryota; kingdom Metazoa; phylum Cnidaria; class Anthozoa; order Scleractinia; family Pocilloporidae; genus Pocillopora; species Pocillopora verrucosa. The sequence goes on along the minus strand of NC_089314.1, from coordinate 30,617,307 downwards.
ACAGGGAAGTTTTGAAGTTGTTTTACGAGGGCGGAACAAAGGTCCTTGGGAGAGGAGCTTTGTCAGAAAAATAGTTGGAGCAGGCTGATTCCTTATCTTCTTCAGTAACAATGGACGACCCAACATGCACCGTTAGAGAACAAAAGTCTAGGTACATCGGCTCTCTGATAATTTTCATTTTCCATATGGCTCTTAGATGGCGTAGAGCTTATGAAAATTACTCTATGTTCAGGGTGTGTCTTTTAATTTAAAGCGCTCGTCAGAAAGGCTCGGACCTCCACCAAATATCTTCTCAAGGACAAATATATTATCATCGTTATTTTTATTACTTTTTCTAATGCTAGTAATGGTAGTGGTGGTATTGATTATAGTAATTTCCTTTTCTAATCTTTTTTTCTAGCGAATTAGACGTTAGCACAGCCATGTAGATATTTATGTTAATAAACTAGCTTGTTGTCTTCCAAGTTACTCTTCAAGGTGCTTGTAATAATAAGCGTTAAGAAGTCTCTGCAATCAATATTGTATTGGTCAGTTTTACACTGATATATTAGCTTTCGACTTCCGTATGGACCTGTTTCTTGTATTTTCACTTGTTTGTCCAGTAATGCACGCAATAGAAACATGGCGATTTTAGCAAAGTTTTGCCAGGGGTTTTGGCGAAGGCTCGATTATGTCATATTAGAGAGTTCAGCGAAATTCGCCAAAAGCAAACAATCCTTTTATGTAAATTGTTTCAGTTTTGATAAATGACGGACTCAAAATGACCTATGATCTCGGCGAGAATGCCGGATGAGAAAAACTGTTGTAAAGTCGGCAAAAAGTATTAAGTACGAATTTCCTTCCATATATAGACGGTTTGAGACATCTCGTCATCGAAATAAGGCAATCTTTACTTCTTTAGCTTTGCTACATCCGGAAACTTTCTGATATCGTTTTCTTTCTATGCGCGTTTTTGATATTAACACACAGAAGTAATTGGTTTAATCGTTCCTGATTCGATTTCATTCACACTCATCACTCTAAAAAGTATGAGAGAACAAACTCTTAGATATCTCAGTGCCTTATTCCCAACACAATAGTTCTTTTGAAAGATATATGAGCTTAGGAACATTTCAAGGAAATAGAACACTTGGGCTATAGTCAGGGTTAAGTTTCCTTTCCAACTGTGGCGCGAATTTCTTGGTTTTTACTATTAAATGATACATAACACAAGGGACAAGGTTTGTTCGGTTATAACAGGGTAATTTAGTATCAACTCTTCGTTCTGACGATGGCCTAGGGCTAACGCTCGAAACGTCAGTTTCTAAACTCTTTACGATGGCCAATCTACATTACCAACTCTGTTGATAATAGTTAATTACCCTGTTATACTCTCCCACCGACGCAGCACCACTGCTTCTTTAGAAACTCACCCCCTTTATTCATTCGGTTCTACTTTACCAGCTCAGCCCTTGTTAACATGTATGGCACACAAATAAGTGCGTTATTGAAGAGTTATAACAAGACTTCGAATGGAAATTCAGTATATTCTTAATTTTAAAATTTGTTTAAAATTGTTTCAAATCCCGGAAAACTCCTGAAAGTTACCAATATCAGTATTGGACATTCAAGAACTGTTATTTCGATGCCGACTTAGTCATAAATACTCGAATTTTACGATTATTAAATTATTACTTGCTGGTGTAGGAGTTACTCTTGTGCTGAGGATTACTGCTCTTTTTTTCATTTATTTAAGCTTTATCGTCACGATACGATTTCTGAAACTTGGTGAAGCCACCCCTGAAATGTTTATTTCGTTATTACTTACGGAGCACACCAAATCATTGTTAGAGTCAAATTGTATTAATTTTAAGCATATAGGTTTCCTTGAGTATAAAAATGTTTGCGACATTTTAAAAATCAATGGCACGTGCAAGTTATTTGTTCTTTTCAAACAAAAAGTCGCACTACTTTTAGACACGATTTGTCGCTTTCCTAATAATTCGTGTGTTCTTTACGCGAAAAAGAAAATTGAAGCAAAACGGTTGAAGAAAGCCTAAGACATAAGGAAAAATTATTTCACCGCTCACCATAAAAGACATTTCCAAGACATCAATTACAAATAAAAGAAGCCTGCTTGTTATTTATGGACACTATCTGTGATAATTTACCCCGCAGTTAAAAAACATCATCAGCTGACGAAACGTACCACTGTATGCCTAATTAGTTCAAAACCTGTTAGTGAGAACGCAAGAGCAAATATTTCCATCTTAAAATAGATTTATCTGATCAATAATATTACTGCACGCTTTGGTCAAAGCTTTACAGATCAAAATAATGATATTTTTCATAAAATTGATCACAGATATTGAAACTACCACTTGCCATGCTGGTAAATAGGACAACTCTGGACAGAGTTGAAATCAGTGTCTCGTGTAATCAAGTTAAATTACAAAAACTACATCAGACAGTCATCATTTTGTGTAGTATCCCCCGTTACATATAATAAGAAGTTTCCAGGCATAAAGGTTTGTGTTTTTTACACACTTTATTCATGGAGAATGAGAAGAAACTATTAACAAATTTGCAAGAGTCAAATTTTGAACTTTTTGAGGGAGTTTGCTAAAAACACTTTATGAAGAATTACCTGAGAACAATCGCTTAAATTAGGGACCAGACTCAATCTCTTCGCATTATCCGCTCACCGGCCATGTCGGCTTGGTTCAGAAAAAGAGGGGTGTTTTTCCCTTGATCTTTATCTGAAGAGTTTCAGCTTACTAGTCTCCATAGATACGGTAAGTGTTGGGGTAATTCCTTTCCGCACTGATATTTGTGGAACTATTTCTGTACAGGTAAGGAGTGAAATTTTTTGTTTTTTGGAAACCTGTGTATTGAATCTCGGATATTTCGGCTTGAAAAGCAAGGAGAGAGTCGCCTTGGTAACTAAAATGCACCGATATTCCGCATTTGTTGTGTGTCTAGTTTATAGTATAATAGTGGCTATCACCGGAAACCAAACCTAAAGTGTAAGTCAAGAGTATTTGTGGATGCGGCGTGGCAGGGTTTTTTATGTTCTAAGGGTTTGAGGTTTTTTTTTTTTAATGTGTCATAATTTCCAGAATAGACTTGAAACAAATGAAATAAAACTATATCTATATTTGCCCCAAAGACCTCAGAATTGTGATCATAATCGCAAATAATCGAAGGTAAAAAAGAATCAAGTTGTAACAAGAGACCTCTGTCGTTTAATTCCTAGAACAATATGTTTCATGTTATCTATGAGTAACTCCTATTTTCCATAAACCTAGAATAAAACCTTTTTTTTTTTTTTTCAAGTAAGTATCGGACGCAATTCGGGATTGCATTGGTTTTGTTTCAATCCGATCCGCAATTGGTTTAGAAAATTCGCGCCAATCTTCCAACCAATCAAAACACCAAACCACTTTGAAAAGCGATCCCGACTCGGTCACACACGTTTTCCAGTGCTTCAGCAGTTCATTTGTTTTGACGGGGGACTGTGGTGCTGCGTTAACAGAGGGTGTTACAAGATAATTCGATGATATCAATTGATATCGTGAATTGAGCACTGAAGAGAGTTTCTAAAGCTAACGTTCCGAACGTTGCCCCTTCGTCAGAGTGAATGACGAAAGCCGGGCTAACGCTAGAAACGTCAGCTTTTAGAAACTCTTTACGGTGGCCAATTTATTTCATCAACCTATATACGGTTGTTAGAACCAAATTCATTTGTTTAACATCGGGTTCTTACTAGTTCCTCGTCATTTTTTCTTTCTTATGCTTGACCTCCTTTATTACTAAGGTTTCGGTTTTACGGAACTGAATCGAAAAGCCCCGTATTCTAAACAACCAGCGAGGCGCTTATTTATTCCCATAAACGACGAAAAACATCCGCACACGTACAAAGACAAAATGTAAAATTCAACTTAAGTCTAAAGATAAATTCAAAAGTTTCGCCACGTCCTTTAGAACAACGTGAGAACTTAGTGGGGGATCCAGTTGGTTGAGTTGAATCTCCCTGTTAAACGTCAAATTCTACTGCGGTTGACCATTCTTCAGCACTTTCGTGGTCATACTTCACAATTCCTGAGTGTCCGTTTCACGACCGTTTCACCCTTTTACCGCCAAGTTTGACATTCAAAATCAAGCTCTCCTCTGTCCATTCTATAAGGAAGATCGAATGTTTACAAAGAGGTAGTCACATACAAAAAAAATAACAAATTTTGAGGAGTGATTTATCAAACGCCTTCATGTCCTAATGAGGCCAGTTGTCAAATATTCAACAAACAAAGCGGATAGACAAACACTCCGTAATTGTTTCCGCAACGGTGAACAATAGCGACTTGTTGTTCTGACGTTGTTCTGGTTTTGTGCGGACTCTTTCCTTAATTTTGTAGCAATTGATAGTGTTGCGAAAGTTATAGATTTCTAATAAAGACAGTAAATCCCAACTCTGCAGGGTTATTATTGCTTATAACATATAAGTAATTGTTAATCAGCCACAAGGTTGAGGCAAGTCAAGACATTTTCGGTTGGTCCTTTCAGCACACAATAGAAAAAAATGTGCAAAACGTGAATAATTACAAGCTACTGGAAGTTGCTTCGCTCACCAATATAATTCATGGCCGCCTCCAACGGAAGTTCTTTACGTATGTAAGTCACTTTCTAGAAATTCTTGGCCTTTTGAGAGCATCTTTTTTTTGGCTGATTTTTACATTTTTACATCGACCCCCTCTGTGAAATTTTATCTGAATTGTTAGATTTCCGCTTTAAAACTAAAACTACAGAACTAAGTATTTTCATTCACTATTTTTGTCCTGATGATTCACGTGAGGCCCAATTATGGCATGTGGGATGTCGGCCGATATTGTAGTTTCGCTTTTCGAGTGCCAGGGCGTTGCTGTAATCTTTTTAAATAATGCGACGTGATAGAGGTTCTGCGTCGCTGGGCATAAATGCAACGGAATCGTAAGTTTGAATCAGTTGTTTTAGAAGAGTTGAACTACACAGAGCTTGTCTCGAAGCATTCCGTCAACGAAAACATAATGCGTCAAAGAGGGAATATATTTCATGATGACACTAGGATGCGCCATCAGTGCGATGAAATGCCTCTCACCATGAAAGAACTCGGTGTCGAGAAAGGTTTTGATTTTGACTTCAAATATGGTCAAAAATCTGCGTGCGAATTCAACGAAGATTTGGCAGCCATTCACCAGAGTATGATGCAAAGCCCGAAGATAAACCGTCATCGAAAGAAAAAGAGGAGAAAGTATCCAAAGTTTAGATTTGTTCCGAGCCTGGAAGCCATCAAAGAGAACGAACTATTTGAAACGCATTTTGAAAGTATAAGGAAATTAGAGAAAGATTTAGCCTCCATTCACGAAGAGCGAGCCCTGAATCGTGGTATGTCCATAACGGAAGAAGGAAGACGAGAACGTCGAAAAAGAGGTTCAAGAAGTTCGAGTGCAAGGACGTGATTGGACAAACTGGCTACGACTATGCTGGTCAAAGAAAAAACGCTGATACAGCCCAATAACTATTCGCTTTGCTGTATTAGTTAAAAATAACATGGGTACATGACTCAAATACCGTCGATACTTGCACAGCCATTAATTTACAAATTCATTGAAAGAAAAAAGGGAACCTTGTCAAGACTCGCCAAGATGGAAGATGTGAGCGTTTCACCACGAGCGACTGAGTGTATCAGTAAAGTTAACGGCTCAGAGAGCAACATTTAAACAACCTGTAGACGTAAAAAGCTTTCACGGTTTTTTACAGTTTCACCCTAAATGTACATTGCTCTAGCACACATTTATGCGTGTGAGAAAAGAGAGTCACAAGAGAGAGATCAGTGCAAAGAAGCAATAACATCCCTATATTGAATGAAATGCGGTAAATTTCTCGTCCGTTATTTACTCGAAAAAGATCTGAGTAAAAGCGATGGATCCGTCGGTATTTGCCACGCCAACAACCCACAAGGAGGAGAAGATATAGGGATCGATAACAATTCCTCCAATTTTGTAATATTGGGATTTCGGCATTCAAGAAGCATACGTGCTAATGAGTCTGTAAAGCGAAATCTTAATATTCAAGAGCAAATAAACATCATTTACAGTTAAATGCTTTTTGTCTACGTTTGTACAGAATTTAAATAACGAACGATGACTTTTACGGAATTAAAGTTTAAAAATATATTGGTTTCGTTCTATCTCCGACTAGGCTTCCTTGGCGCCAGACTTTCGCAGATCGTGTTTGTAAACAGCACGGGACAGAAGCACGCAAGCGCTCGCGTCGGCGAATTTTCCTTCTTTGTGATGAAAACTTAATTATGACTTAGGGAGAGAGCATTGTTTGCGAAGAAAGCAATATCAAGGTCGAGTGCAAGCCTTTGTGTGTAACTATTTACGCCTACTTTCGCAACCCTAGTAGTTAATGCAAAACATCTTATTGGATGTAAAAGTTGCCACTATCCTCCTCTTCATCATGGCAAAAGATTAATTTCTTTTATTTCAATTGCAGGTAATTTAGTGTTAACAACTGGGTTGAAAACGTAAATTAGCCACCGTAAAGAGTAAAAAAGTCAATCGCCGAAGGGCTAACGCTCGAAACGTCAGCTTTTTTACTCTTTACGGTGGCTGATTTACGTTTTCAACCCAGTTGTTAACACTAATTTACCTGCTATACTCTCCCACCGACGCAGCACCACAGTTTCTTTAGAAACTTACCCCTTTATTTATTTCAATTTATTTGATTGGTGTCAGGCTCTGATGGATCACGAAGTTGTTTTGCTTTCAAGTGAAGGGGGCACGGACTTCATCCTTAATTGATCCGATTTCCAACTGATTAACAATTCGTATGCGTTTGAACATTTACCTTTGCTGTTTGACTGAGTAAATAGTATTATTTCTTTTCCTTTTGTACTGGTAGGTGTAAGATCTAGAATTATTACTCTTCACAATCTAATGAAGATTATAACGTCTTATTTACCTTTGTAATAAGCTGATTATCGACTGTCAGTAGTGGTTTCTAGAGATAAAACTATATTGCATTGCTAAAATACGTTTAGCATGCCCTGAGTGCGTTCGGTTTCAAAGAACAGAATCAAATGCAATTTTCGGTACAATTCTTTGATGGCAAAATTCTGGGAAACGTTTGGCGAGTCATTAATTTTTTTCTTCAATTTGTGATCTGCGTTGCAGACAAACTTTCTCAATCTAGCAGCTCATAAAAAACGGAAATCCGATCAAAACAGCGTAGTGGCAATATCCAATCTCAAGAGCACTCGAATTCTTTCCTTTTAAAATTTCCTCGAGAGGTAATTGATTGACTCACATTTGAAAATTTTACGGACTTTTAAAATCGATCGCACTTCACATCCGATTATACTCACAGTTTGCTACTCGGCGTTTTTTCTTCGACATTTCCCATCTTTCGCTAATTTTTAACACCTAATTATTCTGGCCAACAGGATTGCGCAACTGACGTTGTTATTCTGCACTGTTCTTCAGTTTTTAGGGATGGATATCTGCATCCTGCACGGAATAATTTTTGGCTCCCTCGTCGAAAAAAAAACCAATCCGCTTTAAAAAAGTAGTTAATTAAATGGTATCAAAAGTTATTCATTGATTATTTATAATTCATTTGTTATTGTGAGGTGAAGGATCGAAGAATTTTAGGTAAGAGACACCTCTATGTGTTCCTGGTTTTGAAAAATTGCATTCAAAATGGCCACAGTCCAATGGTTTTATAGCACTGTTTATTTACAAACTTTTCAACTGTCGGGTTATTTTCCAGAAAACATTTAACTTCTCGCATTTTAGTACTTCCGACGTCTTTGGAACGGCCGTTCCGACTTATCAGTGATATAGACTGTATTAGCTCTAGACTGGTTTTATAACTATTTGGGTTATCTACCGGCTACACCACAAAAATGGCGGGAAATCGGGACTAGCCAATACGACTTACTCTGGATATCAATCTCGGAATAAGACTGTTGCAGACGTACGAATGTCTTTCAATTTTAAAACAACAACGAATAGAAAGTTGGCAGAAATTCAGGTGAAATATTTCTAGTCCATAAACAGACAGGAAAAATGTCGGCCAATTCCTATCGGTTTTATTTTGTTCAAGTACTTCAGTGCTAACGGGCCATCTGTGTGGTGAATCATCTTCTTGGCTTCTGACACGTTCTTTTAAAGTTTCAGTAGTTGAGGAGAAAATATTTGCTTAAGGTAATTACTGTAAAACCTAACGAGATAAGAAACTTTTCTAATCGTGAGTGAGAGCTGTGTCGTCCAAGTGAACAAGCAAGAGTTGGAAGACCGAGAAGGAAGAGGGAGGTGTAAGACGTCGCGCGGGGGGTCGAGGCCAGGTAACCTGGCTTGCAATATCAAACCGTTTTTGAATCAGACACTTAAAACTCTTAAGGCACTTAGCTATAGGAGTTAGCTTTCTTCGGGGATTGGTAGAGCTAAACCTCTTCTTCTGTGACTCAATACGTGTACTGCTTTGTCTTACACATGCCTGAAGTACACCATTCATAAAAGATAGGACTACCTCTTATCTTGCCAAATTGACAGCTGAGTGTTGAATCAATGCTTTAATTTCCAAATATCAAGCTTTCAATAGTTTTATTGATTCTTTAAATTGTTTTCGTGTTTTTCTCAAACGAAATTCAGCCTGTTTGCATTTCATGCATTTCTGACCTCCCAGTTACACCGAGTTCTCGGAGATTATGAGCTATTATGAGCTAATATTACTCTTAGCTTGGTTTGATAACTATTTGGGTTATCTAATAAAGGAATAAACAGCATTTAAAAAATGCCGCCAATTATCGCGAGCCAATATAACTGACTATCAATCTAGAATAAAAACGAAATTGATGAAGACGTGCTGATTAAGTTCTATGTACGTGATTCAATTTTAATAAACAGAGAACAGTAAGTTGGCTTAGAGATTTTTTTTTTCCATCAATGATATAAAAATCAATCAATCTAGAGAAGTAAAAAGTCTAATTCTTTCGGTTTGAAGTTTATGCTCCATCCGTGTTGTAACTTATCCAATTGGTTTCTCGTACGTTCTTTTAAAGTTTCAGTACACAATCCATAATACAGAAAAAATTACAAAACAAGTCAAAAACAAAAACGGAAAAAGCCATGGGCTGCGAGAAGAAGGGAGCTGAGTGAGAGACTATTTCGACCACGCCCAAAGTACAGAATAACGAAGCCTTAAGATACTTAATCTTTTTTAATGAAACAATGTTACAAGGGCTTCAAAATTCGTATCTCAAAACTAGCTGACCAACAGGTATAAAATTATTCGTTTCCTCTCAAAGCAGTTTGGTAGATCTAGTTAAACTACTTTCTTTAAAAGTCAGGTTTTGGCTCAAAAAAACGAAATTGTTAGCCGACGGCTAAGTCAGTGCTATATGATTTCCAAAGATAAAAATTTCATTGAGACTGGTGATTTGCAGGCCTTGTCCTGACATTTTTTAAAAATTAAACCGTTCGCATTTCATCACTTCCGACCTCGAAAAGAGTGAAATATCTACCTGCCCTAGTTTGGTTTTAAAACTATTTGAGTTACTTACTCAACATCAAAGATAATACGCGTCAATACAACAAGAATCAAACAAAAAGTAAATTTTCATATATGCCTCTTCATTGGCGATGAGAAAAATCAATTGGTTTCTGAATGATTATTTTCTTTTAATTTGATTAACATATCATAGCAAAGTCGCTGGTTCTATAAGGGTTTAGCACAGCTGAACATCAAAAAGTACTTTTTATCGCATCAGTTCTGATCTCTCGCTGATTTATAGAGCCATACCTCTTTGGCAGTAGCTCAATACTGCACCATTTTATAAAACGCAATCTGGAAAAATATTTCCAAAATTCTTGCGATCTCTCTGGCCATTATTTTCCACTACTTATTGCAAATTATTTTATTCGGAAAGTTCAATTTTGCAATTAAACAAGACTGTTAATCCACAGACTCTGTCGTGCGTTTTACCTCTGGTAATTTAATCCTTAAGATCTTTCATTTCTTCCGACCGTCTTACCTCAGCACATCCGAACTCCTCGGTATTTGCACCTACATCAAGATAATCAAGATATTATTATTATTATTATTATTATTATTATTATTATTATTCCTGTTACAGTCCATCTTCTGGTTGCCATTTTGGGAATAAAGGAATCTGACATGAAGCTAGCTCTTTTTCCCTTGAGCTAGTAATATCAAAGAACATCCCCTGACAGCACAGGCGGCCCAAGCTCACGTCTCGAGAAAAAGCCAACGATTAATTCATGAACGCGTCACGCATTGTGTGACTCGGTGTTAAGTTACGAGAGGAACCGTTGAAAATTTGAACACGTTATAAGGAATAGTATGGGGAACGAAATATGGTCGATTGACAACGATAAATATTTCGAAATATGAATATTTTACACGTAAAACCAATAAAACTTACTCGCATCCTGTGTGTCCATTGTAGATTCCAGCGATTTTTGCCGTTTTAAGCTTGCTTTACCATCACTGTTATTCCTGTCAAAAGACCAAGTCAGGCTGCACACTCCGATTTCAACCGTTGTCTACGCGGAGGTGGTTTGCGCACCGAAAATCCTTCCGATCGGCATTTTTCTCAGCCATGTTTTACGATCTAAGATCATTGCACTCTGGGACATGTCTCAATACCAAAACTCCCCGCGCATTTCGCTGGAAACGAGCGTTTTGTACCTGAATTTCCAAGTTCGCTTCTTTCTGGCTATGCTTTGAACAAGCAAACTAGACACGGCCGCGGAAGAAACTTGGGTACAAGGTTAATTTTCTCTCTACCGCGAGTGGTACGGTCGATCAATGTACAATACTTACCCCATCCCCACAGAGATACCTTTTCTGACAAGAAAACATTTCATATTCTTGTCTAATAACAACCCTTCATATTTCCCGAAACTCGTCAGTTTTACAAAGACTATCTCTAAATATTTTTAATTAGTATGTAGTTTGATACTGATAGAATTATTTTAATACATGATACCATTTAGTTTGATTGGTTTATCATTATTTCTGAGCGTTTTTTTTTTTTCTGAACAATTGCTGTCAATTCGTGTTACCCATGGCTGGTTGTTGTTCTTATATTTTCAGAGTAATATTAATAGAAAAACAAGTATGAGGCTTTCATCGGAGCTTATCTTTTTGTAGAAGTATACCCAAGACACACGGTATCCAGAGGCAAACATTCCACGTGTCAGTTCCACTCTCTCTTATTAGTGCGGTTTGATAATTATCACAATAGGACTTAATCGTTAAGCCATAGCAATAAGCTTCATTTAAGAAAAGTGATATGCATAAGAGAAAGGTGTGCGTCTATTTGTATTATGAATGACTCGTTTCTTCAAGAGTGTGACAATTCTCTTTTGGTTACGGCTATGTGGTTATTACTTTTTTTGTCTTTTTTTTTTATCAGGTTTCGGTTGTTCAAAGGGAACTGAGATCATAAGTCTCTGACTCTTAGATGGTGCACTACTGTAGTTTTGTAATCGCTTATCCGCCCAGGAGATAGCTATTTATCTAGGATAGCGGCGTTATCCGCCCTTTACACAACTATTGGCCTTGAAGTTTTCATATGCGCTTTCATGTCAAGATGTCAATTGTCTGTAGCGTGAAAATAACCTGTTGCGTGAGTCGGTGAAACGTAAAATTAAAAAAGTAATGATATCGGAGTACCGGAGTTCATCACTATGTTACTGAACAGTCAGTAATATCTTACTTTGAAGTACTTAATGGGGTTCCCATGCCTCAAAGATATTGGCAATTTTCCATAGTACTCAAAATTAACCATTCAATACAGACACATCGGCTGCTTCCATTATTTAACCAGTTAGTAATGAAGAAGAAAGGAAAACGTTTAGGACGGATTATCACAGAATCTTAACAGGTTGGAAAATCGTGAGCCTACATTTGGCATGATTACTCAGAGGGGGAGTTAGGAAAACAAAGCTCCGTCAAAGCTGTGCGTGTTTTTTTTTTTTTTTTTTTTTTTTTTTTTTTTTCATGTCTAGGCCAAATTTTAAGGCAAAAAGTATTGTTTTCACTATAAGCAAATAGTTACATTTTTTCCTGTAATGAGTTTAGGTCATGTTTTCCCTTATTACTGAACTCACTCACCATGCTCACGGTAATCTTCAAAGATCACAAAATCACGTTTTCTCGCCATTCTGGACCACTATCATATATTCGTGATATACATTATCGTTTGTCATATTCGTTGAGAGGCATTAAAAATCTTATTAAATATAACTGAATATTTCATTTTTCTGTAAGGTTACAATTCCAATTATGCTAAATTTAGCGCTCTTTGCACTCTGAGGTATAGCTCCAGTTAGGTTCATAGCTTTATTCTGATTGTCCAGATTATTTGCATTTTTCATCAAATACATAAATATTTTCCAAGCATTGTCACCTGTCGACTAATTTGGAGTGTTGATAAAAAGAAAACGAGATAAATAATTGCAAGTGTACATATTCACATTATGAAAATTTTTGTAAATTGCATACAGACTGCCAAAAACACTTGCATGAATGCACACTTTTATGTCTTTTCTTAACTTACTTTAACTTTGACAACTGTGCAGGATGAAATGGCCTGTCACAGTATCAATACAGAGTCGGCAGAACATGGACAATAATCCTCTTAGTTCTTTTCAGTTCTTAATTCTACTTTCATGTTATACTTAATAATAATAATAATAATAATAATAATAATGAACTTTCTTTAAGCGTCAGAGTAATTAGCTATATATTAGCTAGTTGTGGACACTAAAAGAACATTCCAAATACAAAATTAAAACAGGGATGCTCCGAGAGTTAAAAATCTATTCTAAAATTTACAATCATTTGAAAACAGGGACGGTACTTTGCCGTCTCTCGCTTTAATTTACATTAAATTTCCTTGCCGCAAACTGCTTTAAGACGTGATCTGACCCTTACTTTTTGAGCTTTATTTACCATAGGAAAAATCCTTGAGCTTTAAATAGCATATCCACTTTTGCCGCATATCCACTTTTGGTAGAGTTACCCCACTCAACTGAGAACTTTCATTTCCGATCCTTTTAGTTGTCTTCCCGCCGTTGATTATCACCTACCAATGAAATTCGCCAGTGAAGTATACAGAGGAAACCTCAAGTGTTCTCACATCTCAACGTGGCAGGGCAGGGATAAGTATTTTCAAAGGAAAAGCAAGGAAAAATTCTTTAATTATGGTGATGTTGCCGTATCACCGTTTCGCAGATGTTGCCTTCCTTGCCAATACCTTTCCCGTTTTTTTTTTTCGGGGTTTCGTCTGATACCTTTTTAAATTTTCAAACGCACTCGTTAAACATTGCGCTTGCGAATTCACGAATTTTTGCCTTCTGCCTCTATCTCAGATAGATTCCCAGCAGTAAGTTAACGAGTTACAATTTATTTGAGAAATACATTTCCAAAAGCTTGTATAAAAATATTTTGTGGCTGGAATTTTCACTGCTATTTGACTTTTTTTACACCTTTTTTTTCCTTTCTAATATTTCTGTAAAGACGGAAAAGGGAATACAAACAGTGGCTCAGTGCGCCGTATCATCACGTTTTTCTTCGCTGAAGTGTTACTCAATCGTTTCCTTCTCATACCTTCTTTTGATGCATGAACACCTTCCCAAATACTTCCGCGCTAAAGTAAAGTCAGCTATTCAAGAATGATTTTTCAATTTAATCATTGAAGGCAGCTTATCAATTCCATGTCAGCATCTCCTTAAATCTTCAAATCAATATCATTTGAGTATCGATTCTCAAGAGAGCATACAGGATGATGGGTACAAGGGAGTGCTAAATGTCGACGGCAGTATTTGTCTAAAAAAAAAAAACATAAAAAGAACGAAATTTGTTATTCCTGCGGTTTCGGTTACCATAACTCTTTATCTGAATGGAGTTTCAGCACATAGTTACTTCAAAACACAGTCAAAACATTGAAATACAGCAGTAATATCATTACAATGTCTTAGTGGTAAACGTAAGAAACATGATTTCCTTAGCCGGCTCAGGTCACATTATTGTGTTCGAGTTCTCTTTGACAAGTATAGCAAATAAAACTCATGAGTCACTTCGCTTGATGAAATTTCAGAATTTAACAAACGTCAGCGGGTATCAACTTCTAAATTTTTATTTTCATTTTCGGTAAAATATATAAAAAAAAAAAATTTCAGCTTACTTTCTAGAACAAAAATTTATTTTCAGTGAGTTTTGGTTTCGAAGGGTGCATATCGGAGGAAGTGATGATTAATACAAAAATGAAAGTAATTACGAAACAGGACAAATTGACGAGACAAGGTTGACAAATAACAAAGATCGGTTCCTGCTTTTTCCCCGACAGGTTGTTTGCCGTTTTGCATCCCTTTGTTTCCTGAACACCGGTAGGCTTAAAGTAAGGGACAAATTTTGTCGCGGCCTTTCAACCCTTCATCTTCAAACTTCTCTTGGCTATTGATTCTTCATTGAGTTAACCTTGCTGAGGGTTTCCGGAAATAACATCTTTTGAAAAGAAAAAAGGCGCAAAAATAGAAATCAAACAGTTTGAATCTTCTAGTCGTTTCTCTTTCAGTTTCCATATCATTTATTTTGTCTTATGTACAATACATATATAGTTGGGTCACAACACAGTCAAAACATTATGATACAGGACCAGATACTTCAAATTCTAGGAACTAATTAATTGCCCTCATTAGTAAGCGGTCTATATCTAAATCAACGCCTTAGTTACGCTAAACATCGCCCAAAACTTTCTCAAAAAAATCGAGTTACAGTGTCCCTACATAATAGCAACTGCAACCTACCCACAAAGTGTTTTTAGCATTCATAGGTAACTTTGTATTTCAGTGGAAACAAATTTGATGTCTATGAATGTAACCTTGATAAGTGAAAACCAAGAACGTGCTGAAAGTCACGGAGTGTTTTTAAGCGTTCAATGATTAATCTTCTATGTCTAAAAGTTTCTTGATCTTTGATTTGTGAGGTTCAGGCAGAATCTAAGGGACATTAAGAAGAATCTACTTATTCACAAGATAGTTTCCATTCTTTAGCATGCCGAGAAAAACAGAAATCTAATTAATGGAAATAAATGCCATGGCAGTCTCTGAATGGCCATTACTTTACAATAACTTCAAGGAATGTTAGAGCTCGCTGAGAACCCATCGTACAAATTCGGGTTTGTCTCACAACCAATGTGTTCTTTCTTCCGAATACAAATTCCCTCCTTATCATTCAACAATCTGTAGGGAGACCGTTTTTGACATTGGATGGCGTCCTCGCCTTTAGCACGCAAGGCTCAGCGAATCGACATACACGTTCCATTCATGCGGCCGAAGATGGTCATTGTCGGGAATCCTTTCACATTACGCCTTCCTACTAGTGCCTCTCACGTGTCGTTTCTTGTGATGGCGACGTCCTTCTTCCTTAACTGGTTGTATCCCACAATTCAGAGCTCGTTCTTCGTGAATGGAGACTAGATCTTTGGTGATCCTATCCAAATGATCCAGCTGTGATACAAACAGTTCGTTCTCTTTAATGTTCTCCAAACTAGGAACAAACCTACTCTTAGGATACTTTCTTCGCTTGATCCTCCGATGACGGTGGCGGTTTACTTTAGGACTTTGCATCATGCTCAGGTCGATGGCAGCAAGTTCGTCGATGAAATCCCACGACGATTTTTGGCCATACTTAAAGTCGAAATTGTAAACTTTAGCTTTGTTCAATTCTTTCATGGTGAGCGGTTTGTCCTCATGTAAAAGGCAAGTGCACACGATTGAAGCCTCCTGATAAAGTTGTGTTTTGCACATGTTGAGTTGCCGAAAAGTTCCCTCTTGTGGAAATAACTGATAAAACTAATGCAAAAGAATGATCGGGTTCCTTAAGTAGCGAGTTCTAATCAGAGCCAATATATAGAAGGTTTATTTAAGGATATGACTTCAAGCCAAACACTCGAAGATGGACTGAAGCTCAGATAGTATTTGTCCGTGGATTTGCTTCTAGGAAAATGGACAACAAACATCGAGCACTGATACTGTTACATCGAAGAACAGACCAAATACCAAGATTTAACCCGACCTTAAACGAAAATCGTGCAAAGAGATGAGTCATCCAATCAGGGCTTTTTTTTATAAGCAAAGAAACCACGATTATCTTAAAGGTAGTTTGAAAATATCTTATGAATTGTACAAGTTCTCGTTGCACACGTACACACAAAGTATTGTCTCCCGATAGCAAATTCATCAATCACTTTGATGTCATCTTTTTTCAAACCGGAATGGGTGTTCCCTTCAGCGGTTCGAGTTTCGTGTCAATCTGTTCATTAAATGACTTCTTATCAGAAGATCGAGTTATTACTCATTTCTGCTGAGTATGCCCTTGAAAGCGCACCAAATGCTTCTTATTTATAGGAGTAATCCACACATGATATTGAAGACAGTGAAAACACGTGTATTCTTGTAGATTGTCAAAGAAGTCACGCTTTGCATGTAATGAAGGACTCAAAAGGAGGAGTGGCTCGAAAGAGCTATAAAAACAACACCATTAGCGCTAAAAGCAAGTTTCTTTTAACAAAAAATATTGATGTGTCTGAGCAACAACCAAAAAAAAATATCAACAATAACAACAACCGAAAGCAGGCTATCAAGGAAAGAACTAAAATGAGTGCGAAAGAGCAAGTTCCCGTCCTTTGATCTAAGGTTCCTCACAATTAAGACTATTGAGCATATAGTTGTACGATAGTGTTTCCTGTTTTAACATTTCCCCCCAATTTTGTTGTAAAGTTACAAGCAAAGATGTATCACAGCAATAACATAAGATTTAAAAACAAATCTCATTTTTGTGAGACACAAATGTTAGCCGAATTGTCTGAAAAAACCGGAAGGATAATATTGCTGATTCAATAGAAAAAAGATATATGTCTTGCTTCGAAAAACAAGTTAAATGTTAGAATAAGTATAATCCATCTCATAACGGAATGAAGATAAGGAAACCAATAAAGTGGTTATAGGAACAATTATTATTTTCTTTAATCAAATTAGATCCGACAACGACTAGTTTTCTAACTTAATTGTAATTCAACAAGAGAAGATAACAGTAAAAAAATATCGTACTTCCTTTTTTCTTCATTGGATGGATGTCAACACCGAGTTTCAGCAGTAAATGCTCATTTGAGCGACAGACTGTACTTTCCGCCATTTTGATGACGTAATGACCGTTAAGGAATGTTGAGTGTGTTCTAATCAACCTTCCAAGTGAGTTAGTTATTGGGTCAGTAAAGCGATAGGAAGCACTTTTTATTACTTAGTCGGTCTCATAAACAACAGGTTTCGAGCATTCATGCAGAGTGCGCTTAGAATCTCAGTTTTTTGTGACAGAACTACAGTTTTTACAATGGAAGAGTACACAGAATTCCAGACAGTTGTACAGTTTCCTTTCAGTTTCATCAGCCTGAAGTATAGATATTCAGCTCATTATATTCCATCAGTAAGTTACAATAGCCAAAATAAGTTAAGAGTGCGTTGGTAAACGGTAGTGACAACATACCAGCGGAGGTCAATGGAATCACGTCTCATCAGGAGAGGCACTGAGAGCAGTGGGAGTGAAAGAATGGCACGTGTCCTGTTTCAGAGCCCATGTGTTTCCGCATCAGCTGAACCAAACTTTT